>NC_086288.1:83365882-83665882 GCF_963924245.1 Chroicocephalus ridibundus | reverse complement strand
CCTGACCTAACCTACCAGGGCCCTGCTGCAAGCTGTAAAGGCTCTAGGGACACCGTGATACTCTGGGCACTGCTGGGGGGAAAACAAGAAGCCATCCCACACCCTGAAAGACAGTACGCCTTACATCCCTGCTGCTCCCTCGAAGTGCTAAAACACTATATGTAAACACACACAAGACGTTCACCCTAACTCCCACTCAATAATCTCATAACTGGCCCCATTAGGAGTAATAAAAATGAGAACTTACACAGTGTGGAGCAAAACTGGAGAAAAACACAGAATTCTATCTTCAATAAAGCCAGTAATTACAGTAAAACACACAGCACCTGGAAAAAAAAAAGAGACAGGCTATTAAACCATTTAGGTACCCTGAAGGCTCTTTGCAAAACTACTGGTCTGAGAAAAAGCAGAAAAAAAAATCAAAAAAACCCCAAGAGAAATAACATAGAAGTTGACTTTCTATTATATATGGCATCAAGCCTTACATCGTCTGAAAAGTCTTACCTCTACCAGTCTAAATATTAAAACAAACCTGCCCAAACACCTGAATGAGTGCCAAAGCTGCACTTTACTTGAGAGGCCACAGAGCCCTCCCCCTGCAGAAGCCCAGCAGCAGAATAAGCTCCTCAGGGGAGGCTGGGGCTCGTACACCCCGGGCCCCGCCCACTGCCCTCAGGCCCCGCCCACCGCCCTTCCCACAATCCCCCGGGAAAGGGGCGGGGCCAACGCCCAGAAGCATAAAAGCAGCTGGAGGAGCAGTAGGTTTTATTTGCCTTAAATGTACTGTCTGCAAAGTAGTGGGGAGGGAGACCAACCCTCGCTAGAAGAAGCAATACCTGCTCTTTTACTACAGCTGTATCTATGGCATCAACAGCATGACTAGGTAGGCAATTAAATTATTCTTTTGCGGAGCATTGGCAGGAAAAAATAGACAGTAGGCTAATCTCTATAGGAAAGTAGCTTATTAAATGTAACAGCAATGTTATTATCAAAATTTATGTACTCAAATATCCTTTAAAAAAAGAAAGCAACAAATCACAGCATACTACTATGTGCTCATTCCTTGTTTCTGGTAAGACCACGTGTACTACTGAACTGCTGCTAGAACTACATTCTAGATGGGAGTGCCTGACAAAACAGCATCAGATTCCATGAGAAAACATTCTCAAAAATATCTTCCTCTGTGAAATAAGTTATTTACTGTAAATTACTGGCAATTTAGAGTCATATTGATGATCTCTTTTTGACTTATTTACTCAGCAGTGCTACTTGAGTTCCAAAAGACAGAAAGCAACAAAAAAGCATTGAAATAGAAGTAATGTACCAGATACTGTATAAAGCACAATAATTAACATCAAAGTAGCTAGAACAAAAATAAATTGTGAAATGCAACAAAAATCATCATGGCAGATATACTGATAAAAGTAGATGAAGGCTAAGAGACGATCTCAGCCTATGATAGACATCTTTCGGGTACCAGATACAAAATAGAAACATACTATAACACAGGAACCAAACGGACTGCTCTAGAGCACACAGATGACTTTGGAAAAGGTTCTGGCAGAATGAGAGGCCTTGTCAGAGACATTAGAAAGGTCCTCAAGGGGCCAGAGAAATCAAAGATGTCTTGGATGCGATGAGCTCAAAAGGAAATTGAGAAAAGTATGGTTGTCCTCAGGGGACAGACTGCAGGTGCACCAAAAGGATGAGAGGACCAAAAGACTGATTGGGTTAATGGTTGCGGACTCTGGAAAGGTTCTGAGGGGAAAAGAGGTGTTCAAAGTGCCTTTTGGAGCTAAAACAGGGCTCTAGGGCATACGGGATGTCTTACGAGAGCTTGGCGACGGGAGCAGGGGAGTCATCACCTGAGAGACCAAATAAGCCTCAGAGATAACAAGGCAGAACTCTGAAGGGTATTTTGACAAAGTACAGATGATGTCAGGGGACCGGGGACAGAATGAAGGCATCCTAAACAGCAAAGAGGAAGTTAAGGGCGCTCTGAAGAGCACAAAAGAAACAGAATCAAAAGGGAGCTGAAGTGCTATGAGGGTGCTGTGGAGTATGAGAAGGGACTTGGAGGACACGGCTTTAGAGACCAGAGGCATTATGAGGGGGCAGGGTAGGAAAAGGAGGCTTGGAGATGCAGCGAGGGCTTAGGAGTCTTGGGAGGGGGTCTGGGCAAGCTACAGATGAATGAGTGAGAGAGGAACCAAACGGAGCCACCCTCGATGGCAGAGAGAAAGATGAAGGGGTGCCACGTAGCAAAGGAAGATGGGAGGCTCCGATAGAACAAAAGAGATAGAAAGGGAGATAAACATGGGCTACTGGTGGAATGTGAATCAGAATATAACACTCCATTCTACCAGTAAAGAAACTGGATAGGACTTATCGAGTAGTGCAAGATCTGTGGGCAGTAAATAAAATAAATATTTGCACCCTGTAGTCGCCAATCCCTACACCTTACTTACCAAGTTGAAAAACAGTCAGGTATGGTTTACTGTACTAGACCTGAAGGATGCGTTCTTTTGTCTGCCTTTAGCCAAAGAAAGTCAAAGGTTATTTGTATTTGAGTGGGAAAGCCCCACCACTGGCAGAAAAACCCAGCTTACCTGGACAGTGTTACCCCAAGGTTTCAAGAACAGTCCATCAATTTTTGGAAATCAATTAGCACGATAACGTGAGGTCTGGAAGCCTCCCTCCAAAAATGGAACCCTTTTACAATATGTGGATGACTTATTAATAGCAACTGAGACAAAACCTGAATGTATCCAATGGACTGTGAGTTTGTTAAATTTTCTTGGACTAAATGGATATCGAGTCTCAACAGAAAGCTCAGATGGTACAACAGCAAGTGACCTACCTGGGATACGAGCTGCCTGGAGGACAACGAGAGTTGGGAACCGAACGGAAGGAAGCCATCTGCAGACCTGCCCTCCCTCAGATGGTAAAAGAACTCAGGACCTTTTTAGGAATGACAGGTTGGTGTCGATTATGGATTTACAATTATAGAGTCATAGTAAAACCATTATATGAGCTCCTGAAGAATAATCCCACTCAGTTGACCTGGTCCAAGGAAGCTCAAAAGGCATTTGAAACACTCAAAAAGGAACTAATGAAAGCCCCAGCCTCGGGCCTACCTGATGTCACTAAACCCTTCTGGTTGTTTTCCCATGAAAGACAAGGCATAGCTCTATGAGTTCTAGCTCAGCCGCTAGGACCCTACAAAAGAGCAGTAGCATATTTCTCTAAGCAGCTTGACAAAGTGAGCAAAGGATGGCCAGGATGCTTACGAGCTGTAGCAGCTGTGGTCTTGAACATTCACGAAGCCTGGAAATTTACCTTAGGCCAAAAGATCACAGTGCTAGTCTCACACACGGTATCAGCGGTACTTGAACAGAAAGGAAACCACTGGCTTTCCCCATGTGGGTTTTTGCAATACCAAGACGTTCTGATTGAACCTGATGATGTGAATACTACAACTACTTGAAAGGACATTGGAGACATGTTGGTGCTGGTCTCTTCTCACAGGTAATTAGTGATAGAACAAGAGGGAGTGGGTTCAAGCTGCAGCAGGGGAGGTTTAGACTGGACATTAGGAAAAAATTCATCCCAGAAAGAGTGGTCGGACACTGGAATAGGCTGCCCAGGGAGGTGGCGGAGTCACCATCCCTGAATGTGTTTAAGACTCGTTTAGATGTGGTGTTAAGGGATATGGTGTAAGGGAGAACCTTGTAGAGTGGAGTTGATGGTTGGACTCGATGATCCCAGGGGTCTTTTCCAACCTAAATGATTCTATGATTCTATGAATATTGAGGTGACTAATGTTACAAATCCAGCTTCTTTCCTCAGTGGGGTGACATCTGAACTGCTGACACATGATTGCCAAGAAACCATAGAGACTGTGTACTCCAGCAGACCAGATCTGAAAGAAGACCCCCTGGAAGATGCATAGGACTCCTGGTTCACGGATGGAAGCAGCTTTGTCCGACGAGGTATCCAAAAGGCTGGGTATGTGGTGACAACAGCAAATAAGGTAATTGAATCACAGCCCTTACCTGCTGGAACATCAGCTCAAAAGGATGAAATTATTGCCCTGACTGGGGCCCTAGAATTGGCGAAAGGGAAGAAGATAAACATATGGACAGATTCCAAATATGCCTTTGGGGTTGTCCACACTCATGGAGCCATTTGGAAGGAACGAGGATTGCTGACCACACGAGGGAAGCAGATTAAACATGCTGAAGAAATACTTCGCCTATTAGAAGCAATTCAGCTGCCAACCAAAGTCGCTGGCATGCACTGTCGAGGACATCTGGAGGGTAACGCTGACCAGGAGAAAGGTGACTGATTGTCCGGTTATGAGGCTAAACAGGCAGCAGAAAGACCGCAAAAGATCTTAACGCTAATTCCAGACAATAGAGGTAAGAGTGTGGATGAGCAGGAAAATATCGAATACTCTAGGGCTGATAAAGAACTAATAGAAAAGTTAGGAGGGCAGATTCCTTCAAAAGGGTGGGCCTACTTGAATGATGGCAGAATTATAGTTCCTGCCAAACACATATGGGGAATTGTCAAAGAAGAACATAATAAAACACACTGGGGAGCAGATTCCCTGTATAAATTTCTAAATCAGAAATTAGTAGGGAAAAATTTATACATTACAATCCGACAGATGACTCAGCAATGTGAAGTATGTTTGAAAAACAATCCTAATACTAGAAATCAAGTACAATTGGGAAGCATTGGAAAGGGAAATACACCAGGAGATCACCGGCAAATCAATTTTTCTGAATTTTCGAGAAGAGGAGGGTACAGATACCTACTGGTAGTTACAGATACCTTTTCCGGATGGCCAGAGGCATTTCCATGTAGATCAAAGAAAGCAAGAGAAGTGACTAAGGTACCATTAAATGAAATAATACCTCGATTTGGGGTACCCGTGATCATTTCATCAGACAGAGGTGCTCATTTCTGTGCACAAGTAGTGCAACAGGTAAGCAAACTATTGGGCACTGAGTGGCAATTACATACACCTTATAGACCGCAAGCCAGCGGACAGGTGGAAAAAATGAATCACATGATAAAACAACAGACAGCCAAAATATGTCAAGAAGCAAACCTATATTGGTATCAGGCACTACCTATTGCACTACTCAGGATATGTGTAAAACCCAGAACTAAGGAAAACCTGAGCCCCTTTGTAATATTATACGGCCTAAATATCAAGGGGAAGACTTGAATCAAATAGGGAACCAGTCTTTACAAAATTATGTTATATCCTTAGGAAAACAATTGGAAAGGATTAATAAGAATGTTCTGGGAGCTAGGGCTAAGGAGTTGGACCATCCGATCCACCCATTTAGCCCTGGGGATTGGGTTTATATTAAGAATTTTTCAGGTGATCCACTAGAGAAGTGGAATGGACCATTCCAAGTCTTACTGACCACCTTCACCACAATCAAAATCAGAGAACAACCAGCGTGGATCCACTACTCCCGTGTGAAGAAGGCTCCAAATAAGCAATGGACTTCTGAACTGGCTGGACCCTTGAAGGTGAGGTTACAGAGAAGTTAGAATGAAGTCTTTAAAGGGCTTAGCTTTAAGTGTCAGCATTGTAAATATTGTTGTAGCTTGGGATGAAAATGTACATTATGCAACGCAACCCAAGCAAAAGACTGTTGGGTATGCACAGCATTACCAAAAGGAAACATGAGACTACCCTTTTTTGGGGTGGTCTCAACTCATTGGAATTATGATAACAATGATTGGCCTGAATTCTGGAAACGGTCAGATGGTGGTTACTGCCAATATGATGATACGAGCAGGGAAGAAGGTCTGAAATTTGATTTGCAATTGCTAAAAGATGAAAATACTCAGTTTCTAGTGAGCAACAATAATTGCAGTTGGAAAAGAAGATCCCAGAACTGCTTATGCCCACCCCCTCCTTTTAACATATACAGCTGTACTTGTAATGATGGATAGAACAATTTTTGGATAAATAAGACTACCATAAATGTAGCTGAATGGAACCTTATGGGTTTAAATATAACATACATTGACTTTTGCAACAGCACCCAACTTTGGACCTACAAACCTGAAGGTTTAGATCCAGCTAGAAACAACTCCCCTCATGGGTGGCACAGTGTAGGAAGCTTCTATGGAGCCAACATGACAGCGACATACAGGCCCTGTAAATTACCTCATGGGTATTGGTGGCTGTGTGGAGATGGTATTAGTAGAAAGCAGCTTCCTGCAGGATGGAAGGGAATGTGCACCATAGGGTACTTAACTTCACAAAATAAATTGCATAATCAGTCACAAATTCCCCAAGGAATACTGAGATCACTGCTAAGAAAAATAAAAACCAAAAGGGAAGAAAATCCCCTTGTTATCCTCAATACTCGTTATCAGTTTTATATGGTGGTTCATACCTTCGCTTGGGGTCTCAGAAAAGGCAATCGTCAACATATCAGCAACTATTGATAGAATCATCAGCTCTACTGCAGATGCAATTCAAGGACTACAAATAGAAGTAAACTCATTATTGAAAGTGTTTTTGCAGAACCGAGTGGTTTCAGACTTGTTGACGATAAAAGGAGGAGGAGTGTGTGCAGTGATTAATCAAAGTTGTTGCACATATAGAAATCGAGAAGGGAGAAACGAAGATGATCTAGAGAAAATATGGGAGAAAAACAAAATCCTATATGAAGTTAGCAAAGATAACACTAGTTGGGGATTTTAAGAATTGTGTAATGAACTGACCTCATGGCTGCCTAATTGGAACTGGAGTAGGCAACTATTTGTGGGCATTATTACTCTAATTATTTTAGGGATAATCGTTTGCATGCTACTTAGGTGCTTTTTGTGGTGGCATTGAGATTCTGAAGAAAATTATAGCAATTGGAAATGGCACAGAATTAGACATCAGGTAGAAACAGGGAGGTATTTTGCTTGGGCTCTTCAGAAAGATGGACTGTTATAGAATTTGCAAAAGAATTTGCAATGATAAAGGGGGAATTGAAGTAGGGTTTGACATATTAAAGCTGTAAACTAATTGAAGTAGGTGCTTAATATATTAGAACTGTAAATTAGAGTAGGAGCTTAATTTAAGAGACTGGGTGCTTTAAGGCTGTACAAAGAGCAGATGCAACAGTTGTAGTACTAAATGTCAGAATTTATCTCCTGTTTTTTAATAAAGAATGCTTTAGGACAATATAACCTTGTAGTAGCAGCTTATCTCTCAAAACAAGAGGCCCAGGGTTACTGAGGAATGCAGAGACTAGTCAAAGCTAACACTTTTGATGCGCCAGCAAGAATAAAGGAGTAGAGGCTTGCAGTTGACCCAGAAGTCACAACGATGAAGAGGAGTGGAGGAAGAAAACGACCACCAGATGTCTCTGAAGACCACGGAGAGACTCTAGTGCACATGCGGGAGTGGGCAGTAACCTGTAATAACGAGTTAATGAATAAGTAATCATTTCTTGGAAAACTAGTGAATATGCATACGTGGTATGTATTTAAACTGTACATCTAAATCAGTCGGCACGCACATTTGGTGGAGCAATCCCCTGTGCGCCCGGCCCTGCAATAAAGAATACATGCTTAATAGTCACCAAGGCTATCGAGTCTTAACTTTGGCACTTCACTGCATCAAAACCTTATAGAGTTGTGTGCCACAGCACGAAATAAACACGTTGCGCGGCGCGGCCCCCCCCGCCGCGCTCCCTGGGGTCCGGCGCTTCGCGGGCGGGCGGGGCTCCCCGTGCCTGGGGCGGCACCGGCAGCTGTGGCTGCGTGTGGGCCAGCACCTGCGGTGGGGACACGGCGGTGGGAGTGCCGGGGAGACTCCAGGGAGCTGTGGCGAGTTGACGAGGCTCCCCG
This sequence comes from Chroicocephalus ridibundus, assembly GCF_963924245.1. Taxonomy (NCBI): domain Eukaryota; kingdom Metazoa; phylum Chordata; class Aves; order Charadriiformes; family Laridae; genus Chroicocephalus; species Chroicocephalus ridibundus. The sequence goes on along the minus strand of NC_086288.1, from coordinate 83,658,001 downwards.
AGTTTCTAGTCGGGGCGTGTCCCTCTTCTTCCCCTCTTTCCTTCCGTCCGCTTTCGGGTTACTCCCCGGGGCTGCCCGGACCCGTCTCGCCTCCGGCGCCCTGGCAGCCTGCCGCAGCGGGCGTTTTGAAGCTCCCCGCCCCGCCAGCCCCGGGCGGGCAGGAGACGCCCCGGCTCGCTCGCCTCCCCGGTGCTCCTGGCCCCGATGGCGCCCGGCCCCGCCCGTGCGGGGCCGGCGCTGCAGTACCGCACTTTGGCCACGGGGGGGAGCCGGGGGGGGGCACAGCGCACGCGCGGCTCCCCACCTGCAGCAATGGCCTTCGGCTGCCGGGCGGCAGCACCCCCTTAATTAACGCGCTCTCGGCGCTCATTAGGGCGATGAGCATTGACGGCTCTCAGTCCTCTTCGGTCAAGCCGCGGACTGTAATCACTCACCGATGCAGGGCCTCTTTTTCTCTGCCTTATCCCCACTCGCAGTCCGGCGCGCTCTGGAAGGCAGCAGAGCCTCACTGAGGCGTCCGTAAAACCTGAGAGAAGTTCTGGGGTCTTTATTTTTTATTATTTTTTCTTGTAGTTGCAGGTTTCGACCTTTTTCTGTAGTTTTGGAGGACTGCCGGCCCATAGAGCGCTCTCTCCGGAGGACTGACAGGCACTTCCAGTAGCTGGAGGACGGCCGGACCATAGAGTGCACGTTTTGGAGGACTGACGGGCACTTCCGGGCGTCTCTGGAGCGTGGTGAGAGCCGCTCCCGGAGTGCTGATGGCCGCTCTCGGTACCGGGTGGCGGCGGCTCTCGCTGCGGGCCGGCTGGGAATATCCATCCGTCGCCGAGAAGCCGCTCCGGGTGGCGGAGCCCCGGCAGTGCCGGTTTACCCTCCAGCCGCAGTTCTCTAGGCTCGGCGCCGGCCTAGCCTCCGCCAGGGCGTTTCTCCGTGGCCCAGGGCCTCCCGCTGCGGGTACCGGCGGTAGCGGCCGCTGCTGCCGCGGGTGGGTCCCTCTCGCTGCGTCTGGTTCTGCCTCCGGGTCGTTTCCCTGCGGGCCCGGTGCCAGTGCCGGGCTCGGTGGGTGTTGCGTGGGGGTGCGCGTGTGTCCTTCGGTGTATTTAATCGAGTTACTTTATTGGGTAATAATATATTTCTTTAACGCTCTCGTTAAATTATTTGCTATTACCAAATTCAGTGAGTGAATGACTAGCGCCCAGGGAGGATCACGGCTCTCTGCAGCTGCAGGAAAAAGGAAAAGGAGACAGACTGCCAAAAGCAGAGGCTGAGACAGAAGAAAAGATTAATTACTCTCCTTAATTGTGATGTTCTATTATGAATTAGAAATCAAATTAGGAGTATTGCAGCTCCCACAATTACAATAAGGTATTGTTATAATTAATTGTTCCCAATTAGCATTCTATTTTAGTTTTGTATTTGGAAATTTTTATTATAGAATCACAGAATGGTTTGGGTTGGAAGGGACCTTAAAGATAATGTTATTAAATAAATAAGATTCAATAATGATGCCCAGTTAAGTATTCTAAACTTGTTTTTAAATCCAATTTAACTGTGTACTTCTCAGATTTAATTTGCTTTGGTTTTACTGTTGTTTAGCTCTATCTATGGTGACTTGGTGGGGGTGGTTTGGTGGGGGTGTGGAGGGGTAAGGAGCCCTGAGGAGATTGGCACAGCCTGGGGCTGAGAGCACCCAGGGCAGCGAGCCCTGACTGGGGGGCCGGTTGTGGCACTGGCCCTACTCTGCCCCACACGGGGAGCCCACAGGGCCCAGCGTACCCCCCTGCCTCATGGCCTGCCCTCGGGTGTGCGAGTGCTCCCTCATGGGTTGTCCTGGCCATGTGAGGAGCCTTCACTCCAGGGACCACTGGAGTCCCTCTGCTGTGAGGACAGGCTGAGAGAGCTGGGGGGGTTCAGCCTGGAGAAGAGAAGGCTCTGGGGAGACCTTCGAGCCACTCCCAGTCCCTAAAGGGGCTCCAGAAAAGATGGAGAGGGACTTGGTCAGGGAGGGGAGCGACAGGATGAGGGGGAACGGTTTTAAACTGAAAGAGGGGAGATTTAGACTAGATATAAAGAAGAAATTCTTTGCTGTGAGGGTGGTGAGATGCTGGCCCAGGTTGCCCAGAGAGATGTCTGAGAAACCCGCAACAATTTATTGTCATTTAGACAATTATTCTTTCACCTGATGACCCCCTCCCCTGCCCTGGGAATGGGAAACAGAAAAAACAAGGAAACCCAAGGGTTGAAATGTAAACAAATTTAATAGAATAAGAATTATTCTTCTAATAATAGAATATTAATTAACATTAATAAAACTAAAGAACCAATATTGATACCAATATAAAGTACACAAGTATCATTCTCAGCCCATTCCATCAGCAGAAGCCATGCACTCCCAGCAGGGACAGCCAATGTGGGACACTGTGAGTACCGCATCTTCGGGAGGAAGGGAAGGGCTCAGGGCTCCGGCACCGGGGCAAGGAGTGCTCAGGATGGCAGCCATCAAGGGAGAGAGAGAGCTCTTCAGCAAACTTTGTAATTTATATTGAATGGGACAGTCATGGTACGAAATAATCCCAGGTCTCGCTCCTCCTCATCCCTGCACATGGAAACCACAGAGCTTGAAACCCACACACCGTAGCTGGCTATACAGTAGATATTCTCACAAATTCAGGCACTAGGGTCTTCTAAAAGTGCAGTTTTCTCCAGCATTAGGAGATAAATGAGTGCCGTGTCACTCAAACCAGGACAATGCCCCATCCCTGTAAAGATTCCAGGCCAGGTTGGACGGGGCTCTGAGCAACCTGGTCTAGCTGAAGATGTCCCTGCCCATGGCAGGAGGTTGTACTGGATGGGCTTTAAAGGTCCCTTCCAACAGAAACCATTCAGTGATTCTGTGAACTGTGTCCTTGGTCCTTCTCTGTTCTGCTCCCATCTGCTGGGTTCAGTGAGTTCTGTGTCTGCAGCGTCACTTTTATCAGAAAGTTTAGTCTCGGTTAGCTCCTGAGGCTTCATCTGCCGAGCTGCTGGTGTGTAACGGGGCTATTCAGAGAGAACGCAGTTCATCAAATTTCTCTGTAACAGCCCTGGTCGCCGTAGCTGGGGGTTCCCACGCATCGTGGGGGCTGGAGGTGGCCTCGAGGCCGCTCAGCAGCAGCCCAAACACCGCGGGGCTTTCTGACACCAGCTATTCTGCTCCCGGGGCTGGGGCTGCTGCCGAGAAAAATAACTGTGCTGGACAGGGCAGGACAGCGGGGCCTGCACGCTACCGGACCGCGGTCCTACGCAACAGCCGCTACGGAGGGGTCTCCGCACAACCGCCGCAGCGGCAAGGGGCACCGTGCGCATGCGCGCCGCGGGCCGGGGGCGCGGAGACTACAGCTCCCGGCGTGCCCCGCGCGGGGAAGCGGTGCGCTGATTGGCTGCGGAGGGTATTTAAAAGGGACGCGGAATCGCCCGCACCCCGGCGGCGGCGGAGCGGCCTGAGCCTGAGGGGCTGCGGGCGTGGTGGGGGACGGACTCCGGGCCGCGAAGGGGCTGTGAGCGGCTGGGGAGGCGGGCCTCGGGGGGGTGCCGGGAGTGGAGCTGTGTGTGTGTGTGTGCGCGCGCCCGGGGCGGGGGCTGGGAGTGGGGCTGGGAGGGGCCTGGGAGGCCTTGGAGGGGCTGGGGGCTCTGTGGAGGGTAACCCTAACCCTAGTGTGGGCGAGGGGCGGTGTTTTGTGGGTGATTGGCTCCGGGAGGGGAGGAATCCGCCCAGCGGTGGGAGGGGGCGTGGCCTGACCGCGCTCTGGGGCGTGGTCTGGGCTGAGGGGGCGGGGCTTCAGCGCCATAGGCGGGGAAACGCCTGCTGGGGGCGGGGCTGAGGGCGCGTGCTAGGAGCTGCGCGCGGGTCGGAGTGCGGGCGGCGGGAATTGTGTGGGGTTGCTGACCCCCCACCTCGGCCCCCCCCAGAGGCCTTCCCCGGGTCGCTGACATCCCCTCTCCGCACCGGCAGCTTGGCGAGGGCCGGGAGCCGCGCCCCGGCCCGGGATCCGGACGCGAACCCCTTGTTTTGAGAGCAGCAAGAGGAGCGCAGAGAATTGAGACTGCAAACACCAAAACTCTACTGTTTTGAGGTGCTGTTTTTGCAATTGTATCACTTTTAGTATAAAATGTAAATAACCCTAAGAAGCCCCAGTGTAGCCTGGGGTGCTGTAACTTTTGCAGTTTTACCGCAAGTCTATTCTGTAAGATTTGTCGAGTGCCCTATTTGAAGTTATAATTTCACATCTATTAAATGTGAGTCTATGAAAAAAATAATACTCTCTACAGAGGAGCCAGTCGGGAGTAAAACTACTGGAAGGGTTAAGGCCTCTGTGGCGATGGTCCCAGCGATGCCGAGGTTGCCCTTGGCAAGCCTGGCTTGTGGTCTGGTGCCTGCTCTTGCTTTCCATAGGACAGCACGTACACACTTCGCTTCCAGGTGCCGACCTCCAACTGAATAAAAATTGCAGATAAAATCATATTGGCATATTTTATTTGACTGAAATTGCTTTGCTGCAGGTAGTCTCTGAAACTCGAAATTAAGAGTCCCACCTGAACACCTTGGCTGTCTGCATTTCAATTTATGGGTTAAACTTTGGTCGATAATGCTTATTACTGGCTGGAGACAACCGATTTAAAAAGTGGCGCTGTCAAAATAGCGTTACGATGCGAAGGTGAAAATTTTAACGTGACAAATGGGAATGGCTCCCTGTGAGAAAATTGCATACGACCAGAAAATGGCTAAGTGTGAGGTCAGACATTTTAAACGTCAAAAGCAAATTGTTGCTGCCAAGGGCTGCCTTCCACAGGAGAAGCGCTGACTTTGTGTATGCAGAGCAGCCTGTGTGCAGCAAATCCTCGCAGGTGAGCAGCAGCCATGGAGATGAGGAAGATCCCAGCAGTGCGGAACAGTGTGAATCTGGGATGTGGACTCCCGTGGACACGGTTACCAGAAGGATCAGAGGTGCCTCCTTTTCCTCTGGGAAGCTAGAAGTGCTGCGAGCCTGCTAGCTGCGTGTCCAGAGAGAATTAGTGGAAGAGATGGGATGTTCATTGTCCTTTGGTTTGCAGATTAGTTGAGTAATTTCCTGATTCTTTGTCTGTCTTCACTGTCAGGTCTTGCGAAAGTAATTATTTTATTCTTCCTTTATGTAGTGCTTTTTTCAGTGGGACCCTGACCCTGCTGGCCCCTAATCGGAGCTACTGCACAACAAGTAGAATGCTGTCATTTGCTCCTCTCCCTCTCTCCTGAGGTGACTGCATCATAAAACCTGTTTGTAGCGTTCTTATCCAGGGTTTTAGAACTTGATGCATCCCAAAAATGGGAGAGGGCTTAGGGAACAGTGAAGAAAGATTGTCGAACAGTTACCAATCCTGCTGCCTACCCAAGTAAAATTAAACAGCAGTCCAGGTTCACCCATGTGCTATTCATTCTTGTTGACCACCGCGGAGTTAGGAGGACATTTTTATTATGTCAGTGTGCTTTCTGCAGGTGCTTATTTTGTTGGGTTTTTTTTAATGACTGGCTTCTTATTATGCTTCAGAGACTGTCAGATGGAAGTGACGGGACATCCATGGTATTCATAATATTCATAGCAGCTGTTGAGTGATGCTGTCTTAGAGGGAGAGACAGACCCGTGGTTCTGCAGAGTGACAGCTGTGGCTCTTGTGTGTTTGAAGCAGCCCTCTCTGCTTGAAAGGTGGTCTCACCCAGATATGTAGCAGTCTTACTCTCTGATTGACAACCTTTTTTTTTTTTTTTTTTTTTGAGTGTACCACGGCTGTCATCATTGCTTCCATCTTTGCCTTTTTCCAGTCAAGGAGAGAGGAAAGCACAGCATCTAGAAAAACACAGTTTCCTAGATATTCTAGCACAAACTCTAGAAAAGCTGACTTTCAGGGTAACAAATTCCTCAAAAGCAGTTGCCTGTTCCGGAATGTGTTCCTTTGATAGGATGTCTAATACCATGAGATGTTTTACTTAGATATGTGTCAGACACTCCTGTACTTTAAAAAACAAAAAAGAAGAGCCAGGAGTGATATTTTTCAGATCACTTTGTCCATTCTATAGAAGCTGAAATTGGATGGAGCAAAGATCAATAATGTATCCAGTTAATACACTAACGTATAAATGAAATGAATCATAAGAAATGAAATGACTTTTCCTGACAATCTTGAGATAAATGCTGTTCCATAATACCTCAGTCTTGTCAATTTGAATTTATATTACAGGCAAACAGTTGCTGACATGTGAACTCTATTATGTAAATCTCCCAGGAAGGGAGTACTATTATTTGCAACATATGCTATTTATTCCCTGGGCTTAGCCTTTATTACTCATTTTCATTTAGTGCAGGCAAAAGAGTTTTTCACCCCTGGCCTTGCACTTTCTTCTGTTCCTTGCAAGCTCGTATGTTTGAGTCTGACGCAAGAGTGGTGTGGAATAAGGAATGGCCCTAAACGGGGAATGAGATCATGGAAAAGTGAAATTGTTGCTTCATTCTTGTCCTTGCCTGGAGAAAAGATTTTTTTCAGGTGTGGTGGCAACTGGTACTAGAGATGTATTATGTTTCTTTGTGTATTTTTAAATTTGTCTGTTCTATTCAACATGGAATAATTTGCTGGGTTTTGCGTGTAATGTTCTTCAAACTGCTGAAGAGATCTTTCTGTTGTTGTTAATTCATGATTAGAATTTGGCCTCTTGTCATAAGAGTAAGTTTATCTCAACTTGGGCATTTATCTGTTCAATTTTATTTTCTGGGGTTTGCTTCTATAAACATAAAAAAATATGGGACTATACCTGTGTATCCTGCTGCAAGCCAAATTTTACTTTCACCACTTGTGATAGAATTATGCTTCTGTTCCATTAGGTTTTGTTCTTCTTAAGAGCTGAGTTTCTTCAGTTCGTATTCAAATTACATCTGTGGTAAAAAGAAAATTATGTCACTTCTTAGAACAGATGTCTACATGTGTTTCAGGAGCGAGGTGTGGATAAGCAAGACGCTCACATCAGTCAGTCTTACGGTGTTTATCTGCCTGCAGTCATTACATGGCTCCAGAGATGATACAGAATTCCTAAAGCAGCCTGAAGGTGCATCTGTCACTCTGAATGTACGGGGAATCTTGGGAGATTGCCTGATGTTGCTATTGCCTTTGAAGCTTGCAAATTCTCTCCTGTGTTATGTACCCTGTAATATCCAGTCTTAGCTTGATATGCTTCACAATTATTGCATGTAACTAGGACTCTTTAAAAATCTTGGAAAACTTTAGGAAAAGCATATTTTATATTTGTAGAGACTTAAATGGACCGACTCCATCTCCTGCTTGACTTCGCTAGTGGCTATTGCTCTACTATGTTTGTTGTGACATAGCGTATTACTGTGTTTGGCATCTCACACTTACCTCACGCTTGTCCAATGCCTTTGAGATTCAAACCTAAAATAATGAGAAGCTTCAGAAGCTGCAGAGTCTGTCCTTTGATGTAAAAAGTTTCTTTAACGTTGAAAATAAGTTAATCTCTATTGAAGGTTAAATATTCTTCAATATACTGAAAGAAAGAAGGAAAGAACAAAACCAAGACAAGGCAGGAGCGGGGAGTACTGAAGTGGTGAGCGCCATCCATTTACAGATGTGCTTCAGGCATACTCTGTGTCAGATAACCTTTTTTCTTTTTCCTCACCTCTTGTTTTGTCCTTCTTTTCTTTCTCATATTTGAGAACATCACCTCTGTCAAACATGCTCAAAGTACTGGGTTTCTTTTCTGTGGACAATTGCTACGTGTGTCTGCTCCTTTCCTAATGAAATTTCGAAGTGCATTGTTGTTCTGATAATGCTAATCTGTTCATTCAGGTTGAAGCAACTTCTGTTTTAATTACGGCAGCTTTTTCTACTCTGTCATCCTTATTCAAACAAATGCTGAGCCCTGCAATTCCAAGAGTGAAAAAAATGCATTGTTGCTTCCATCCTTGCAGGTGGCCAGGGTGATCCTTTTTCATGAAGTGTATTTGTGTCTGCCGGAATTCTGCAGTGCTGCAGGATCTTTGGGCATCATCTCTATTTTTTTCTTCCTTTCCCTTTCAGACTCTTCATTCCTCAGTTCCTTCTTTCTCTCTCCCGCTTTTCTCTTGTACTTACAGTTCTGTCGTTGGTTCCTTCAACTTCCTTCTCATTTTGCTTTCTCTGGTACCATGTTCTTTAATATTACATGGAACAGCTCCCCAGTTAAAGCAAATGCTTATTTCGGAGGAGATCCTTATCCAACCTGTGTGGGTTATAACCATGGTACATTTTGTTAACTACGTGCTACTTGGTACTAAATGTAGTGTTTTGTTTCGTGTGTTTTTTATTTTTTATTTAAAACTAACCTTCTCTTAGGAAGGGACAAACCGTTTTGCTGCTGCTATGTCTAATCCTGTAATGCACAATGTAACTTCCACAGGACAATCAGAATGATTTATTATCTGTTGGAATAACAGGACAGATGGAAGCAAAATCATGAGTTCTACAGGCTTGGTAGATCTTGGAAACGCTCCTTTAGTGGTGACGGATACAGATTGAATAAGGTTATATTAATTCATCATCAAATAATAAAAGGAAAGTTCCAGGAGGGATAGTTTTGTCTTGTTTTTAAATAGTACAGTTTCCTTCTGATGTTGAACTTCTTACTCTCACTTTGTAAAACAGCTTTATTCCTGCGTCAAGTGAGTCCTGATTGTGCTATCATTGTTTAATGTATTTTGTACTTCAGTGCTTGTCTCCCAGAGAAGCTCCTCATCTTTTTTCCTTCTGGCTTATCTGGGGCATGATTCAAAAATCCTCAAAGAGACAGCCTCAGCTGAGTTCATTTTTATGATCTTGATTTGTAAAGCACACTAGCTTTCTGTGTTTTTTTGTACACCACTAAATTTAAAAAATGATAAGCAGTTCTGCAAGCACCAACAATCCGTGGACTTGTACCTCTCTCAGCGTATTCAGAGGAAGCAATTGCATTCACAGAAAGAATGATAAAATTGACTGTGTCATATAGACTATGCAGAGCATTTTAATGGCATTTTTGCATTCATCAAAAGCTCTTAGCTCTGCAGTTGCTTTTGTTTTGCTCCCTGTTTGCATTCATACTATAAATCACTGCTCTTAAAATGGATTTAGAAAGTGCTTTTCTAACACTGTCAGCAATTAAACTGAGAAAGTTAATTCCTCAGGAATTAAGTTATATAAATTAGTCCGATTAGTTAGTAAAACTAAGGCAGAGATTGATACAAGTAAGATAAACTGCAGAGTGATACTAGTAAACATAGAAAACAAGAATACTCACAATGCAAATTCAATAGATGGCATCATAAATCAGTTTATCTTCACGTATAGAATATGTCTGAATTTCCATCATTTCTCCGAAGCACCAAGTATAAGTAACTGTTTGTACAACCACGCCATGTTTTTAGGGTAATTCTGGCTAATGCCGTGGAGCTGGGGGAGAGGCAGAGGGAAGAGTCTGTTGTCAGTGCTTATAGGTAGATGATCGTGTGCCGTGATATTTCCTGTAAAGGATTATCTGTGTTTGTGAGAGCGTCCTTGGGATCACAGGAATTCCGAATCAAAATTCTAAGCCACATATGAGTTTTAGAGAAGTTCCCTGTTTCTGTGTTTAGGAATTCTTAGGAGGGATTCTCACGCAGATGTGTGACTAGTGGGTGGTGGAGAGATTGATGCCTGTTTGGGGACTGCCTGAAGCAGCTTGGGTCAGCGTCAGAGTGAATGTGATTTTGCTTTTAGCATGGGTGCGTATTGCCCATACTTCAGGCTGAAACTTGCAGTGATTTTTTTTTTTTTTTTCTTTTTTAGAAAACTGTACTTGTGTTAGTGTGTTTACCTTGTGCCTAACCTAACCAGATGCCAGCTTTGCTCTGGCTACAACTGCCATAGGCGGATGTAGGGATGATACAAATAATTTAAAATATTAATTAGAAAACTAATCACCTCATTGAGTGTTCTTGGAATTTGCCCATACATTCTTATCATCTGTCACGTTCTACAGTATAGTGTATTGCCCATGAGTCTTAGGTATTTATGATTATTTTAAAGCTAGTAGAAAACTAAACTGTCAGACTGAAGGAGCCTTGAAGTTTTCTCCACTTGATGCTGCAAGAAAACCACAATTCCAAAAGGGAAGCGTGTGTCCGATTCCTGCCTATCTGTTTGTAAAAGACTGTTGAGGTGCAGTGCTGGATGTTTGCTGTTAGACCTTAGACTTTCCAAGCTTGGTAAAATATCAGGATTGAGTTATTTATTTATTTATTTATTTTAGTATTCTTGATGGGTAGTGTGGCAGCCACTGAGGTATTAGAAACGTTTTGAGGATTTCCTGCAAGGTGGCAGGAGCCTTCTCCAGCTGTCAGTCACCGTGACAGATCTGACTTCTGCGACGTGGGTCTCTTGACACCAAAGCATCTAGAGGTGGTGAAATACTCTCAAGAAGATCCTGTAGCCGAGCTTCACTTTGGGGAGGAAGAAGAACACTGTATATACAGGGCTGTGAGCCTGTCAGAGTGGAAGGAGTGAGACTCAAACGGCAGAATGCGGGTGTCATGGATGAGGAGCCCTAAATGTCTGGGTTGTGGCCAACAGTGAGTGGAAATAAATGAGAGTGCTGGAGGCGAGAGGAATGTAATATATGAGATGTTTTCACATTTGTTTCTTAAGTGACTTCCACTGCCAAATGCTTTCAAATATTTTTCTCTCTGAAAATAAAAATTAACATCAGTTTCAAAACAGAAATAGTACCATACATTGATCTGTTCATGAGAAGACATCATGTACCCTGTCTTCAAGCTTATTTATTTACATGTTGCTGGAGTTTTCTAAAGGTTTTTTGAATTACTTGAAACATTGTTTTTACTAAGCAACTTCTGTAATCTAGCAGTATGGTGTCAATTGAAGTCTTTAATTTGGATAAAACTGCATCAAAATTTTGGACTTGGTTTTGTAGCATATGAAACTGAAAAATTTAACACCTCCCACCGCACTCCCCAAATTCTGCTTCTTGGTTTGACGGCTCTCTATTCTTTATTTAGTTTAATATTAAATTGCTACAGATTTTGATCTGTTTTGGGTTTGCTCTTAGTTGATAAATGAAAGAGAAAGATTTTTGTCGTGTCATATTTCAGCATGATTCTAGACATTTAGAGAGATGTTTGGATATCATTGAGGCAACCTGGAAGCCTGACTGGTTCTCCTAATTACTCTTTGTCTCTTGCCGGAGTGATGAGCATGCTCTGTAATTCTTGGACAGCATATAAAGTAAATCTTGCAGGCAGTAGCAGAAGGCCCTTGAATTCTGTGGGGTATTAAAGTATGTATGGGCTTAATGAGAGAGTTTAAAGCCTGACACTGTGCTGTGGAGAGCTGTACAGCTCGGAGGGAAGCTGTGCAGTTGAGCGCTCACTTAGCAAAAGCTGTTGTATTGAAGCAGAAGTGGGAAAAGTCTTAATTTTACTGGCATATTCCTGAGATCCCCATGCGTCTTTGGTTATTTCCCAGTTCGCAGTGTACCTGGAGGAATGCAGTATCCCATAATAACCTGTTCTTTGAAAAACATTTTACGTAAGTGGTCACGTTGAAACTTTTTCTTCAGCTATGAAGGATACCTTTTGAAGCTGTGGAAGGTGTAAGCCAGGTAATGGGATTTCCACCCCTACCCTAAGGGGACTGATATGACTAGCCTTGGTGGAAACAGTTCTTTTCGTGTCCCTTCCTTAAGGGAATCTTCCTGTAGTTTAAGACAGAAGCTTCTTTCCCCAGCCCGCAAATAACAGTGTCAAGGCAGAGAGCATTATTCAGAAACCTGAGGTCTAATCTACCCATTTTCTCCCTGTATTCACAGCATTTAATTCCACTGGAAGAAATTGCAGAAAATGCAAATTCAAGCCTTTTGACTATCTGTATTTCCCATATGAGCGCGTAAATGGGAAAGGGTGCTGAGATTTGCATTGGAAACTAAATTTCAAGTTAAAAATCAGTTGTCATTGGAAGAAGCTGCTTTGAAAATTTGATCTGGTAACTCACGAAGATTTTTGGTTGCTAAATAGTATGCATACAGACTGTGGGAATAATGTATTTTTCTAGGTTTGAGAATCACTTGTAAACTGATTACGAATCTATGGGGGCACTTGTGTTGGGGTGAATGAATTTAGAAACTGTATTCTGAGCATTTTAGACAAGACTTGCACAGCAGTACAGAAAGTGATTTTCAGTTATTGCCCTGTCAGTTGTTTACCTTATTTCTCTGTTTTTCAGTGTCCTTGGAAGATGGGCCAACTATAATCCTATATATTTTATAAGCCATGTTAGCCTCTCTGCTTTCCGCAGAGAAATTATTTGCTTGATTGTCTGATTGTCAGTTGACTCTTCTCTATCCAAGTATAATCTTGGTTTTATAAGTTCCTGAAAAACTGGCAGTAAGCTTTCAATAAATAAAATTGTTAAAATGATGGCTTACTTAATGTCTGTTGCTATGCGGGGAATCCAGTATTATATGAAAGATTTTGGGATTTGAGTGAAGTATAGGAGTGTTTTGAAAATTTCCAAAAGAGAGGATAAACTCCATCATCTTGACTGAAATATTGTTTATATCTCATTTTGCAAACTCTTCCCCATCCGCTCTGGAGATACTTCAGACTTTTCCCCTCAAAAAATACACCATTGGCAAAACTAATGTTTGTGTTGTGAAACTTTAAGTTTGCTGTAACTGCCTCTCCTGACAAAGACTCTCTGAAAGTTTTTGGCATTTATCTCTATTACGTTTGTCTGCCTTTTGGGCTGACTTTCGTAGCAACATCTTGGTTTAGGAAAAATCGTCTAAGAAGCTGTTGTTTTGATGAGGTTTTGGAATTGGCTGAACAGTTTTCCCTCCTTTTATGCTGATACTAACTTTGCTGCACATGGAAGTTTAACAGAGCTTGAGTAATGTTTCTTTTCATCCCTCTGGACTGGTTTACGTTTCTTTCATTCACCAGGTAATTGTTGGCTGTGCTGTGGGCATAGACATGATATTTGCCAACTCGCAGACTAGACTGAACTAAAAGTGCTGAGTTTCCAGGTTTGAAGCTCTCTCACTATTTTATAAATTGTAATGTAGTCTGTGCAAGAATAACTTTAAAAGATCCTGTAAGCTGCTTCATCTTCAGAACTTGTCAAAGATATGAAGTGATGGCCTTATGTCACTCCTCTGCCCAGGAGAGAATGGTATCTGCGGTATCAAGAACAGCCGAGTACAAAATCCTAGTTGGAATGCATACGCTCACCTCGGTCTGCGTTTGTGGTGGTACTGACAACTGACGTTGTCACTGACAACTGAAGTACCAAGCACTGACAACTATTGGTGACGACACGCCAGAGGCTGGATGTCAGTTCTTGTGTTCAGGGCATGCTTTGTAATTCATTTTCTGTCTAAATTCTTCAGGCTGCCTCCTGTATTTGAGGTCTTTTGTGTGAGACATCAGTAATAATCCTACAGGGAATAATTAAAATATGCCTAAGCTGCAAAGGCTGAATTTCATAGCCGTTTGGACTCCAGTGTTTGCTTCCAGTTATAAAGCATAAAATGAGAAGGCTCAAGTTTTAGACTCACGAAATTGCAGTTATTTAACATCGAGTTTTCTCATCCCTGACTTCAGTGAAGCAGCCTGGTTCGGTGAACAGAAAACAAATCACTTTTTTAGGATAATCTTTGAAACAGATTAACATAGGCTTTAGATGGACATAAAGCCTTCTTCCCTACCACCTTATTTTCTTTTCTAGCTTTTTTGTGAACAGTTGAAATGAAATTTCTGAGGTAGAACTTACACAAAAATAGTAAATGAAGGAGAAAACATTCTTTTATTATACTTTACATCCAGCTCACACTTCTCCGTGTCATCTGAAGATGCAGCTGTTCTTTCAGATAGTCGATTAATGTCACCCGCAATTAAATTGTCCTTGCTATTTAAAAATGCTTCTCAGCATGTCTAAAAAGGTTGTCGAAACAATGGCTTGTTCACAGGGAGAGAAAGGCTCTTGATGCTTTATAGAAAACTGATGGAATGACTTGATTAGAAAAATCTGTTTTTATCTGGTTTCAGATGAAGTCATATATTTTCTTGTATCTTGACAGTTTAAAACCAGATCTTCCTGATTCGGAGCCAAAGATGGTAAGCTACACTGTATTTGATTGCTGGGTTATACAACATGTTTACGAGTACATTCATATTGATCTCGTTCACCATCGCCGTTTCTATCAAACAGGTGCATTTCTTGCACCAAATATATTGCTTCACTTGTTGAAGGTACTCAGGGATATGCAGTCTAAACTTTCTAAACTCCATACCTTTGATTATTGATAAAGAAATTTGCATTCTTTGTGATATTAGAGTCCTTTGAGGAGAGCAACATCACGAGGCATGTTCTTGCTTACTGAGTAATGGTTGGGCATTTCTAAAATATTAAAAAAAAAAAAAAGACTACTTCATTCAGGTTCATGAAAAGATTGAGTTGTCACAACTCTTTAACATCATAATAAAGTACTAACAACATAATTTTGAACTTCTTGCTGTCTTCTGGCATTCACCATCCCAAATTGGACACGTAGGTGTCCTGTACAACGTGTGGGGAGGGTTCCCATCTCCTGTGAGCATGGGATCCTGGTGTACAGACTTCTGACTAACTGTCTGATGTCCGTATGTCCATCCTTGGTACTTGTTGGGATCCTTACCTTGCAGGGCTGCCGAGCTCAGAGTTGTGGCAGTGTTTTTCATCTGTGGTTCAGACCCCATGCTTCTCTCTGGAAGCTGCCTGGCGAGCAGCGGTGAGAACGGAACCCTTTTCCCTTTCTCAGTGAAAGCTCCTGACAGGAAGTTACAGATTTTTTGTGATGATGTGAGGTTTATTCAGTTTGAAGCTTTTCCTCTCTTGATAGTGTAATTTGGTGTTCACAGAGGTGATGTATTTTACTGTTTGTGGATGGAGATCTTTGCTCAGTGAAGCAAGAGCACGCTCTGGAGCAGGAGGCAAACCCCTCTTGCTGCCCGAGCCAGCAGGACTGCGGTGCTTGCAGGGTTTGGCTTGCAGAAGCTGTTACTCCCTTCTGAACTGCAAAAGCTTCACCTGAAGGGTTTGTGTTTTGTAGCAATTGGTAGGTAATAAAGATCCCTGCAAGCTGGGCTGCTGTAGCTGTTGAGTAGTCAGAGCACCTGCCAGCCATACTTCACATGAAGACAGTTGCATGAGTTTTTTATTTGTTTTTGATCTGTTTCAAAGCATAATTCACAGTGAAGGGTTGTGAATTTCAAGTGGGGAGGCCACCTTTTTTACAAGGAAAAGCAAGGCACCTGAATTACACTGCTAGGTGGGTTTAGGGTAAAGGTGTCTATTTTGCTTTTTCTATGGTCTGGTCAATGTGAGGAGATTTCTTAATCCTTCCTATATATTTGTAATTACCAGCTGTGTTATTAAGGAAGAAACAGAAAAAGCTCTCAGGACTTATGTAGCTTGTTGCAGTTTCAAGATATTTAAAAATTGAGTACCACATTCTAAGCGTTGCTGTGTTCAGGCCCCTTGAAAAGACCAAAGTACCTAAATTCAATTAACATTTGATCTGGTGCACCTGTGCCGCTTAAGCCTGAAGATTTTTTCCTGCTTTGCAAGGGCTAAGCCATTCATCCCTTTCCCATTAACCGTTCTGTGCACAGATGTGCTCAGTGCGATTGTCATCGTATTCCTTAGGGATGGCTACAAGTCGCTGTGGCAAAAGGTTTGTGACATTGATGTGAGTTTTACATGAGGACTTCTAACAGTCCAGTGCACCTGCTACTGTCTGAATTCCAATGACTACCATTTTCATGTTGCAGATGGAAGTTTATTCCTACAAAGACTACTAAATAGTCCCCATTTATCTTTTCCCTTTCATTCTCCAACTTCTGCTTGTTAATAAATACGTGATGTGCATGTAACTTGACTGTTTTTTGAGGCAGGCATCATGGTGATAACATCCCCACCCCAATGAAACTGATAGGAATTGGTTTAGGATTTCACATTTAACCCAGCTTAAGTTTTTAATAATATCTGTTACCTTTGTAATAATATGCATCTTATCTAGGAAGACCTGTTGACATGCCAATCTATATGCACATTTTCTACAGCTATTTTTCTACCTCATTGAAAGTCGAGATGCTCATAGTCTCATTATATTAAACGTCTAAGTTGATCCCATACCAGTCTACCTTGTAATGTGTGATAGCAACACAAAGTATCCCCGTTCATGTGAGCAATGCTTTCAGACATAAGGCAGGTTGCTTCAGGCAAAAGGAATTTGCACTGTAGAGGAGTAACTGTGATATGGTCATGAAAACAATGGAGATGTTTCCCCTCCTTCAGAGAGGGCTTTCTATAAAATACAAAATAAGCCATTCAGAATTTAGTCAGGCTTGTCTCGCCTTATCCTGGGGTGTCAGTTTCCCCATCTCCTGCACTTCCTGTCTGTCACAAGATTAAGGAAGAAATGAAGAATCACAGGAGAAAGATAAAATCAACATCTATCAGGACAATTAGCAATCTATTCAGAGCTCATTGCTGTACAAATTAAGATCCATTACGTTTTGCTACTATCTTTAATTTAATGAGGGTAGCAGCTGCTCTGATAGTTCTTATAGGAGTCACAGTATTACAGCACCACGCAGAGGGGCTTTGTTTATTTTTATCAGCTCAGAAGGTGGCAGTATATTCAGCAAGTAGTATTTCAGGGGAAAAAACTGCCTATATTAAAAGACTCTTCAATTATTCCCCCCAGCTCCGTATGACTTCCTCCCTTACATATCCACAAGTCCTCATTATTCAAAAACTCATTTTGTCATTAAATTATAAGAAAATATTTTCCGCAGATAATGGAACTAAAGAGAAGTCAGGGACAAGTCAATAAACTATTATGAGAATCACAAACATAATAATTTCACAAAAATGACAGGTGGCCTGCTCAGAGCTACAGTTGTACTGCCCTGGTTTACAAGGAGACTAATGATTTATTATGATTATATTTTTGGTTTTAGAGAGCACTAACTTAACTTTTCCAGTTGAATACTGAGTTGTTTGGTTTTGGGTTTTTTGTTTGTTGGGTTTTTTTGTTTGTCTGTTTTTGTTTGGTGGTTGTTTGTTTGTTTTTAAAAATCCTCCAAAAGAGGGGTTCAGGCTGGTCACATTAAGTCTAATGTGACTAGTCTTTGTTAATTTTCAATTGCTAGCACAGAGACAAGCTCCTTCCAGTAATGATGTAAAGTGCTTAAACAGAAGTTTTGTACTGAATTGACTTCAAGGGAAGGACAGTCTGTCTCGCCATAAACAGAGCGATGTGAGCATTTCTGAACACGCCACAAGTGAAGAATTTTGAAACCTCAGGTTTCAGGGGTTCATGAAGGTTGGTGCTGAGAGTCCTGAATTTGACATCAAGAGTGTCAGCATTTCCAGGGGACTAATGCTAATAACAGTGTGACTGGGGGAATAATTGGGTTTCAGGGTTATGATAATGTTTGCATTTGACTGAGGGTATTTGTATCAGGAAACTTACCTGCAAAGTTTGAGCAAGTCAGAATGAAAAAAAAATTACGGTGTAAAGTTAACTTAAGTATTTAATTAACATGAAGTTGAAGGATTTTGTTTTGATGCCAGATGTTTCTCAATGTGTATTTTATATATAATTTATATGTATTAAAATATTCTACATATATGTGTATAGTTTAAAAACTAAAGGTTAGGCTTTCAAAATGCTGGAATGTTCTTATAAAGTTTTTTATAGTATGAAAAATTGAAGGTAACTGACAAATTTGCAGAGCACCTTATGTTCCAGTGAAGATGCATGATTTGCTAAAAGCTTGCGTGTTTGTTTTTTGTTGGTGTGTTTTTTGTTTTTTT
Organism: Chroicocephalus ridibundus; assembly: GCF_963924245.1. Taxonomy (NCBI): domain Eukaryota; kingdom Metazoa; phylum Chordata; class Aves; order Charadriiformes; family Laridae; genus Chroicocephalus; species Chroicocephalus ridibundus. The sequence goes on along the minus strand of NC_086288.1, from coordinate 83,640,049 downwards.
TTACATTGTCTAAGTGTTTTATTAGGTCTGTGTGTCTCGATCTCGTAGTCCTTAATAGGACTATAGTGCCAAGATAATGTAGATATATTTCTGTACTGTGAAAGAAAGGCATATTCATCTGATATCAACTTGTTTCATTTGTATACATGAGTGGTAATAAAATGTGTGCAGTGAGCCATTTCTATCTAACATGAAGGTTGCCCAGGATGTGGCTGAGGAGTCGCTGCTTCAAGAAGAGCTGGATCCACAAGCTTAGAATAATAAAAAGAGAAAGTCCATTTGGCTGGACGCTGTCTCAGAAAGATACACTCTGAAATGTGCAGAAATTGTAAAGATAGGAGTTATAATACTGCATTTGTGTGCCTTAAGACTTCCAGCCTGACCCACCTCCCTGCCCTGTTGCAGGTGTTGTTTCTGCTTGGGAAGGTTAAAATGAATTATTTGAATTCTGATCTGAACAGAAGCCGGCTGTGGGGACTGGCTGGAGTGAAGGGCTGGGGGCTGGGCCAGAGAGGAACCCGGGTCCCGGCTGTCTTGAGCAGGTGGTTTGAGGCTCTTTTGCTTATTTCTCCTATTTTATGTGCTTCCGATGAAGTAAAAACCCACAAAAGGAGGTGAATTGTCAATTCAACATGGCATTACTAAAGATGCAGCTTCCTACGAGGCCTAAAGCCTATTTCTTTGCAGAGCAGAGCTGAAAACCTTGCAGAGCAGAGGCAGAAAACCTTGCCTGCAGAGGCAAGTCTGTCGGCAGTCATGCTTCCCTCTGTCTCTTGCTTTGGGGATGCGGCGGTTTTATTTAGGAATGCTGTTTCTCCTGCTCTGTGCGCTCCTGTTTCTGTGCCGGGAAGGGGCAGGGTGTGCGGCAGGGCCTGGGTGCAGAGGGACTCCCGGGGCCTGCCCTGGGGCCGCGGTCAGAAGGAGATGAATGGCGGGCCTGGGGATCCCGGGATGTGTGAAAATTTGATATTCAACATGTGACAGCTCTGTCATTGTGGATGGGACTATGTTTTGGATGAAATTAAGATAGCTACTCGAACATAGACACTGTTGAAGTACTCTGGTATCGATCATCGAGGAAAGAAATTGCTTCAATATTAATGACAAAATGGACACCTAACTAGAACATAGCAAGAATTAAATGTTTTTAACTTGATCAAAACTCAAGTGTTTGATACGTTTCCACTTACTTCTCTTCTTTTAAGCAAGTAGCTGTCTTGATCATTTGTTTAACTGTAGCTTGTTAAGTCTGAGATGGACTGTAACGCAGACTGTCTGACCCCTGGAGGGGCTTCAGTTTCCTCTTGAAAATATGTCTCTTCTGTTCTGTACCGTTGTCTTGACCATAACAGCACCTGTATTCAGATCAGATTGTGGCTAATCACACTATCGAGTGAGTCTCTTCTGTCCCTGAAATTAAAATGTCAGCGTAGTCCAGGCCTCTTCTACTTGTATTACAAATGGTAGGTTGAGGAGAAATAACTGGACTCCAGACGATCCAATGTGAATCAACAGAAGCTGTTTATTAAGCACAGATCATCCTTTTTTATACCCTGTGTTGTTGCTGTACACGCGACTCGCTTATTTCTGATTAGCTAGTTACACTGTCCACGCGCTGTCCATGCAGTTCATTCACACATCAGATTGGTTACAAGAATTCGCATAGTCAATTGCTTAGTCATTAGCACAACATGTTTTCTACCTTCTTGGTTCCCGTTTTTCCCATGTACTAATTCCATCTTCTACCACCTGTTTTGCTCTTAATCTAATCTCTCACAGTAGGGAGGCTTGCTCAGATGGCCATTTTCTCTCAGATACATTCCTACCGTAGGTTGTTTCTCAAATCTGTCCTTTCTCTTTCGAAATCCCTGGATTTTTAAATGTGGCTTTATGTTGTGGGTTTGCATCTCCTGAAAATTGTCATCAGACTTGAAGCAGATCCTGAAATTTCTCCGTGTGTTTATAAAATGTTATGTGACTAGGACAGAGCAACCTTGCCTTTGTAACAGGGGGAAAATCACAGAATCACAGAATGGTTCGGGTTGGAAAGGACTTTAAAGATCATCTAGTTCCGACCCCCCTGCCATGGGCAGGGACATCTCCCACCAGACCAGGCTGCTCAAAGCCTCATCCAGCCTGGCCTTGAACACCTCCAGGGATGGGGCATTGACAATTTCCCTGGGCAACCTGTTCCAGTGCCTCGCCACCCTTACAGCAAAGAATTTTTTTCCTGATATCCAATCTAAATCTACACTCTCTCAACTTGAGGCCGTTACCCCGTGTTCTATGATAACGCTCCCTGATAAGGAGTCCCTCCCCATCCATCCTGTAGCCCCCTTTAGGGACTGGAAGGCCGCTATAAGGTCTCCCCGGAGCCTTCTCTTCTGCAGGCTGAACAACCCCAACTGTCTCAGCCTGTCCGCATAGCAGAGGGGCTCCAGCCTTGTGATCATTTTTTGTGGCCCTCCTCTGGACCCACTCCAACAGGTCCATGTCCTTCTTGTGCTGAGGACTCCAGAGCTGGACGCAGCGCTCCAGGTGGGGGTCTCACCAGAATGGAGTAGAGGGGCAGAATCACCTCCCTCGACCTGCTGGCCACGCTTCTTTTGATGCAGTCTAGGATGCGGTTGGCTCTCTGGGCTGCAAGTGCGCATTGCTGGCTCATGTTGAGCTTCTCGTCCATATAATAGGTTTTGAATTAGTATCATTCTGTTTGCATGTACAGTACAGTTCTGCTTATGCCATATTATGATCATACTTGCTTGCTTGACCAGAAAAGGACTTCATGTATGGAACTTGCGAGTCTTATGGACACCTTTTTAAATTTTTGAACTTTCCAAAAATAAGAAAGTCATGTTAAAAATTTATTTGATGTGACTTTAGTATTAATATTAAACATTATTTTCTCTTAATTATTTTTTTAAATCATTCTGGGATCTGCATGTTATTCCTTGCTAATTTTGGTTATAAGAGAACTAAGTAATTAAAAACATTGGGCTTTGCACTGCACTGTTAAAGTTAATGGGAAGTTTGTAGTTTATAGCAATGAGCTTGCAGGATCAGTAGTCACCCAAGTACTTTTAAATAAGGCCCTAATTACAAATAGAAACATATTGACTATGTGTAGAAACCCTCATCTCTGCTGGATTAGAACACTGGTGCCTATCCGTTTTGCTAGATAACCGCCCTCCCACCCTGTCGTCTTCTATCAGTGTAATAACAGTATTGCAAAGACGACTTTCATTTCTGGCCAGTGAAATTAGTCAGGGAGGTCCAATCTTTTTGAAATAATGAAATTAAGGACAAATATTACTAAAGAAGCAATTACACTAATTGCAATATTACTAAACAGCTTTTAACTAGCTGTTAAAACACTTTTTCTCAGGGGGCAGGAGAGAGGGGACTAGCTTCGGGCATTCTTTGTGCCGTTTTCTGGGGGCTGCTTATCTGTACAATGCTGTGTCTGCTTTCCAGAAGCTGTGAAGATGTCTCTTTCAAAGAGATTGCAATCTAATGCCCTAAACCTGCATTGGAATTCAAGGAGCAGAAGACTGCAGACTTTTTTCTTATTACTTTGGTATGTGTCCGTGTAGACGTCTGCACAGGTCAGCCTTCCCACGCTGATCACAGTGTAAGACAGGGAGGTGGGAAACAGAAGAAATATTGGTGCTTTTACATTTGACGCTTTTTTTAACACCCTAAGGAGCATTGTGACTTCTCCTGTCACAGTTCTTTCCTGTAGACAGTGTTGATGATTTGACTTTGCAGTTCCCCCTGACGGTGGGGTGATTCACAACTGGGTAACTGGATACAAAAGTTGTGACAAATCTCACATCATTTTAGTTGACCTCATTAAGGTTCCATGGTTTTGATTGGCTTTGCCATGCAGCTGACTTTTGTTAGTCCTCAGAGTGATTACTTGGGAAAGGATGCATTGGGTGCTTTCAACCAGAAATCCAGTATGTGAGGTCTTGTCAAAGACTTGCAGCACAAAGGCTAGTCATTTCATTGTGATTTTGTCATTAAGTACTTCCAGAAGTTAACGGTTAGTCAAATCTGCAGTTTCTTTCCAATTACAAGAAAGAAGAGCTGTGGTCACAGTGGAAGGAAATAATTAAACCGGTTAGGCAAAGTTCTTAAAACAAGAATTGAAATTGGCTGACGTACCAGTGGGAGATTATTTGCTGCTTCATGTTGGATTTATTAGTGTTTTCCTGACTTGTAGGTGAATGAGAATAACAGATATTTAAAAAAAAAAAAAAAAAAAAAAAAAAGAAGAAGAAGAAAGATTTCCATTATATGCCACTGGTATATTTGCAGCTGGTTGGGAAGAAATTTTAACCAAAAAAAGCAGAAATTATTGAAAGATCCTTCTGACATAATGTAATTCTCTTACTGTTCAATAACATTACTTATTTGTGCAAGTAAGTCCTACTCAGCTGAAACATCTTACTTACAGTGAATTTGGGTACCAGAGCTGTGCTTTTTAAAAAAAAAAAGAAAAAAGAGTTTATTTGGTGGCATTTAAAATGCTATTTCTGTTCTTACTAAGGATTTCAGTGACACTAGTGATTCCCTGGGTATTTTTGAGTAATGCTGTGAACACAAATGTTGACTCAATCTTTGAATCTTGAGGAGAAATAACTGGACTCCAGACGATCCAATGTGAATCAACAGAAGCCATTTATTAAGCACAGATCATCATCTTTTATACCCTGTGTTGTAGCCGTACATGCCACTTGCTTATTTCTGATTAGCTAGTTACACTGTCCACGAGCTGTCCATGCAGTTCATTCACACATCAGATTGGTTACAAGAATTCGCATAGTAAATTGCTTAGTCATTAGCACAACATGTTTTCTACTTTCTCAGTTCTCACTTTTCCCATGTACTAATTCCATCTTCTACCACCTGTTTTGCCCTTAATCTAATCTCTCATAGTAGGGAGGCTGGCTCACGTGACCATTTTCTCTCAGACACATTCCTACAGAATCTGATCTGAAAGATGCTGTGACATACATGGTGAGACTGCGTATAACCATTATTTGATTTATAGCTCATATCCCACATATCGGTAACTTTGGCCTTGGAAGGAAAAGTCCCTTTGGCAAAGGAGCGGGAAAGATGCTGAGTTTCCCCGTATAACCTTGGAAAATTGCATTCGGGCTGTTGTGACACAGTGTGACTATTTACACTTAATGTAAAATTATGTGAAAGTTACTTAGCTTTCAGATACCTGGCATTTAAGTAGATTTTAAAGCTTGTCCGTTACATTCAATAAACCTTCTGACCTGCTGCTCTCTAACCATTAGATTTACCCAGGGGCGTACCCGCTGCTGCTTGTCCTCTGTGTTTCCTATGTGAATAAATTGGCACAATGTGTGAATAACCCCAGCCATGCAGAAATGGAGACAGAGGCCTGCTTTGCTCTTCACGCTCTCTCCCTCTGGGTAAATCAGCTACTGAGATGCTCACCATAATTTTTATATGTGGTCCTGGTTTGAGGTAGAACAGAACTGATTTTCTTTTCAGTAATTTTACTTTTAAGTTAAGTCTCTTCCAACTAATTGCACTTTCTGAAATTAATGGCATATTTTTCAGACAGTGTCTGCTTCTAGCAGTCATAAGGCCTGATGTTTATAGTTAATGCCAAGGAATGGTACGCAGAGAGGCTCTTTGCTTACACTTATTGCTATAACAACCAAGGTCAGCTAATTTTGTTATTTGCCCTGTTGGAGGGTGGGAAGCAGAGAAGCACAGAGGGGTCCCACCTGTGGGAGGGAGGGGGAGAGGGGACCCAAAGCTGACTAAGGGGGTGTTCCATCCCATCTGCCCTATGCTCAGTGTAAAAGCTGAGGGATCAAAGGGTCAGCTCTTCTTCAATGGCTGGTGTCCAAGGAGGATTCTGTCTGTTCATCTGCCTTTGATCCTTATCTGTGCGTTCCTGATTCCAGATCCGGAATACAATTCCCATCCATCACTGAGTCCAGTCTGGGACTACCCCAGTGCCTGCCGGTGACGTCATCCTGGGAGCTCTGTACGGTTTAGTAGATATTGTATGTATTTTCTTATATTATTATGATATTTTATTTTTATTAATAATATTTTATTAAAGCAGTTTTAGGGGTTTTTTCAACCCATAAGTCTCTCCCTTCTTTTCTTTCCCTTCTCTTCTGGGAAGGGAGAGAGCAATTTAAAGAGAGCATCTGTTGTTCGTGTAGTGGCCTGTCCAGCCCAAATCTCAACACATACCTTTAGGGAAAGTGCATGAAGAAATCCTGCTAGAAGGATAACCATTCAAGCATGATAAACCATTGAAAACCAAAAAATTCTATTCCGGCAACACCTGCTGTCCCTCTCCATTTTAATTTCTGAAGAAGTTACATGATGAAAGGACTGTGTTCTCCCCCTTCCTGTATCACATTAACATTGCGGAAGATGGTGTCTGTGGTGTTTCACTTTTCAATGTTCTTTGTAAAACAACTATAAGGAGTAAGCCCATCAGAAAAGAAAATAATACACCTTGTCTGGTGGACCGTGCTTAGCAGTTGCTTATTATAGGAGCTCATGGGGAAAGTGTCTTTACCTGTAATAATTCACTTAGTTGTGTTGTATTTATAATGCAGCCCATAAGGAAAAAGGCATGGATATCCTAAGAAGATTTGGATCTGAGACTTCAAGCATTTGACCTAATAGTTCTTGTAACTTTATTCTATCAACTATGAGTAGAAACAGCGTTATTCTTGGGCCAAAAATGTTATCCTTGCACAAATTTTATAGAGTGTCTCTGTAGACATTTAATCATATTCATATCCATTGTTCTTGAATTTTACTAAATTATTCACTTCACTGAACTGCTGTGGCAGTAAGTCTCTCAAATATTTTACGGGACATAGAACCACAGCTCTTTTGTAATCTCTAATATATATTGTAATTTTTTTTCACTAATTGAGTTTGTACAATACCCTAGCTGGCCCCCATTTACACAGTGAGGGTCAATAGATTTTCCAGTATTTTCTAGCTCTATGTTGTGTGTGTAGAGTCACTGTTTGGCATTACAATGGAGCTTAATGAGTTTGAAGTAGACACATCTTTCCAGAAAAAAGTTTTGGGTATTTTTCCCTTTGGTAAGCTGAAATTTTACATTTTTATGTTTGGGGGTTGGTTTTTTGTTTTTGTTTTCTTTCCCCTCGGGTTACAGTTAGTTTCTAAAATACCTGTATTTCCTAAATCTTCATAGGTAATCTGTGCATGTTACTGAAATATATTCTAACATAATACTCATTAATGGTACAGTAAAAGTTCTCTCCTAACACAATTTTGGTGTCTATTTTGTAAGCTTACAGAGCTGAAGCATCATGGTATCTACTTGATATGTGCATGAGGAGTGATAAGATTAAACTAGAAAAAACCTGTAACAGGGTTAGGGAACTGTCTGGTTTCAGAGGCTTAAATCTCAGCACCTGAAATGTGACTGAATTCCAATATTTCTGTAGATTTATCAAGGTCTGTGTATCAGTGTACGTGAAGGTAGATATGTGCCAAAACGTACATTTGCTTCAAAATGTTTTTGAGGAAACAGTCATTAACTGGAGTTGAGTTGAACAACAGTGTCATATCTCTAATTGTTTTGCCTTTTAAATTGCTCAGTTATTACTTATCTCACCACGTAGGGTAACATTTGTTGCAAGTGGAAAAAAACCTCCAAAACATTTTATATATAAATTAGGGAAGACAGGGGCCCAACTGATTAAATTACGTTCCAGCAAAGTGAACTTAGACGTTTAAGGGGGTCACTTTAGCTAAGTAATTTTAGAAGCTGTAACTCTTGAATAAGGTGGTTATTTGGGGGGGGAAAAAACCCAGGCATACTCCAGTATTGATTACAGGTTATCCCTTACTTATCTGTTCATTAATAGCAGTCACTTTGGGTGATACAGGGTACAGATTGAAAGACAGTTCTCGTAAGAGTCTCTGTGCAACCAGGCTGTTTTTGGAAGCTTCACTGTATATAATCACCCTGACATTGTACGTATCAGGAGTGACAAGTCCAGCAATACTGTTTGGACAAATAGTGTAATTTGACGGTAAGCTTCTGTCTTTCTCAAGAACTCCCCGTTCCTAACAAAGCTTTCAGTGTTCACTTGCCTAAGAATAATGAGGGTTCCTATGGTCACAAGTGGTGTAAAAAGCCTGTGATGTTTGAAGGATGTATCTTTGAACACCAAGCGTAGCATCTGCTACTTACCTGTATTTGGCTTGTGACGTACCCAGTACCACCAATGATGTCCTTCATTAGGGGTACAAATACCAAAAGCGATGCACGTTCTGCTCTGCACTGGGAGTCCAACGCAGGTGGAAATGCACGTGGAAGCATCAAAAGCGTGGCAGAGGTGCCAGTAATTTGGCACTGCTTGTCAGTCCGTCCTGTTGATGGGCCCCTCGTGGTGGTCAGCGCTTATGGCTCGCAGTCAGTGTGTGTAGATTTACTTTTTTCTGCTCATTCCTCATTTACAAACCTCTGGCACTGCTACGGTGTGATTCTACACGTATACATCAATTTGTTCTGCAGGTGGCCCCATCAGCTGTTGCTTGTCCCTTCAAATCTCAGCAGAGCTCTCTGGGGGTCTCCGAGGAACGGCCAGGCGAGCCAGGCTGCATCCCAGCCAGAGGGACAGTGCGGGCTGCAGCACGCCTCTGAAAGTTTGGTCTGTGACAGCCTGAAACATGAAGCGGTTTTGCAGTATAATTGTTTCACTGGTAGAACATCTCAAAAAGGAAGTTCTTCTCACAATTTCTCTTTTCTGGTCTTGATCATTTTACTTCCAATCCTTGTGTGTCACACCAGATAGATCTCCTCCTCCTTATAAGTTAACATCTATCAAATATTCATGGATACTTGTGCTTGCTTTTCACTGCTGGTTAGCAAAGATCCTTGTGTTTAACTCGTAATCTTTCTCATAAATCAATGTCTTGGTCTTATCATTCCTGTTACTCTTCACAGCCTGGTGGTGAACATTACCAGAGCTGCACACAGCGTTTCAAGTGGGATCACAGCTAATAGAAGTAATGATTATTGCTTTTCTGCAGTGTGGTTTCATCTCCCGTGATCACCAGGAAGGCGTTTTGAACCACCAGTAGCACATCCTTCATCTCAGGTGTTTCTTCCTTCTTTGTCTAGTTGGATTCTTTGGTTTTGTTTCTATTAAGCTTAAGTTTAACCACTTACATCTTTGTGGGAAATAAAATTTCTGTCTTTGAGCTGCATCTGTGCATGAGTGATTTTACTAATAGTGATCCCCAGCCTACATCTCTGAGGTGACACATAGGCTGCAAGATCCTCAGGTGTTCCTTACAGCAACAAAGAACTATCCCCTTTGTTGTTCAAAATGGCATTGAATACCCCCAAATCAAAGTAGTCCATATCTAGTTTCAAGAGAGAATGCTATTGTTATCAGCTAGGAAAGCTTTCCTGTAGGTTTTGCAGTTTATGAATGAAAAATGTTGTATTATTGTTCGTTTTATTATAGTAGGGAATTGGTGTGGTTTATAGTTAGAAGAAAATCACTTAGGCTTTTAATGCACTACCTTTAACTCTGTGTTTCTTCTCTTTGTTTTAAATGGGTCGCTTTCCTCCTTCAAATCTTACTATTAAAATGTTTGTAAACTTGGATTCTGTAATGGCCCTATTTTTATCAATACGTATCTGAAAATGTGAAGAAATAAGCAATCTGGTGTTTGCTGTTTCCTGGTTAGTTGTGTGCCAAGGATGACAGCCACTTCACTAGTAATTTTAATGTGCTCCAGGTATTCAGAACTGTTGTGGCTGTGATAATTTTACATGCCATTGTGCTGATACAACTGTCCTTGTGTCGTTCCCACTTTTGGATTGGTATAAATACTGGTATTTGCAGATATAAATCTTAGAAGCAGTCATTCCTGCTTGAGTAACATTCCAGGGCAAGTAAAGAATGGCTCCATTTGAAATGCACTGCCAATTTGCCTAGTACGTGTTTTGCAGCTGATCATTTGTGCTTTTAACCTTGACGTTGCGATGGAGAGAAGAACTCCAGGCCATATTCACAGCAGCTCCATCAGTCATGAAATAAGTTGGTTAAGATACATCTTCCTCTTTGCACGCTATTTTTCACTTTTAATGCTCAAGAAATGTTATATAATTTTAAATATTTAACCGTTTCCTTGATAACACTTTGCAGTGCACAAAAACTTGTGTTGGTAGTAATTTTTACCTTTCTGTGTGTGTTTTGGTACATTTGTCACTAATCTCCATTTTTTTAACAAGGGCAAGAAATGAAAGTAAAACGTGAGGGATGAAGAGTGAATCTTTGAGAGAGCTTGTTTCTGGCTTGAACAGGTCAAAGTCTCTCCTGAAAAGTAGGGAGCAGAGGGTGCTTATTCGGTCAAGGAAGAGGTGTATAATATGAATTACTGTTGGAATAAAATGTGTGTCTTTATGTGGACCTTGCTTTCAGGAAAGAAAGCTATTCCTTTTCAGAAATCTCGTAAATCATGTGCATATTAGCAAATCTTGCATACCACTAAAGAAAAGATAAAATACTCAAAGAAAAGCCATATTGCCGCTACATTATTAATAGCACTCTAGAAATTTCTAAAGTATCACAGTACGGTTGTTTAGTGTTGAGAATAACTCTTTGTAGCTTGTGTTGAGAGAATTACTTAATGGAACAAGGAGGCTGTGTTTTTGCTTGCTACTTAAGCTTTACGTGTACCATATAGTGAGAAATGTAATGAGAAAGTGCTTTCCAGAGTGAACTGCTTCACAATGACAAGAATGGTGTATAGAAATATGCCAGTTTTGGTTTTCCAGACCATATCAAGGAGACGCGGTGCCTCTGGGAACTTTTTTCTCATACAGTATGCAGTCCTTGTCCGAGCGCCACGCTGCTGACTCAGAAAGATCTAGTTTGCAGCTCTGTCTTCAGTAGTTTAAACAGAAGGGCTTGGGTCTGACCTTTGAGAGTGATTGCCTTTCTCTTGACATCTTATGAGTGGGATTGTTGAAGATAGATTACTTTCAATAAAAAGAAGGGAAGAGATGACAGGCGGGGGATTCTCCGTGTTACAGGATTCTCTGTCTGCCTCCCTTGGTGTAAAACTTTTGACTTTTCAGACATGCTCCTGAAACATGGGGGGGTTTCTGTTACTGTTTTTCAGACAGCCAAGCCTCAGCTCACACATTTATTCCACAGCAGGAGCATGAATAAAGGTGTTTCTGCAAGTGCTGGTTCAGTCAGTTCCTTTGAATGTGATGTTAAAGTTCTCAATTCTGGTTTGTGGCTTCACCGCTGCTCACAGCTACAGTTGTAAAGAAATTCCTGATCAGCTGTATGCTGAACTCGATCGGTGCAAGTGGCACCTATCAAAGTTTGGCACTGCATCTCTGGCAAATCTTTATCTTCAAAGTGCACAAATGATGGAGACGAAAGCCGTATATTTGTCTTAGTGGCCTGTTGCTGTGTTATAGCAAGTTTTGGCTGCAGATCAGGTGCGTGCTTGACATTTTGAGTATTGAGGTGTCATTTTTTTGACATGGGGAAGGTATCTTAGCTTCCAAAGTGATTGCATTGTTTTGGTTGGGGGAAAAAAAAAACCAACCACAACTTCTACCCGTTCAGACAAGATTGCAGGCTTGAACCTGAGCAGTTAAAGAATATGCAAATTTATAAGCAACTGAAAAAAATCTTATGATGAGGGGAAACGAAGATCTTAAATATTGTCTTCGTAAGTCTGTTCTGTATGTGAAAACAAGCCTCGAGCAATAATCAAGGACACTATTACCTTGGACACTGGCAGAGCTTTACCAGGAGCTCACGGCTTGGCAATATGAATGTGTATTGTTGGCACCTTTCTCTTACGAGATGCTCGCACAAATGCTGATAAGCAATACTGATAGGAGACAGCATGGAAGAAGTCATGTGTAATGGTGTATAGGTATGGCTGGGATCTAAACTTTGTCTCTGTTTACTTATTTTTAAAAAAAAAATCTGTGAAGGGAATAGCTTACTCTGTAAATATCCAAGAAGCTGGGACAATCCACTTCCTGACAGTTGCTGAATTTGAAAGTTACCACCTGTTAACAGTACAACAATGCTTAAATATTGCATCCTTTTTTCTTGTAAGACACTGAGCCTCTGTAGGAAAATTGTGGCTCTTCAGTAGCACGTAGTGAAGATGAGTAGAAGTTCATCTGGCTGTCTAAATGTGGAAAAACATGCTGGCCTGCTTATTCTTCCCCATCTAGCCTTAGCATTAAAAGAAATTTGCTGTACATTATGAAGCGTGCTGATGTCAGAAAAAAAAAAATAAAATTAGGCCCAGATGGCATGATGCTAAACAGAGCTGAGTACAAAGTGTGCATGTGAAAAGGGGCCAATCAGTTTTTGCTGATCCTTTATAAGCATGAGGAGGAAGAAGAATATTTGCTTTTCAATTCATCTTCCTTGAAGAGACCCAAACTGTGTATGTGTCTGTTATAGTTTGAGAAACACACAACAATTTATTGTCATTTAGACAATTATTGTGTCACCTCATGACCCCTCCCCACCCAGGAAGGGGAAAAACAAGGAAACCCAAGGGTTGAAATATAAACAGATTTAATAGAATAAGACTAGATAGTTAACATTAATAACACTAAAGAACCAGTATTCATCCCAATACCAATATAGAATACATAAGGGCTACACCCAGCCCATTCCATCAGCAGAAGCCATGCACTCCCTGCAGGGACAGCCACTGTGGGACCCTGCAAGCGCTGTGGCTTCGGGAGAAAGGGAAGGGCTCAGGGCTCTGGCACGGGGACAAGGAGTGCTCAGGATCCCAAACATTGAGAGAGACAGAGAGAGGTAGAGAGAGAAAGAGAGAGAACTCCTCAGCAAAGTTTCCAATTTACATTGGATGTGCCGTTCATGGTATGAAGTAATCCTGTTGGCAGCTTGGGTCAAGTGCCTGGGTCTCGCTCCTCCTCGTCCCTCTGCACCTGGCGAGCTCAAAAACACTGGGACCTTGAAACCCACACGCCACAGCTGGCTATACAGTAAATATTTCCACAAATTCAGACACTAGAGTCTTCTAAAGGTGCAGTTTTGCCAAGCAGTAGGAGAGGAATTAGTCCCGTGTCACTCAAACCAGGACAATGTTATAGCGGAGTAGAAACCTGCGTGACAAAAGCGTCTAGCTGCTGTTAGCAGGACAGTTCTGTCGACAGTTCTCAGAGTTCCCGTCTCCATCATGTTTTAAAACTGGCTGTTATCTGGAAGCTTAATTTCATAGGCAAGCTAAGATCAACCCTCTAAAAATGGGAAGAAAGATTAGTTGATCACAGGTACAGTAATTGCTCTTGATTTGTTAAAATCTTCAAGCGAGCAAAAATTTTTTATGTACATTTGAGTAGGTTGCTACTAATTCGGCTAGAAAGGGACAAATATGTCCAAATTTGTAGTCACACATCTTTCTAGTCAGGTTACTACTAGAGGATTTGTTTTTGAATGAGAACTGTTGATGCCCGTAAAATGAAAATTGTAAAAGATTCAAGGCAGAAAAGCTTTAATGTTATTTGTTTCTTATACCAGGTGCTTTTTCTGTTTGCGTCAGTAATAGTTTCCTTCAGACAAACTGCAAACAAAAACCCAGGCAGACTAAAATGTCTTCTGTGGAGCTAAACTTGATTTCTTTTATACCATTTGTACTTATTCCAAGATAACTCCAGGTTATATTCTGGCTTCTATGCATATTAAGGATACAAAATAAAAATCAGGGCTTCCTTCTCGTTCAGTTACAGGCTGGTCATGTAGCTGTTACTTTGCAGGCTTCTAGGTAGCAGCTGTGCTATGCATCAGTGCTCTCACTCTTGGGCTTGAGTTTATAATGTTACATGTCCACAGCAAGAGCTACAGTTGTATTTTTTTAATTTGGATAAGAAAGGTGAAATTTCAGACGTACGCTTTGATTCTTCTGCACAAAAATACATCCTTGACTAACTGGCTTTTTGCTGTATAAACTTTCAGTTATGCTGCTGATTAAAATTGCCCTGAAATATTTTGTATATAAAGTCATTGCTCATAAAGGTCATTGCTTCTTAATAAGAGGTGTTTTTTCTCTTTACCACATATGAAAAAACTCTACCTTTGCCCTGCTTTATCAGAACCTTTTTAGTGTGCCTCTTTTTTGCTCTTATCACTCTGGTCTACTGTGGATCTTTCTGGTGACACATACGTGCATATAATTGTGTTATATATGTGCTATTTTTTCATAGAGTACCTGGTGCCAAGGTGGTTGTGGTCTGAGGCTTCCCCTGCCACCACCAGAGAAGGTGCTGAATCACAATCCACGTCAAACATTTCTTTTAAAGGATTAGAGGAGGAAGAAGCCTCTCCACAAAAGAAGATGACAAAAGGTCTTTCATACATCCTATATATCAGGGTTTTGGCTTTATTTAGTGTTTTACAATGTATCTGAAACTTGGGGAAGTAAACAGAAGCCAAACAGTGAACTTCATAGAATGTCTGTTAACTGGAAGGATTTAAAGAGCTTCTCCAGCCATTTCCTTATCTAAAATCCAGTTGCACCCCTTAAATTCACCAGGTCATTGTTACAGCAATCTGTGGGTGGCAACCTTTTCAAAAGCGCTAGGAAAAAACATGGGAAATAGGATTTATCCCATGTCTCCCTCGTCAGTAGCCACAGATAGTATCGTTGCTCTCTAAGCTTCCTCCAGGCAAGAAAGGTCTGTGCTAATTCTCACTCAGTAGAAAACTTTAAAATACCACTGTTCTAGTAATTCTGCTCTTGACTTTGTTACTCAGAATGGATCCCAAAGAAACAAAAAGAGAACAAAAGGAATAGGCTGAACCTCACGCTCCAGTGCTCTTTTAAATGAGAAGAGAAGCAAAAAGCCAAAAAAGTCTAGTTTTGTCTGGCTTTGTATTTTTATCTGGAAAAATTGTTTAGGCTTGGAAATAGATGATGCAATAACCCTTTTTACACCATTGATTGCTTCTTATTAAGAATAGTCCAAGCAGGGATATTAGAATTGCTTACTAAAGCTTTTAAAGTCATGACAGCTGACTTTCACATTAGCAAGTGTCAATTCAGATTGCTGTAGCATTTAGCATCCTTAAGTGTTATGGTACTTTTCCACCAAAATTTATTTTTTGAGTTAATACTCACCCCTGCTGTCTACCTCCAAAAAAAGAAAAAAGCAATAGCGTTTAGAAAATGGCATGTACAATGTCTTGCCTGGGTTCATTTTGAAACCTGCTCACTCTGCTCTAGGATGGAATATGACTCTAAGGAAATATTGTGTATAATACAGTGGAGAAAAATAGATTTTGTTGTGACCTTTGAGTTGAGCTTTTCTGTTCTGAACCACATTATTTTGCTAAATACAAGGGAACTGGAGTCAGCCTGTGACCTTTTGTTATCATGCAGCTTTGAGAAATGGCAAAAGTCATTCTGATACTCAGAAATTCCGTTACAGAGATACTGTTAATTTTTTTTTTTTATAGAAAGAAAAACAACCTTGAAAAGATTCAGAATTGTAGTCCTATACCAGAACAATGTAACCGTTTTCAACATTGGCATAAACTGAAGCTTCTTCTACAAAGACAGTAGCATCTGAAATTAATTGCAATCCATGTAGTCCTCAGCCCTTTTTGATCCCAGAGGTGCTCAATACCTTTGAGGAATGGATTTTCACCTCAGCAGTCCTCTCAAGTAAGGAAGCTGTAGCAGAACACTGATTAAATGATTTATCCTTAATTTTATATGACTTCTGTGAATTTGCATTTGTGGCCCTGTGTCTTTGCTGACATAGGATAGTTCACTTTCAACTGGTGTCTCATTCAGAGCTTGCTAATTGAGAGACACGATGTCCAGAGGAAGCGGAGGTGTGCTTTATTTTAAATATTAATGTTGTAATTTAATCTCCTTCCTTAATCCCACTCTGCTGCTCAGTGCTAAAGGAGACTGATTTGTTCCTGTGGCTGAGAGATGTCTTTCCCTGATCTTTGCAGTGCCAGGTTACCGCTACTGGTGACCACCTTCCCAGGGGTGCCGGATCCTGCAAACATTCCAGCACCCATTCAGGATCTCCTCTTCCTCCCCACTGGGGTGCCTGGGGGCTTGCGTGACACTCCTCAGTGCTTTGCAGAGCTCTTCTCAGTCACTGTTTGTTGGGATAGATTCAGAGCACTAAAAACTACTTTGTCTAGAAGCTACCTGTGACTCAGGATTAACTCTGAAGTGTTCCTTCTATTTGTTCCAGCTAGCAGGCTGCCAAACCAAGCTGCTCCCAGGCTGTCTCCCATGGCTCTCCAGAGCTGAAACATCTCCTGGACAATCTTGGTTCTTAGGGGTGTCTTTCTAAAATTAATACTGATGATTCTTCATGCAGATATTCCCCTTATCTCCTTTACCAGAGAGGACTTCACTCTTGTGCTTCTGACACTTTGGTTCTGATCATTGACCTGGTTATGAGCATGTCTCTCCTGGTCTGTTCCTTTGGCAGGTGAAGTTGCATTGTAATAAATAGATAAAAGTGACACTTAGGCAATGTGCTTCCCAAGGAGCGGACCTCGGCTAGCCCTATATCTCATTGATGCAAAACCACAATATTATTCACCCCGTCCCAGTGCCTCTGTTTGAAGGAGAAATAAAGGCTTTCTGGATATCATTGGGTTTAAATATATTCTTCCAGGTCATGTACAGATTTAGAATTAGTTGTGCAAACCTGTTAATCAGAACAGGAAATCCAGTCATTACTAGCTCTTTAAAACTACAGCCAATGAAAACCAAATGTTTTTGATGATAGTGTTAGAAGTGGAGCTGTCGAGCTATTATTAGTGATTGATGTTCTGAGTGGCGTGTTTCAAGTTTCGTTCAGACCATGAGAGATGGGTTGCTTTATTTGGATCGATGTGGGTGTGCTTTGTAGAAGGAAAGGATCTCAGAAACACTCCTTATCTTGTTAAAGCATAGTCTAAAGACTGAAATGTTCTGGGTACATCATCCCACATCATACTGGGAATTTTGGATCTGGCTCCAGTTTCCTACTTGGGCCTACTGCTACATTTCCAGCAGATGGGCTCTGAGAGTTTGTAGATGATGAAGATAAATAATGTGCATCGACTGTGTCACTGACAACTGATGCTGTTCTGTTTTTAAGCCTCAGTTCCCTCTATTTACCACTGCAGTTCTCTTATCTCTCTATGTCTTCCTCTTCTGCCCTGGGCTCTCAGGATGAGTGAAGCACTGCAAAACGCTAGCCAGATACCAGAGGCCCAGCTGAGTTGTTAATCTAGGACCAGGCAGATCAAGGGATTGGGAAAAAAACAGTCCTAGGCTATCGAGTCTCCCAACGCAGTACTGACTGGGGAAAATCTGAAACAGCTTGACCAGCCAGCCAGTTCTCACTCTAGGGTACACACCACACTCAGCTATTGCTTGCTGTATAAAGCCGTGTCCTGAAAATGCCTGAGAGATGATGGGGCAAGGCAGCCTCATAGCAATTGTGAAAGGACTATGTTTTCAGTTAACAAAGGGGCTTTGCTGTGCTTTTGTTCACTTTTAGAGAAATGAAGCGGACAGGAAAAGAGCAGCACTAGGGAAGTGGGAGACCCTTGACTGTATGGGACAGTGTAGTATTAAGAGGCAGGGGGAGGAGTAATCTGTAATGATTAACCCTTAATGTAAGGGAGAGTAGTAGTGAAGAGGCAATGGTGCATGGTGGCTAGACAGTAAAAGAAAATAGAAGGGGGTATGGCAGGAATGCAAACATAGGCCTGTTAGAGCTTTTTAGTTTGCTGGGCAGGGGATCAATACCTTATTAGAGAATGCATCTGAAACTTGTGGATGTGGAATACTTTCTAGGCAAGGAAACTGAGAAGCCTTTCTGGTGAGATCCACCATCTGAATGATGAAAGAAGTAGGATATTTGTTGTGCTGTGGAGCATAGCTCCCTATTGGTATTGATTTAGAGTTGGCTGGTAGCAATAGTGATGTGTTGCACTTAAGCTGATAAAAAACCGACCCGGTCTCAAACTGTCTGAGCTTTTAGTTCATCAGTTAGTTGAGCTGCTTCACTCTGTACCCATTTACCAGTTCATTCAACTGAAGCATTTTATGAGGACATGAGGTACCTGTCTGCTGATCTGCTTGAATCCAGCTGATGTCTGATGTGGAGAGGAAGTCTAATTTCTTTTACTTGTCGTTGCCAGCTCTAAATGTGACATTAAAAAATTGCATGTAATGTCTGTAGTCCTGAAACACAAGTGAATGGCCAGAAAGCTATTTTCCACTCATCCCTTTTTGTCTATCTGCTTGCTTGATAACCTCCTTTCCTGTGATGACAGGAAAAAACCTGTTTACGTTGCCAGTGTCTTGCTTTGGGATTGTGTAACATGTATTACAGGAGGGGTTACATGAGATCCTGAATACACATCCTGAATAATGAAGGTCTCTTTGCCTAACTGGATGTTGTCCATAATTTGGAATTTTCGTGCTACTTCTGTGAAACCACTGGAGGAACAATGCAGTCCTATTTCAACACATGAGGAGACACATAAATTCCTATCTGGTGACAGAAGAATATTTACTATAATAATACTACAGCAATTTGGGTTTATAGTTGAAATATAAATCCAAGAGCTGCAGCTCATATTTCACATAATTAATAATGCCTCATTTTATTTTCCTTTTGTTTGTTTTAATTTTGTGTAACACCGAACAGCAAATTGAACTCTGAATTGTTTGATGAAATGAAACAAGCGAGGCAAGAATAAGTCCTTCGTTCACTAAAGGTTAGTTAAAGTGCTGGGAAAACACAAACGATACGGGTTCCGCTGCACATAAGAACAAAATTTATCTTTGGAATATTTCTCAGGATGTATCATGGCTTAGTTCTAAGATTTCCAATCCTGTTTGAAAAACTTAAAAGGAATTGTTTCACTTACCATGATTAGGTGAAGGCAGACCTCACCTGACCATTAAAAGTGGATATTGGTGCAGCAGTGACATTGCTTTTTAGCTTCCTGTCAGTCAAAGTTCCCTGTAAATCTAAATCGTTGTTAGTCTTCTGGATATACAGACTTGTTCTGTGCAAGAGCTTCTGTTTTAATTTTGACCCTAAATATCAACTCGTATTCACTGATACTTTTGCCTTGATTCATTTTTTCATTCCCTGTTGACACCCTTTGGTTCTTTCAAGACCATTCTCCTTGTTTGTGATCTGGCAGGAGGGTTGTTAGGTTTATCCCAGTGTCTACTGATGACAGTTAAAATCTACATCATGAAAAGGTAAAAGGAAACAAATTCCTTTTCCGGCTTACTTCCCTAAACAAGGTATTTTAAGGAAAAATCTACCTATTTGCTGCTGTGAATTGTTTGCTTGATCCAGCTGGTGGCATTGGAAAACATGTTTAAATCTTTTGTATACTTTTTCTTAAACATTCATGCTGTAGCTTCCCTGTGTATCTAGCATTGTGGCTCGGAGACACACCTAGTCTCATAGACTGCTGTAATGAAGATTAGGCAGACTCTGTTAAAAAGTATTAAGTTTTGGATTTTGTTTCTGAAGTAAATAACTAGCTGGCACTGAAAGGGTTTGCTGGTTTCACGAGGGCAGGCAGTTAATCACTCATGGACTAGAGGGGCTGCTTTTGCTGTTTGTTTGCTCCTGTGCCGCTACCCGTTATTTGGGTTGTTTCAGCATATTGCATCATCCTGTCCAGAGCTCATGCAGAAATGTTAGCAATTCATCTTTGCATTCTCCCTATGTCAGCTCAGGTTGCAAACCAAACTAACATCGTTTTTCAAAATGCCACTTTAGGTGGCAAAGAACTGAATCCTGTAGTCCTTACGCAGGCGGAAGAAAAAAAAATTCTTGCGTTTGCTGATTTAACAGTACAGAATAAGACTCTACTGTCTATAGTATTATCATATTCCCAAATTTACCATTGATTTTGGTTACTATTTTCTGCCAATATTAAGAACAAACTGTATTACACCGTAGACTGTTTTTTACATGCTTGTAAAAAACATGTTTTTTACATGCTTGTAAAAGCTTTACATGCGGTTTAGGTACAGATTTTAATTTCACAATTGACTGGGAAATGTTACAAGCAGTTTTAACTTACATTACTTGTAATAAATCCAGTCTTGAGTACTTTTCCTTGTCTGTCTGACAATTGTATGGGATTTTCCTTGACCTGCAGTCCTAAGGTAACCAGAACTCCTGGCCTGTCAGTCTGACCCCGGTGCCGGGGAAGGGCATGGAGCAGATCATCTCCAGTGCCATTACATAGCATGTACAGGACAACCAGATGATCAGGCCCACTCAGCATGGGTTTATGAAGGGCAGGTGCTGCTTGACTAACCTGATCTTCTTCTGTGACAAGGTGACCCACTTAGTAGAAGAGGGAAAGGCTGTGGGTTTTGTCTACCTAGACTTCAGTAAAGCCTTTGGCACAGTGTCCCACAGCATTCTCCTGGAGAAACTGGTTGCCCGCGGCTTGGACGGGATTATGCTTCACCAGGTGAAAAACTGTCTGGCTGGACAGACCCAGAGGGTGGTGGTGAATGGAGTTAAATCCAGTTGGCAGCTGGTCACAGTGGTGTTCCCAGGGCTCAGTGCTGGGTCCAGTTCTCTTTAATATCTTTATCAATCATCTGGAGGAGGGGATCGAGTGCACCTTCAATAAGTTTGCAGAGGACACCACGTTGGGCAGGAGTGTTGATCTGCTGGAAGGTAGGAAGGCTCTGCAGAGGGATCTGGACAGGCTGGATGGATGGGCCAAGGCCCATGGTGTGAGGTTCAACAAGGCCAAGTGCTAGTCCTGCTCTTGGGTCACACCAACCCCATGGACGCTCCAGGCTGGCAGAAAAGAACCTGGGGGTGTTGGTCAACAGCCAGCTGAATATGAGCCATCAGTGTGCCCAGGTGGCCAAGAAGTGGCGTGTGTCAGCACTAGTGTGGCCAGCAGGACTGGGGCAGTGACCGTCCCCCTGTACTGGGCACTGGTGAGGCCCCACCGTGAGGGCTGTGTCCAGTTTTGGGCCCCTCACTCCAAGAAAGACGTTGAGGGGCTGGAGCGTGTCCAGAGAAGGGCAACGGAGCTGGTGAGGGGTCTGGAGCACAAGTCTGGTGAGGAGCGGCTGAGGGAGCTGGGGGTGTTCAGCCTCGAGAAGAGGAGGCTGAGGGGAGACCTTCTCGCTCTCTGCAGCTCCCTGAAAGGAGGGGGTAGCCAGGGGGGGTCGGGCTCTTCTCCCAAGGAACAGGCCATGGGAGAAGGGGAAATGGCCCCAAGTTGAACCAGGGGAGGTTTAGGCTGGATATTTGGAAAAATTTCTCCATGGAAAGGGTTATTAAGCATTGGAAGAGGCTGCACAGGGCAGTGGTGGAGTTGCCATCCCTGGAGGGATTTAAAAGCCAGGCAGACGTGGGGCTGAGGGACATGGGTTATGGTGGATTTGGGAGTGCTGGGTTAACAGTTGGACTTGATGATCTTAAAAGTCTCTCCCGACCAAAACAATTCCATGATTCTGTCGTTCTTGTGTTTCTGCAGGCAGTCATGTCTACAGGTCTGATTCAATTCAGGCCCTGCGCTGAATTAAATCTGTAGCTCAGACTGAACCCTGAGGTTCCTTGAAGTAGAATTCTTGACCTCTGAATGTATTTTGGCCAAATCCCCTACCATAGAGTAGTTTAAGATTGTATCATTCACATTTGATATGTGAGATTGTGGTTTCATCAAGGGTCAAAACTGGCTATGTAAGATCTGAAGTAGAAACTTGCACTGGATTTTCTGCATTCTGGATGAGTGCATTAAACACAAATCCAAGGCAGATTATGGAACATATTTTCTAGCTATCTACTGTTAGCTTTCCTTTGTTTTAAAAAATATTAAGAGCAGGGTCTTGAGCTGGTTTTAGGGAGTTGCTGGCTAGGAAACTACTGTGACAGAGTCTCCTTGGCCACTGTATATAGATTGGAGGCCATACTTCATTCTGTCCAGTTTTGTAATGTGCTTTTCTTTTGTTTGGTCTCTAATTGTGGGACAAGTCGATGACTTAGAATATTCACAAGGTATTATAATTATTTCTCCTAACACAACAGTTACAACAGATGAAAAGTTTTTCCTGATTTTGATTGCTTTCCAAGCAAAGATGAGTGGACTAGTTAGTTTGGAAAAAAAAGTGCAAAATCAACACCTTATGACTGAAATTATCTTATGACTAGTTATTATATGATATCCAGTCTGTTGTATTCAATATAATTTTGAGGACGAAATTATTGGGCTCAGTAACACTGAACTTAAGAAAACTGTACCTAAGGAGCAGAAAAAGGAGTATGTTTTCTACAAAACCTTTGTGATCTATCTCTAAGTGATGTGCTGTAATTAGAGGAAGTTTCAAAATGCACGATTTCTTTACTACTGCCTGTACAGAATTTGAAGCAGAGCAATTTTTTTTTCCATTTGGCAAAAAGAACCAAAGGTCCTAATGCTTCAGAGTAGTCTAATCAATTAATAAATTAGCGTGAAGCAGCATCTGGCTCCTTCTGCCCAAGATTGCATGTCTGATAACAGTGTAATTGCTTGGACTATAAAAACATGTAACGTCAGGGTGTATTTAGTCCAACAGGTGTCTTACGGAAAAACTCAAAAGCAGGACTGAGGCAAAATATCTGAAGTTACGTTCATCAAAGTGATGGTGTGTTCTCAAAGTTTACAATAGTAATTTAGTAAATTAGTTATATTATGGAAATAGTTTAAGCAGTGTCTGTGTGTCAGTGTGGGTAACAGTAGATTTTGAGAAGTGTAAAGTCGGTAGAGCTTTTCTGCTGCACTAAAATAAACATTCAAAAGGCTCAGTGGTCTGAAAGTCCCTGTACTCGATAGCTGTTCTCTTCCATTTCAGGCCCCAGGGGGTGGTTAGCCATCCTTTCTTCAGTTTTACTGTCATGTGTGCTGCAATTCTTTCTGTAGTATGTTTAGGGAAAGCAGTCATTGGAGGATCATAAGTGATGGCTCCAGTTTTGTGTTGGTGGCATTATGAAATGGCAACAGCTAGAATAATTTGATATCTGTTGCTGACCTTTTCCAAAGATATTTAATTTGTATGACTTCAGCTATTGGAGTAATTCCTTGATTAACACCATGCAGATATTAAAATGATTTGGTGAATCAGGGCCTCAGGGAGATGCTTAGAAACTGATCAGCAGGTGTGCGTCAGCCTCAAGTAATTCAGTTTGGAAGTTCATTTTAGATCATTATTTGTTGTCAGAAAAATGGAAGATTAGCTAGAAGCAAGACATGTCTCCACATGTGGAGTGCTGTTCTGGTTTGCTTGTGTCCGCTGCGTTCTGTTATTGCCATTCTTGTCCTTCAGTGCTTCTGTCTCAGATCCTGCCACTTCTCCAATGCAGAGACTTTGCTCCAGGAACGTAAACAGGATTTAATAAAGCTTGATGTTCTATGACAATTAAATAGTAAAAATTTATTAAAATGACCCAGAGTGGTTCATTTACTTTGTCAGATGCAGGAGTGTCTTACTGTGTTCACCTGTGTTTGTTGTTTCCTTAGTCTCAGGTTACACATATGGGGTAAATTAAAGAATAAGGATTATTTAAAAGTTACAGACAAAGCCATTCGTTTCTGCCTTCATAATGGAAGACTTTTCTGATTTCCTGCTCATCCCCTCCACAGGATGGAAAGATTATCTGTGCTGGCCTTATGAATCCAAGTGATGTGGCTCCCAGCTACAAGTGAAATTGGTGTCGGCTTTTTGACAGTCCTAAGTCTCTTGGGATTTCATTTAATAGTGAAGAGAAGAACAGAAGAAAGGCAATGATAATCTGTCATGCTTCAGGATGGCTGCTGCTTACGAGTGTGCTCAGAAAAGTTTCAGCTGTTTGAATTGCAGTAACTGTTTCCTTTGGTGCCATATAATGATGTGAGCTCTTGGCCTGAAGATATTGTCCTAGGTACCCCTCTGACATGAGGTCATATTTAAGGTCCTGATTCTTCTCTTCAAAGCACCTAGTGGCAACCTGCCGAAGGCAGCACTCCTTTGCTGTGGTATCCAACTGACATAAAATTCTGCAATAGATCATGACAAAACCATCAAATCTCTTAAGAGGACAGTTGATGTTTTCCCATCCAAACCACTGACGTGGTTTTGGACAGCTGCAGATTCACTGCCTTCAGGATCTAGTATAAAACTCACCTCTTCTTAAAATTATTTTTCCAGTGTCAGTGTATAATAAAAAGAAATTCTAAATGTGCGCTCCTGTCTTAGCATTAAGAAAAAAAGGAGGAGCTACATGTCAACAGTACTGATAATGTGTGGAGGTGCCCTAATGATGAACCTGAATAGGCAAACTAAAATGCACAGGAATCATTCAGGATATAAAATAAGCCAAGAGCTATTTCACATCTTCCAAAACAAGGTGCAGAAAAATAATTCTGTATCTTCAGTAAATGTTGCAAGACAGCGTACTTCAGGAATTCATGTTATAAAAAAAAATGCGAACTCAAGAATTTGCTAAACTTTGAGACTAAACCCATAACCTTTCACCAGTACATTTCCTGCAGTTCACAGATTCCATGCTTTGTACAGCCAAACTGTTCTATGTTGCAACTTGTAGTTCTCTTCTCCCAGTCCTTTTTTGGTGATTTTTGGGCACACAACTCGGTGCTATCTCTGGGTGCAAACAGATATACTGGGAAACATGATGTGGCTTTGTACTTCTCTTGCGTAGCCTTGAGATTAGGAGAACGTCATGGAGATCAGGGGCTGATGTTCAAATGTAAGCTCAAGCAGAAACTGTTGAATATTCTTGCAGTGCAAAAAATGCTAAATAGAACTTTCCCTGAAAGTTAGAAGTATCCTTCCTACATATAGGTCAGTGATGAAGTCAAATTGACAAACAAGTGATTCTGTAAAAATTTTCTTTAAATTATATTGTGGTCTTTACAGGAGTTAAAATGTGTGATACGGGGTCATATAATGTTAAAAGCAGCTATGGAACAGACTCTGCCTCAGTGCGTGCAAGGGTGAAGTAAGCATTTTGAGAAGGTTAAGGCCATTCTGTGGTGAATATGTGACTTTCCTCTGCCCTAAACGTCGTGTCTGAAAACTTAGAAATCTTTACATTGTCTTTGATTGACTCTCTTGGCATTTTCTGGTGCATTATTGATAGCGTTTCTTCTTTTCTCGCCGAGGAGACCAGCTCCAGTGCAGGTAAGTATGTACTGGGGATGGGAATCGCGGCAAAAAAGGCCGGCAAAGGGGCTGTTTTTTGAGGCTTTTCAGGCCAGGCCAGGAAAAGCGGCCAGGCCGAGCCGGTACGCGGCGCTGCCGGGGGGCGGTGACACTGGGGAGGGGCGGGGCGGAGCCAGCGCCCCCGGCGGCAGGTGTGAACGAGGCGGGGTGGGGCCACTCCCCCCTCATAAAAGCAGCTCTTCGGGAGAACAGCAACCTGGCCGCTGCGCACCGAGCGAACAAGCGGCG
Organism: Chroicocephalus ridibundus; assembly: GCF_963924245.1. Classification (NCBI taxonomy): domain Eukaryota; kingdom Metazoa; phylum Chordata; class Aves; order Charadriiformes; family Laridae; genus Chroicocephalus; species Chroicocephalus ridibundus. Next base: position 83,614,501 of record NC_086288.1, on the reverse strand, counting down.
AGTGGGCGTTCCCTGGGTGTCACCCGCGGAACCACCCGGGAGCACGGGAGGAGGGTGTGCGTCGGCGAGGCGACATCGGCGGCGGGCGGCCACCGCGGAGTGTGGCGTGGGACGGGTGCCCGCGAGGGGAGGAACAAGAGGAGAGCAAGCAGGCAGGCTGGCTAGGTCGACTGCAAGAAGACATGGTCTCCACTCGGTCTGTAGCCAAAGCCAGAAGGAATAAAGCGACCCAGACGGATGTGACAGAGAGACACGCCGCTGTCCTGGCGATGGGCTGCATGGAACGTCTGTCACTCTGGCAGGAGGACAGCAAAGACAGTGCCTGTGGGCGCTGCGACCAGGTAAATGTTCTGCTCAGCCTGGTGGCTGAGTTTAAGGAGTAAGTGGAAAGACTGAGGAGCATTTGGGAGTGTGGAAGGGAGATTGATTGGTGGAGCCACACCCTGCCATCCTTAGGGAAAAAGCAGCAGGTGGAGGCTCCATGAGAGGTAGAGGATGCCCTGTCCTCTTGTCACCAGGCAGAAGGAGGGGAACTAGGAGAGGATGGGGGGGAATGGAAGTGGGTACCTGCTCGCGGCAGCAGGAGAGCCCCCTCCAGACCCCCCGTCCCCCCCCAGGTGCCTGTACAGAACAGATGTGGGCCTCTGGAGATAGATGATGAGGGAACTAAGGATGCTGATAAAGCCCCATCCAGGGACTTGTCAAAGCAGCCAGCTCCATGCATTAAGACTGCTTCTGTGAAGAGCAAGAGGAGGGCAATAGTCATAGGGGGGTCCATTCTGAGGGGAATTGAGGGTCCCGTATGCAGGCCAGACCCTTCCCACAGGGAGGTCTGCTGCCTCCCTGGGGCCTGTGTTAAGGATATAGCCAGGAAGCTTCCTGGCCTGATACGGCCCTCCGATTATTACCCTCTTTTGAACTTACAGGCAGACAGTGAGGAGCTGGAGAGTAGAAGTCTGAGGGCAATGGAGAAAGACTTCAGGGCCTTGGGACGCCTTATCAAGGGTTCGGGAGCACCAATTGTGTTCTCCTCTGCCCTTCCAGTTTTGGGGACTGACGAATGGGTAAACAAGAAAATCGGACGGATCAACACCTGGCTCCAAAACTGGTGCTACGAGCAGGGCTTTGGGTTCAGTGATCATACTTTGATCTGCAGGACACCAGGCCTGCTTGCTAAGAACGGGAAAACCCTATCCCAAAAGGGGAAAAGGCTACTAGGCCAAGAGTTAGCAAGGCTCATGGACAGGGCTTTAAACTAGTATCGAAGGGGGAAGGGGATAAAACCAGGCCCACTAGTAATGAGTCTAGGGATAAAGGGCCAAGGGTGGGGTGAAATCGGTAGCCCAGCTCAAGTGCATCTACAGGAATGCACGCAGCATGGGCAACAAACGGGGTGAGCTGGAAGCCGTTGTGCAGCAGGACAGCTATGATGTAGTTGCCATCACGGAAACGTGGTGGGATGACTGTCACGACTGGAATGCTGCGATGGATGGCTATAAGCTCTTCAGAAGGGACAGGCAAGGAAGGAGAGGCGGGGGTGTGGCTCTGTACATTAGGGAGTGTTTTGATTGTATAGAGCTAGATTCCAGTGATGGTAAAGTTGAGTGTTTATGGGTAAGGATGAAGGGGAAGGGAAATAAGGGAGATGTTGTGCTGGGAGTATACTATAGACCACCCAACCGGGATGAGGAGACAGATGAAGTATTCTATAAGCAGCTGGCTGACGTCTCGCAATCGCCAGCCCTTGTTCTGGTTGGGGACTTCAACCTGCTGGGTATCTGCTGGAAATAAAGCACAGCAGAGAGCAGGCAGGCTAGGAGGTTCCTCGAGTGCATGGAAGAGAACTTCCTGGCACAACTGGTAGGGGAGCCTACCAGGGGAGCTTCCTCGCTAGACCAACTGTTGACAAACAGAGAAGGACTAGTGGGAGATGTGGTGGTCGGAGGTCATCTTGGGTTTAGGGATCATGAAATGGTCAAGTTTTCAATTCATAGCGATGTAAGGAGGGGGGTTTGCAAAACCTCCACCTTGGGCTTCCGGAGGGCAGACTTTGGCCTGTTCAGGACACTGGTTGAGAGAGTCCCTTGGGAGACAGTCCTGAAGGGCAAAGGGGTCCAGGAAGGCTGGATGCTCTTCAAGGAGGAAATCTTAAAGGCCCAGGAGCAGGCTGTCCCCAAGTGTCACAAGATTAAAGGGCGGGGAAAATGGCCAGTCTGGATGAATAAGGAACTTCTGATGGGACTTAGGAATAAAAGGAGGGTTTACCACCTTTGGAAGAAGGGACAGGCAACTCAGGAGGAGTACAGAGATCTCGTTAGGTTATACAGAGAGAAAATTAGGAAGGCAAAAGCCCAGCTGGAGCTCAACTTGGCCACTAACATTAAGGACAACCAAAAAAGCTTTTATAAATACGTCAACAAAAAGAGAGCCAGGGAGAATCTCCATCCCTTACTGGATGCTGGGGGAAAAGTTGCAACCAGGGACGAGGAGAAGGCTGAGATACTGAGCGCCTTCTTTGCCTCCCATCTTCAATAGTCAGACCAGCTATCCCCAGGGTGTTCAGCCTCCTGAGCTGGAAGATAAGGATGGAGAGCAGAACAGCCCACCCATAATCCAGGAGGAAGTAGTCAATGATCTGCTTCTGCACCTAGACGCACATAAGTCTATGGGGCCGGATGGGATTCACCCAAGAGTACTCAGGGAGCCGGCAGGAGAGCTCACCAAGCCTCTCTCCATCATTTATCAACAATCCTGGTCAACAGGGCAGGTGCCAGATGAGTGGAGGGTGGCTAATGTGACGCCCATCTACAAGAAGGGTCGGAAGGAGGATCCGTGGAACTACAGGCCTGTCAGCCTGACCTCGGTACCAGGAAAGATCATGGAGAGGATCATTCTAAGTGAGCTCTCATGGCAAGTGCAGGGCAGCCAAGGGATCAGGGCCAGCCTGCATGGGTTTAGGAAGGGGAGGTCCTGCTTAACCAACCTGATCTCTTTCTATGACCATGTCACCCGCCTTCTGGATGCGGGGAAGGCTGTGGACGTTGTCTATCTGGACTTCGTTAAGGCCTTTGACACCGTCCCCCACAGCATTCTCCTGGAGAAGCTGGCGAATCATGGCATAGACAAGTGTAGTCTTTGCTGGGTTAAAAACTGGCTGGATGGCCGTGCCCAGAGAGTTGTGATTAATGGGGTGAAATCCTCTTGGCGGCCGGTCACCAGTGGTGTCCCTCAGGGCTCAGTTTTGGGCCCAGTTTTGTTTAATATCTTTATCGATGATCTGGATGAGGGGATTGAGTGCACCCTCAGTAAGGTTGCAGATGACACCAAACTAGGTGGGTGTGTTGATCTGCTTGAGGGTAGGAAGGCTCTACAGAGGGACCGGGACAGGCTGGATCCATGGGCCAAGGCCAACTGTATGAGGTTTAATAAGGCCAAGTGCCAGGTCCTGCATTTTGGTCACAACAACCCCAAGCAACGCTACAGGCTTGGGGAAGAGTGTCTGGAAAGCTGCCCAGCAGAAAAGGACCTGGGGGTGCTGGTGGACGGCCAGCATAACATGAGCCAGCAGTGTGCCCAGGTGGCCAAGAAGGCCAACAGCATCCTGGCTTGTATCAGGAACAGCGTGGCCGGCAGGAGCAGGGAAGTGATGGTGCCTCTGTACTGGGCACTGGTGAGGCCTCACCTCGAGCGCTGTGTTCAGTTCTGGGCCCCTCTGTACAAGAGGGACATTGAGGTGCTGGAGCGTGTCCAGAGGAGAGCTACCAGGCTGGTGAGGGGTCTGGAGACCAGGGCATGTGAGGAGAGGCTGAGGGAGCTGGGCATGTTTAGCTTGGAGAAGAGGAGGCTGAGGGGAGACCTCATTGCCCTCTACAGCTCCCTGAAAGGAGGGTGCAGAGAGGTGGGGGTTGGCCTCTTCTCCCAGGGGAATAATGACAGGACCAGAGGAAATGGTCTGAAGCTGCGGCAGGGGAGGTTTAGGTTAGACATTAGGAGGAATTCCTTTACTGCAAGAGTGGTCAGGCACTGGAACAGCCTGCCCAGGGAGGGGGTTGAGTCACCATCCCTAGAGGTGTTTAAGAAATGTCTAGATGTGGAACTTCAGGGCATGCTCTGAAGGGCAGAGATTGTAGGTTGTTGGGGGGTTTTTTGTTTGTTTTTGTTTTTTGTGTGTTTATGGTTGGACTCGATGATCTCAAAGGTCCTTTCCAACCATGAAGATTCTTTGAGTCTATGATTCTTAGGTATCATCTGCATTCCTTTCTCTTTAATTACTAGCTTTTTTTTTTCCCTGCATATCTGACACCAAATTACTGTAGCACTTCTTATGTTCCACAGCTTCCTTAATTTTAATTTAATTTTAAAAGACACACAGTGCTACCAATCAGCTCGGGCATAAATAATCTATTCTTCCCTCTAGAAGGGATCAAGAGCAAAAACATGTATGTCTATATAGAGCATGAGTAGTAGGATTCCATCAGAATCAAGTCTCAGTGGCCAGTCCAGCCCAAACCACGTTTAAACATCTCTGGAGCACACAACATTATCCACAGTTACCTGGCCTGTTGTGGCACATCGGCACTGCAGGAAGAGCGTCAGCAGTGAAAGCTGATGAGAAACAAGCTCATGTTGTGGTCATAAGAGGCCACTCACATTATTCTTGTGTGTGAGAAAGGATCTGTGGAGGGGTTTGTGGCATGGACATGGCATAGGAGTGTCATGTGTTCTCAGCAGTGTGGATGAGCACTATAAAAATATAACCGGTATGAGAACTGATAGAGGCTATGACATCTCCACTGAAATACTCATTAGGAATGGTCTACAACAGCCATTTAGGCAAGCCCGCTAAGAATTTGGCAATTATTCAGCTTACCCTGAGTTGTCTTATCTATCAGTTCAGAACCTGTAATATTAATTGATTTAATGTGTGTTATGTGAGGAATACTAGTCAGCCCAATATTTTAGCCTCTTAATTAGTAATTTTCAGTTAAACAAAATCAACCAACTCAACTAGCCTTGATGAACAGGCTTTGTGCAGGGAACTTCATCATGTTTGGGAGATAACTTGGAGCCAAGCCTGCCCAGACATCGTCCTCTGGTCACTCTGCGGTGGGAAATCCCAACCTTTTCCCTTACTTCCTTACTTCCCTTACTTTGCAAATCCTGCTCTGTGCTGGTTTCTTTATTGCTAGTGCAGAGCCTGTCCACGTTTTATATGAAGTATTCTCTGTATCATTAATTTTTTTCATTTGCCCCCATGCTGGTTTGTTGTTTTGTTTTTTGGGGATTTTTTGTGTGTGTGTAGGTCTCCCATTGCTGGGAGTTTGACATTTTTGTTATAGTCACCTGACTGTGTTGTAATTATGCACATGTTCATGATCACACCAACCTCAGTGCAGCTTAATTTGCAATTAAGTGCATTAAGAACAGGACTTTACTGTTTAATCTTTTAGTTCTTCTGGGAAAAAAAAATTTGGATTATACAGAGGCACACCATCATATGAGCAAAACTGTAAGAAATATATTTACTGCTAATAAAGACAAATCTATTTTTTAAATAGGAACTTTGGCCTTGATCTGGTTTTTGACAGCTCCTAGCAACACTTTTGAAAACTTGCAGTGTGCAGGATTGTGTCTGAATTTAGCTGACATGGGATAAATTTTTAAGTTTGCATTCTTGTTGGGATCCCAACTTTATCTAGAGAAGTAAATGATCTGGAAGGTAATAAATAAATAAATAAAAAGGGTAATTGCAATGGAGTAAGTAAGTTGTTTTTTATTTGCTTGTTTGGGTATTTTTTTGGACAGGAAACTGCACAGACTTGTTTTAATTTGTTCCATCTCACTATTCTTTTCTTTCTCTAAGTAGTTCCGTGCTGACAACACACAACCTACTGTTCTGATAAAGTACCTGTAGCCTAAATATTTAAGAGTTGTTTGTCTTTGGTCTGGGAGTCTACCTATCCTTTCAATCCATTTTTATATTACCACATATTGAAGTTTTGCGTGAAATTTATCATCCTGCAGCTGAAGGAAGGAAGGAAATTGATTACCGGCAATAAATGGACACAGCCATACTGCTGTCACTGAAATAACATCTGCTTACGTGGGGGGAGCTTTGGTCCGTTATTTTATATTTTTCTACATCAGTAGGATTTTTTTTTTTTTTAAAATAATGTTAAATATTCTCGGCAATTGAAAATCAGTAGTACTTTATAAATGAGCATATCGTATAAACTCAAATATGTATTCCTTTGGACTTTTAAATCCTGCTTTCATCATAAAGACAGACTGTTGGTGTAGTAAATTAAAGCTGCCTTACTGCAGCTATTTTGTCCAATGTTCTATTGCAGGCCCATATTAATATTTTATCCCCTTTAATATTATTACATGATGCAGGCTTTATTTAAATGGATTTGATGGGCCTTTTGGTTGGCTTGACAACCAGATGGAAAAATTAATGTTCTGCATTTAATCTCAGCTCAAGGCACTAAATTATTTTGGAGGTTGAAGCTGTCATGCATATCATGCTAAATTATTGAATGCAATAACTATTAGCCTGATATCTATTTATGGATTTTTATTTTAAATTGTTGTTTACTTCATGCATCTTCAGCTAATTTTGAAGGGAACATCTCTTAAGTTTTCCCCATCCAGTACAGTACTACTGTATCCATTACAGATACAGTACTGGAGGGTACTTAACCAGCAATAGAAAAGGAGATGATGGAGTCAGCAATCTTTAAATCTGTGGGAATAAAACAGACCTCATGCTGATGAATTTGCGTGGTGTACACAGCCTGCGTAACATCTGCAGCCTTAACTACTTCAGTCCGAATATATTTAACCTTAAAGTTCTTAAAGGAGAGAATATTTCCTTGTTTTTACTTTTATTGAAGAGACATAGATCCCAAGGAGGAACTGAACTGTTAAGCATGTACCTTAGAAACCCAGATTTAAAGCTTAAGGACGGTGACTTGTTACCTTAAGAGTACCATACGCTTTAGGAAGAACGTAATGCAGGATCGACTGTGCTATAAAATGTTTTTAGCAGTTGTTTAAAGAATGCTGCAATAGAAATTGTCACATTAAAACTTGAGATAATACAATTATTCTCACTGATGTCGGTACATGTTTTCATAGCTCTGCATCTCCCCTGCTGTCTCAATCTGCCATGCTAAATGATGTCAAGAAGTGTGATAACGCGTGTGCTCTCAGCACATGGCCAGGGTACAGGCCTGTCTGTGCAGCCAGGGCTCTGAGGAAAGCCTGTCTCTAGAGGTGGCTGTGTGTCACGTGTCACTGTCTTCTGAACCGCTGCTTCTGTCTCCTGGCACAACAATCAGTTTCTCACCTCTGTGTTTTATTCTCATCTTTTGAGTATGAAAACGAGAGGCCCTTTATCTGTATCGTTTCATGGCGGTCCCTATGAGACGCTCTGTGGAGTCACGTTCCTGTGGGGGTTCCCTGGAAGCAGCTGTGGCTGTGACCACTGTGTTATAAAAAAGCCTGCATAGAAATGGGTTTTTTTAGATTTGTGGTACTTTGAACAAAGGCAGGATGAACAAATGCCTTTTTTACGTAAGTGTAATTTAAGTACTTCTGCTGTTCACTGTTCCGACTGCAGTAGAATAAGTTTTCTTAGTGAGAGTTAACTTTTCTTTTACATTTTTTTTTTATGTGCTTTCTAAACCCCAGCCCACATCCATCTCACAATAATTCTTCAACTGGTGCAAGTTCACTGTTGTAACATGGTACTTGAAACTTCCCTGTAGCAGGCTTTATTGAATAGCTTGGATTATAAATAGAAATGGATAGATGAAATAATTGCCTTGGCATCAGTACACAAATGTCTGTGGCAAAGCTGGGATAAAGCCTCAGGTGGCTCAACTCAGTGTGCCTGGACCACCGTCCTTCTTGGTTCTAGGGAAAAGAGTTGTGTCCCTTCACTTTGAGCCAGGCTGTCTTTTCTAAAAGATTTTCAGTTACTTGATACAATTTCTCCTCTTTGAGATTGGAAAAGGGGGATGGGAAGAAGCCAGTTCTTTCTTTTCTCTTGACCTCCCTCCTCTTTTTTCTTTTTTTACCCGATAGTTATAAGTGGAGAAAATAACCCTTATGGTGACATTAATCCTCTGTGGACTTGTTCCCGCTTTTCTCTAAAAGATATTGGAAAAGGAGAGGAAAGATAGAGGGCAGGATTTTCTGGTACAGGATTAAATCCATAGTCCATTTAGTGTCCCTAGTATTATGTCTCTGGTAACTATTGCTTGGTACTTCAAGGTTTTTTTTGTAAAAAAAACAAACAAACAAAACAAAAAGACCATGGTGAGTGTTTTGGAATAGCCCCATAACTTCTCCTTTTTGTAGTTTTGCAATTTTTGTACAGTCTTTTTCTCATTCCCGCATTCTAAAGGCATGTCCTTAGGTTTCAGTCACAGAAATAAAGGAGAGACTATTTTCTCTGGTTTCCCACTGATTTTCCACTTAACTTTAACTGAAGCTAGGTTTTTCTGTCTTTTTGAAAAAAAATATTCTAAACAAGTACAGCTGGTAGAGGGCACATGCAGAGCCAGAGAAACGGTAGGAGCCTGCGTGTGCTTTGCTTGCTTCTTCACCATTTAATTTTTTTATTTGGTCTGAATTACCTAGAATACGTATTCCCTAAAAGATATTTTTTTTTACCTTACATGTGGTTCCTCTTCCAACTCAGGTAGCCTTTCCTGCTAAAATTGCTGGGTATTTAACTGTAAATAGAAGAACATTGCGTCTTAGTTACCTGCTGGGCTGTATTACTGCTGCTCATTTTACTAAATTACATCTTATTTGTATCTTATTACATTACTTTTTGTCATATTGCTATTCTTTAAATTCCTGATCCAAAATGGAGATATAAAAGCAGTCCACTAACTCTGTGAGTGAAGTAAGATTTGTAGTTTTAAAAGTGCAGGAAATTCAGTCTTGAACCAAAAACTATAAATAGTCCATAGATTCCCTTATTCATCACAGCTTGCGTTTTGCTGTGCACTGTGAAATGCTGATAAAAAAAAAAAAAAGTATGGCTGTATAGCAGACTGGAATAGTTTTCTGGATGCAGTGTATAAGTCATAGCTTTCCGTGCTGTGTTTCTGTCACTTTCTCTTCCAGTGAATTAACATGACATGCCACCGCTAAACACTGAGGGTGTATCTTAATAAGCACATGGAAGTCTGTCCTTCAGTCTTGTGAGCTCAACTGAATTAACTTAATACGGGTAAATAGTCTTCTCTTTAGTTTGGTCAGTTAACGGGGCTTTAGGTTTTCTAGCCTGCTCCTAAGCAGCATTTTTCAACCATATCACACCCATTCAGTTAAGCAAACATGACTAAGGAAACACAATCAGTTCTTTGGGTCTCTCATTGAGACCCAGCATGAGAGACATTAGTTGGGAAAGGGCCTGAGGACGCGAAGTTCAACCTTATTTACTTTAAAGTCAATGGTAGCTATGCTATTAACTTCCACAGGATCACAAACATAGTATAAGAACATGATTTCTCAAGCTATTTCACTAATTAAAAATTGATTTTTGGCTTTGTGTGGATTAAAGCTGCTAGATACAAAGTTGTAGGTGGTTTTATGTTTCCATCCTGTAAGCCCAGTTGCCATATAGCTCATACAAGAACTGAGCTGGAAATAGTGGTAAATCTAAATCTACTTTAAAAACGACAAAAAATACTGCCAACAACTGTGTACAACAACTATGTACACAAATGCCTGGTACCTGCAGAAAGAATTTCACTGACTTTATTAGAAGGCATTTAATAAAACTGCCAGAATCAATGTTAGCTACTCTACACCACCCACCCACCCCACCCCCCCCCGCCCCCGCCAAAATCCTAGTCCTGATTGTATATCAATTTCTTTTTTTTTTTTTTTTTTTTTGGTTAAAATTCTGTAGCTTATTAAGGCCTTTTTGGACTGCCAGTTTTCACTGTCCATGATGATTTAAATTAGTTATTCCTGAAGGGAGGCAACAAACACCTTCTAGATTTAATTGCTTGTTCATCCTCGCGTGGAAAAAACCTTCCAGTTGACAATAGTCTACTTTCCAGAAACACTGATGCAAGATGTCTCTCCCTCCATCTGTCCAGCATCATTTGGAGTCTGGGTAGATTCATTCTGATTCTGAGCAGTAAAAAATTCTAAATTAAGAACTTTCTTTTGTGACCTATTTTCATTTTGAACATTGTGTTGAGGTTCATAGCTGAACTCAGAGGAAGGTCTGTCTGGACCATAAACTTAAATTACTGTTTTACTGTTGAGCAATTCTAGTTATTTCTTTAGTAGATTTTCAGGAGTGAATTATCATAATATTTTTTTAATTTATTTTAATTTTTGATTTTGTTTTGGTCAGGCAAGTGCAGGCTGGTCAAGTATACAAGAAGCCCACAAATCTGCAGTAGGAGTGAAGCATCTTAAGTGTATAAGCATATGACTTGCATACAGTGACTATGGACCCTGAGACTGCGTAAATAACATTAGATGAAGTTTTCCTGCTGAGTTAAGTGGGAGATTCTCAACTGAGCACTCACGCTTTGAACTTCATCTAATGTATCTACTGTTTACATGCCACTCTGTTTTTCCTCATTGTGACTTACACTGCAGTGAGGAGCACTGAAGTTAAAACAACAGAATGAGCTTTCTGGTTGTAAGCTGTGGAGCGAAGGGATAGACTGTCTGGGGAAGCTTGGGACCCGTAGGGGTTGTAAGAGGTTCAACGCGCATCTCGGAATGGTTCGAGTGTTCTTGATCCTGGTTTAGGTCAGGAAAATGGACTAGATGCCCCCTCGAAAGCCCTGCCAGTGCTATTTTTTGACAGTTCTGGCTTAGCCATGTTATGCCTTATAGTGAGCACATCAGTATGGGTGAGTGCGATATAACAAGGAAGAGAACTTGAACTTAATAGAATGTACTTAAACCATTATAATGTATTTCTTTGTCATTCCAAGGTAGGAAATCCTTCTGGTTTTTTAATTTTCTACTATCATTGATATATAATGAGAGGTTCTGTTTGCTCAGGTTATAGCTATCAACCGGGAAACCAAAACAACCTGGGGGGAAAAGGTACTGTTGCCTTCTTATAACGCATAGAAATCTGATGCATAGTGATATTTGGAGTTAATTGGTGAGCCTGAAGTCCAGGATATGAGCCAGCATCATTAAGTCATTGACCATAAGCAGGATTTGCTTAGCTGTGTGTCGCCAGTGTAGCAGTAAAATGCGGGGTTACCCAGAAACTTGTCAAAGAGGACGTTCTGCTGTTGTAGAAATACAGCACATGCTGTCCCTTTAAGTACCTAGCTTTTACCACTGTTTTTAATGATTCTGTACTTAGTAACTGGGTTTCTTAGCTTAAATAATGAAATAGAAGTAGAATATGGAGGTTAATGTCTATCACTTGTTGGTAGGTGAAAGCTGATGAGAATCCTTATTTTACAGTTTTTCATATTTCCTAGAGCAGGCAGCTTTTCTTCTTTGCTGCTGTTTAATAGGATGAACTAAGCTCTCTGAGATCAGCAAAAAAGGTGTTTGAACGACAGTAGACAATTAAAAAGGATTAAAAAAAAAAGTAGCTAGCTACACATTGTAATAGAATAGAAATTTTAATGGTGATGCATTCTTTTATAAGCAATTCTGAAAGTTCAGAACCTTTTAATGCTCCTTTCATTATTTTCTATAATTTCACATCATATTTACAGTTACCTAGAATTCAGAATAACATCTAGTCTGCTTTTATTTCTTAGCAGTGATCCTCCTATGCAGTCTTACCTTCTGTTGACCTACATTTGAAGTGCAGCTCTGTGCTGAAAAGCTGCAACCGTCTGTTGAAAAGCGTTGTGTAAAATGGACTTACTGCTCAACATCCCCTCTTAAAGTGAAAAGTCAGCAGAAAAACTCCAAACGTTCCTGCTTTTTCCTGTGGTCAACCTGGAGGCAATAGTCTTAAAAAGAAATACAGGAAATTTGCGTTGTGTATCGTTCAAGGAGTTGGTTGTTGAGCTTCAGTTAGAAAATTCAATGGTGTAATTGCAGAAAGTGGGATGGTGGCAGTTGCATGGGCCCAGCAAAGTGGGGTGGGGGAGTTTGTGCTGTCAGAAAGCCTTTCCTCAGCTGGTTAGGGTCTGCTCAGAGGCAAATCACACGTATCCATTCCTTCATGCTCCGTAAGCAGCGCTGGTGAGTAGCATTGCAATGGGGCCGAATGATGTGCCAGATTTTTTAGCTTTCCTGGCTGTCTGACTTTTCTTTGAGGGAAGCTTATTTGAAAGTGGTATTTATTTACATGTTGACCGGCTAGGAACATTCTGGATTGCAACACTCAAGTCACCTGTTCTCTTTAACCATTTTCAGAGTTGGTAGTAGAAATAGTGGTAGGTGGGAAAGAAAATGGAATAACAAACTTTGGAGTATCTTAATCAAGAATCATTGCAGACAACTGCAGCACGATCAAAGATTAAAGCAATCTCCTAGGTCAGCGAAGTTACGGAAACTGACTTATTTAATGGTAGAATGACATGCAATCCAGTTATCAAATGTGGTAAAGAAAGGGGAATTGATACTGTGCTTTGCGGAAATAATTTTCTAAGAGGGGTTTCAAAGAGAAAGGAGTTGGATAAACTTTGGAAATGTTTTGAAAGATTTGAGACTTATTCAATCATGCAGCTTTTGAGGCTGGTGGAACCTCCAATTGAAACCGTGTTATAATGGAGCACCAAGGTAAGAAAAGGCTGCCAGAACGTCCTGGTGGGGTGTGGAAAAAGCAAGGAGAATTTGCCTGCTGCAGAGTGAGATCAGGCTGTAAACTTGCAAGAAAAATAGGACAACGTTATCCTTGAGCCTAAGAAGGAGCTTATAATTTAATCAAAAGAAGCAGGAGATTTCACAAATCATGAAAGAAAACCCTGTCTTAATCCATGTCCAGTTTTTGGACAGATAATTGTGACCACTGAGCCGAAGCCTGAAAGTAAGAACGGAAAAATACCTAAAGAGAAGCAAAATGTATTTTGTGCAGCAGAGGAAAGTAATTGTAAGAAGTTTTCCATGGACCTTTCCATCTAGTGACTAAATTATCACCTTGAACACAAATGAAATTTATAGGCTTATAAATTTGCCCAGTCACGCAGAAACCAATATGCTGTAACTAAAGTTACGATAAAGAATATATGACCCTGTCACACTGAACATAGACCAGTGTTTACGTCTTAGCTTTTGCAGCGGGGGAACGTGCTCACTAAATATGTCTGTGAGCTAGATGGGATTGCATCAGGAAATTAAATTATGTGTTCTAGGCTGAAAGTATGCCCCCCCAAAAAATGCAGAAAGACACGCTGTCATAGAATAACACAAACTGCTGTAGATAAAGGAAAAAAGCCAAACTAAGAATGGAAATATTCTAGTACAGGCCAGATTCTCAAATAGGTGGTAAATGATGACATTAAGCAAAGGGTAAAACTAACGTTTAGCATGATTCAGTGTCTGAAAAAGAGTGTTAACATGTGTAAGGAAAGGTAAAGGCCTTGGTCTAAAACTAAAGTGTTAGTGCATCCTATAAAATAATTACTCTGTGGTCCTTCATATGGCTGTTATTTCTGCATATAATTTTATAGAGGAAGCATCTTTAGGTTGCTAAATTGCTTAGTATGTTTTTGCGTGCTGAAAGCTGTTCTTCCAGCACATATTATTACAGCTTAGGGTATTGGTAAAAGATGTAGATGAGTTTTGTTGAGCTGAGAAGTCCTATGAAGTAATGTCAATGGCACGTTCCACCATGCGGTGGAGGAAAAGTATTAGAAGATGAATTTAAAGAGTGGAAATCTGAAGGACTCTGTTTAAATGTATTTGGGCCTCTGGGTGCGTGATCTTGCTGTGCAGGCATGGATGTAACAGAATACCTCTCTCCAGGGAAAAGGGATGCAAGATGATGGTTCTGTCACTTTGGGACAGTGGGTATGACAGATAATGGAGAATGTCCTTACCTGCTGATTCACATCAACCGATAACTTATTTTCATCAGCAATGGTCCAGTCAGATGCTTTCGTCACACTTCTAATTCAGTGACCTGCAAAATCAGAAATGTCCAAGTCGTTGTCGTAAAAATATGTGTCTTATAAGTGCACGTTACAGTTGATAGCATTCAGTTCAAGCTGAAAATAAAAGGTGAATTTCATCTTGTAAGAAGTGTTGGAAAGGGTGTTTGAAGAAAAGTGATATGCAAATATGACTGAGGTTGGTAATTAGCTATCAATGCTTGTCTTCTGGGAAACTGCACTAGAGTAGCAACCAGAATGCCAAAGGCTGTCCCTCTCTGACCTTCCCCAAAAGGTTATAAAACATCAATATTCTGAGATCCCAAGTGCTGGTATTTTTGGCTTTCATGGAGATTAGTTGATTTAATTATATTTAATTTATTGATTGAAATAAATTTAGTTGATTTAATTATATTTAATTATAGTACTCAGATTCTCCTTCAGAGTACTTCTGATTTATCAACAATTGTTGAAAATATTTGTCATACTCAAGCTGAAATACTGTCCACAGAGATGAGTGGCACTATTGCCATGGACTTTATATACTAGACCCTCCTGTAAGCAGTAATTATATTGTATTAAAATAAGAAGTCAATGAGCCAAATTTTCAGTGAAAGAGGGAAATATTTCTTAAGTTAGATCTTTGCTCATTAATATGTTAACAGCACGACTGGCTTTAAAATAATGTTAAGTTTGCTCAGTTAAGGATTCAGAAGCCAGGAAATGGCAAATCTCAGTCTTGTGGATGTGTAACATCACAGTTCCTAATTAAATGCATACTGTTCCTCAGATCATGCCATATGATGTTTAACTTGCTAATTTATTCATTAGATTGTGTTTTCAAGCCTTTGTTCTTTGCATAATTTGAAGTCCATGGTTACATAGAAAAATAATCTATATAATGTATAGAATTCAAATAATGTGAGAAGACAAATCTTTCTTACAGGGAAAAACATAGCTTATGTCTATACTTTTTATAAACTTTTATAAACTCCCTGCAAATAAGTCTCTTTCTTTCCCAAATACTTTATATAATGGTGGTACATGCGCTATGCTTTTCAGTCTGTATATCTTGTTTAGATATACGATGTGATTAAAGAAAATGATTGAGCTTAAATTATGAAGATTCCTGCTTGGATGTATGTGAAGTGGATTTGTTTTGGTAGTTTTCTGTATTCCTGCAGTCCTGCACTAATGTTCTTTGCGATCTCCAGCCTCTTAAAGGGGCTTAAAAGGCTCTTAAAGGTGACTTTGCTAAGAAAGTATAATTTTATGGTACCAGACTTCCATCAAGTGATATCTAATACTCCTGAAGTGTGTGTCCCCACTTTCCACAACCCCCTTCAAAGCAGAGTTAAGTAGTAGAGGTAGGTGCTAATGGTCATATTGCAGTAAATTGTATTGGACTGGGGGAAGGAGGAACGGCAGGAAGCAAAAAAGACATTTATTCTCTTACTTTTATGCATAGCCTACGGTAATTTTGACCCCCACAGTGACAACAGCAAGGGCTAAATATACTCTGTATATAATGGATGACTGCTTTTCACAGTTCTGTTACTGCATTGGTGCTGGTTCTTTGATGCAATTCTAGTTTATTTGGGGTTTTTTTGGGAGTCTAAACCGGAGCTGAACTCAGATTTTCTCACTCAGTAGTTTAGCAAATTTAAGGATATGCCTGATTTGAGCCACAGACACCTTGTTCGGAAGAAGAATCACACTGCTGCTTTAGGTATGTTCGTGCCTGTGATTAAAAGCTTTTTACATATGCATCCATCTCCTTTAGCTGTTCTGCTGCCTGTGTTTGAGAGTAACAGTGCTATCAAAGTGACAAAAGGCTAGGTTGTGCTCCTAAGGGAAGTAATTATAGCAGCACAGAGCAGAAGGTAAAATTACCATTTGTTTGCTATTTTATAATGCAGTACCAAATATTTATCGCGGTATTAGTAAAAAAGCCATAAACTTTATGTAGATTTTAGAATATAACAATAAATGAACTCATACTGCAATGAAAAGCTAGGTTTTCATGACACCCAAAAGAAACCTGTTTTAACAATGGTTCAGTCACAGTACAAAATATTCAGGATCCAGTATTCTGCTGTCTTGTTACACAAAAAAATTGCTAGTTTTGTCCATGGGTATTACAACTTTGGTTAGACTGTTCTCAGGCTGAGCTCTAGCTGTTGGGGCTTGCTGTATGAAATGGGAGGCATCGCATGTGTGTCAAAGGTAGGCGATGTTTTTCATGTTTTGGAGAAAGGTGTCTGAAGGACGTCCTCAAAATCTGCATATTTACCCAAGGTACCAATGTAAAGGAATATTTTGCTCGTCTGCAGTTATTTGGGATAGTCTGGGCTGTGTCAGTAACAGGTTTGACCTTTCGCGCAAGTGAGAAAAGGGCACCACATGCGCTTCACGTGGTTTTGTGCCTCTTGTTCCTTGTTTTCTGTACTGCCCTTCATGCGGCGTACACGCCCGCAGCAATTAATCCAGCCCTTGAATGTGCCCACTGCAGGTAGTTGTATTTGTTCAGCTCATAAATGACTTATTTTAAACAATGCACTGGTGAGTTCTTGCTGCCTTGCAACTTAACGCATATGGTGATGATTATTCTTTGAACGGAAAAAGCCACAGGAAAGACACAGATCTTGGCCACATCATGTTTGCTGTCTATACGTGTGAAACGACAAGTTTGTTGGTCCCGGAGGGGGGGGCGCGGTGGGACAGCTGTTCAGTATGTGATCAGACATATCTGCGTGGCCCAGGTGGCATGAGGCTGTGTGCTGAGAGGGAGCAGCCCAAGGGTCCACACCATGGGGCAGCTGTGCCGTGGTCTGCTCTGGTGGTCTGTGTCGGGCAGCGCTCTGGTGGGCACCCCCGTAACGCAATTAGGAGCACTTTGGTGGGGGGAAGAGTTTGTATCTCCAGGTTCAGTACGAGGAAAGTTAATATAAAAGATAATGCTTCACATGGCCAGGTTTCCTCTCGCAGTGAATGGTTGTTCTGGTGAATGCAGATCAAACACAAGGAACGTGTGGGGGTGTTCAGCCTGGAGAAGAGAAGGCTCCAGGGAGACCTTATAGTGGCCTTCCAGTAGCTGAAGGGGCCTATAAGAAAGCTGGGGAGGGCCTGTTTGCAAGGGCAGGTAGCGATAGGACGAGGGGCAGTGGTTTTAAGCTAGAGCAGGGCAGGTTTAGATTAGACATTAGGAACAAGTTCTTTACACTGAGGGTGGTGAGACACTGGCCCAGGTTGCCCAGAGAGGGGGTGGAGGCCCCATCCCTGGAGACATTCAAGGCCAGGCTGGATGAGGCTCTGAGCAACCTGATCTAGTTGAAGATGTCCCTGCTGACTGCAGGGGGGTTGGTCTAGATGGCCTTTAGAGGTCCCTTCCCACCCAACACATTCTATGATTCTATTCTATGATTCTGTGAACTTTTTTTTGGATGGAAAAGCCAGGGAGGTGTATTTCCCACTGTACAGTCACGTGTAGGTGCTGAAGAGCTTGAGTTAATGTGACTTGATGAAGGCTGCATTGAATTTGTTCAGTTGTTCTCCTGTTCTACATTCCTCTGAAACCTTACCTGTTGCTGGTAAAATTTTGAGGTGTAACGTAACAGACTTTCAGTGTGATTTCAGCACAGAGACCATTTAAATACTCCAATCTGGGATTCTCCTACCGTGTTCCAGATACTTGTGGCTCTGTTGATAACATGCATGGATCTTAAGGTGAGGCAAGGGGAAAGAAAAAAGGCATAAATAGGAGTAAGCATGTAGGTTCATATGCAACTATAAGATCCCAATATTGAAGTATGTTATTAATTGATAAATTCATGTTTAATGAAAGCTTTAGTAAACATTCATGACAGCTATTCATGTGTGAGTTATGCTCATACACTGAAGCTCAAAAAAAAAAAAAAATTTAAGGATTTAATTTTGTTTTGCCTGCACCAGAGAATAGTGCTCAACTCTGTAGACCATTAATGACTTGATTGATGCATTGATTAAATTTAGTGTATTATGCTAATACAGATCACAAAAAATCAACAGATACATCAAAATCCTCTATATTTTATCAAATGCAATTACTTTTTGTGCTCTTTTACCTGCTTCTGATATCATCTTATAGAATAATTCTGTTGAAAGAATTTGCTTTCAATAAAATTTTTAATTAAAAACATTTAGCATCACATATCAGTAATATGCTCCAGAGTATGTTTACCTTACACTTAATCAGTGTGTATGTATCCAGTAAGAAAAATCTTGATTTTCAGATCACTGGGTTTAAGCACTTCTCTATAAATTTTGAATTAAAATCTTTTTGAGTCATGAAGCATTTTTCAAGTATGTTATACTGTAAACTTTATTTTTAGTAACTGTATCAATACAATTAATAAGTTTCAGGTAGGACAGAGTAAGTGCTGTAAGCAGTAGTATGTTCCAGGTTGTACTCCCAGATGGGGGCAGCATTGCTTTAAAAAGAAAAACAAGAATTGGGCAGTGCTGGACTGGTAATTAAACTGTTCACTCTGAGGAAGTAGATAGGCTCCCAAATCAGACTAATAAATCTGTGGGTTAATAACATGTTAGTCAGATCAGCATGCCCCATAATCACTGCTGTTGATCCATTTGTCTGTCTGTACACAGTAAATTGATCTTAACCAAGGATTCATCAGAGGAAACTTTCATAAGAAAAAAAATTGAGAAAAACTAAGAAAAACAATCATGCCTCTTTCATCTTCAGTCCTAGTGGATAATTTCTCCTTAAAACTATGATGATGTTTCTAATCCTGTCGGGAAATTAATTCTTGGCATTGCAACTTTAAATGTTCTTCAAATGTCACTCTGTTTCCCCAGTATTTCATGTTGCCAGTAATGGATTATGTAAAGAATTGCAAGACACAAGGCTGGTGCTGTAGAGATTGAAGGTGACTGAGCTTACTGCCAGGAGCCTGCAAAAGCATCGGCTTCTGAGCTTTGTCTCTGGTGGTGCATTTTTGGGTTTTCCATCGCAAGAGAGAATTCCTTCTCTTTCGGTCAGACAGGTGTTTATGCACACTCACTTAGCTTCTGTGTCTCAGAGGAACACTGCAGCAGATGGAAAATCATCTTTATTAATCCTGGAAAATGGAGAATACATTGAGCAAGTGGCAGTTTGCTCAATAAAGGTGGAAAAAAAAAAAGGCAATTAAATTATATTTAGAGTGTGTTACAGGTACAGCTTAGACCAATTTCAAATTCTGGCACTTATTTGCTTTAGAACTAGATCATCATCATTTTTCTTCAGTTCATAAAGTTTAGTTGCATTGTCAGTGTTGCCATGGTGTAAAGATAAAAGCTGCAACAAAAAGTTAATGAATGTCTCAGAGCAACCAGGCAATTTTTTTTTGAAGCTTGTTTTTTTTTGTGGCTAGAGCAAAGGATAGAGTGAGAGGAGACATCCCATTGCTGCTCCTGCAGAAGTGTCACATTAATTAGTCTTGAAACCTGCTGCCAATTGCTTGTTTATTTGTTAACTAGAACAATCCATTCCTGATTCAGTCTCAAAATCATAGAATTGCTTAGGTTGGAAAAGACCTTCAAGATCATCAAGTCCAACTGTTAACCCAGCACTCCCAAATCCACCATTAACCCATGTCCCTCAGCCCCATGTCTGCCCGGCTTTGAAATCCCTCCAGGGATGGCGACTCCACCACTGCCCCGGGCAGCCTCTTTCAATGCTTGACAGCCCTTTCCGGGAAGAAATTGTTCCCAATATCCATCCTAAACATCCCCTGCTGCACCTTGAGGCCATTTCCCCTTGTCCCATGGCCTGTTCCTTGGGAGAAGAGCCCGACCCCCCCCGGCTACCCCCTCCTTTCAGGGAGCTGTAGAGAGCGAGAAGGTCTCCCCTCAGCCTCCTCTTCTCCAGGCTGAACACCCCCAGTTCCCTCAGCCGCTCCTCACCAGACTTGTGCTCCAGACCCCTCACCAGCTCCGTTGCCCTTCTCTGGACACGCTCCAGCCCCTCAATGTCTTTCTTGGAGTGAGGGGCCCAAAACTGGACACAGTATTTGAGGTGCGGCCTGTAGTTCCCCAAGTAGTTCTTCTGTCCCTTCCTGTAGATGGGCACCACATTTGCTAACTTCCAGTCAACTGGGACCTCCCCGGTTAGCTGGGACTGATGATAAATGATGGAAAGTGAGGTGAGGACTCCCACCAGCTCCCTCAGTACCCTTGGGTGGGTCCCATCCATCCCCATAGACTTGTGTGCATCTAAGTGGTGTAGGAGCTTGCCTAACTACTTCCTCTTGGATTATGGGGGCTTCATTGTGCTCCCCGTCCATGTCATCCAGCTCATGGGGCTGGGTACTCAGAGAACAACTGGTCTTCCTATCAAAGACTGAGGCAAACTAGGACTTAAGTACCTCAGCCTTTTCCTCATCCTCTGTCACTATGTTTTCCCCCTGCATCCAATAAAGGATGGAGATTCTCCTTAGCCCTCCTTTTGTTGCTAATGTATTTATAGAAACATTTTTTAATTGTCTTTTATGGCAGTAGCCAGGTTAAGTTCTGGTTGGGCTTTGGCCCTTCTAATTTTCTCACTGCATAACCTCCTGACCTCCTTGTAGTCCCCCTGAGTTGTCTACCCCTTCTTCCAAAGGTCATAAACTCAGTTTGATTTCCTGAGTTCCAGCCAAAGCTTTCTCTTCAGCCAGGCCAGTCTTCTTCCCCACCAGCTCGTCTTTTGGCACAGGGGTATGGCCTGTTCCTGCGCTTGTAAGATTTCCTTATTGAAGAATGTCCAGCCTTCCTGGACTCCTTTGCCCTTCAGGACTGCCTCCCAAGGGATTCTGTCAGGCAGGCTCCTAAACAGGCCAAAGTCTGCCCTCTGGAAGTCCAAGGTGGCAGTTCTGCTCATCCCCCCCTCCTTGCTTCTCCAAGAATTGAAAACTCTATCATTTCATGACTGCTATGCCCAAGACAGCCTCCAACCATGACGCCACCCACAAGTCCTCCTCTGTTCACAAACAACAGGTTCAGTGGGGCAACTTCGCTCATTGGCTCCCTCACCAGCTGTGTCAGGAAGTTTTCTTTCACACACTTCAGGAACCTCCTGGACTGTTTTCCTCTCTGCTATATTGTATTTTCAGCAGACATCTGGTAAGTCAAAGTCCCTCATGAGAACAAGGACTAGCGATTGTGAGACTTCTCCCAGCTGCTTTTAGAATATTTCATCTGTCGTCTCATCCTGGCTGGGTGGTCTGTGACAGACTCCCACCACGGTATCAGCCCTGTTGGCCTTCACCCTGATTCTTACCCATAAACAGTCAGCCTTATCGTCACCATCCTTAAGCTCTAGACAATCAAGAAGCTCTAGACAATCTAACACTCTAGACACTCCCTAACATAGAGGTCTACCCCACTGACTCTCCTTCCTGGCCTATCCCTTCTGAACAGTTTATAGTTATCCATTGCAGCACTCCAGTTGTGTGTCATCCCACTGTCTTTGGCAACTATATCATAGTTTTGCTGCTGCACAGTGGCTTCAAGCTCCTCCTGTTTGTTGCCCATGTTGTGTGCATTGGTGTAGATGTGCTTCAGTTGGCCTACTGATCCTGACGTCTTTTTTGGGAGAGAAGCCCTAATTCCTACATGACCCTTCTCAGGCACCATAGAGGTTTATAACACAGAGGTGTTAGGTTTCTTACAAAATGGAGGTGTCGCAATCAGATTTGCATCTTTGGTTTTATTACCAAGAATGGTAGACAAAGCCCTGTGAGAATCAATTGGTGACACTTGCTACGGAAAATGTCTTCTTTCAAGCAGGTTAACTGTCAGATATAAAATCCCCTTCTGGGATGAAAAAAAGCTGGAGAGATATACCTGTAAAACTTTGTACTTCTGTGCATAAAGTTTTTGTGGAAACGGACATAACCCAGTGTATATTGGCATAGATATATTTAAGAATGAAAAGTAAGTCTCATTTGGATGTTCAAAAGCCTGCAAAAGTGTGTTTTATCATGGGTGGAGTTGTGATTATGGCCAGTAGGAAAATTGCACGTTTGTCCTCAAACAGAGATGCCTACATTCGTAATTTTGTGTTACCACGTTCGTATGCGAAGAATCCCACCAAAGGGCTCATGGCAACCCCTTTCAGGTTTGTTATGAGCAGAGACAAGGTCAACAGAGCAAACACCCTTCTCCTTCCCCCAAAATTTTAGTGTTGATAAATTGTAAACAAGCGTCCTCACGTCAAACGCTGTCTGAGAAAACTCATGTGCTCCATGTAATATTTTCATTGGCTGACTCTGAGTATTGTGTGGGTTGAGAAATGCCACCGTGTGCTTTAGGACAGCTCGTGTAACAAAAGCTTGTGTCTCTCTGGTACAGCAAAGGGGACTGAGGTCTAGATAAGGTCTGAATAAGGCTGAAATCTTTCTGGATGACTGAACAAATTGACTGTTGGATCCACAGGATTGCCTGCAGCAGGTGTAAAATTACATTATGCTCAACCTTTGTGCGAGAATCGCAAGAACAGTAGTTTTGAGTTGCAATTAGGAGGAGAATAAATCAAAATACTTCCTAGGGCGAGAAAAGCTAGAGGCAGGTTGTGTAGGGAGTGTGTTCAGTTTGCTTATTTCATATCTGTGTCTGCATTGCAGCGAGAGGTATAATTACAGCATGCAAAGGCATACCTAGAGTGGTCTTTATCCAGCTCAGCTGAACCCTGATGCCTCAAGGCCATGGTAATATCGACTTTGGAAAGCGAGGGAATAGCCAAAGAGATAAGTGACTTCCTTTTTAGTGAAAATAAGACTAAAATTGCCAGAATAAGGTATTAAAATGCACATTAATATTCTTTAGAATGATACAACTGGCATTAAACTTGAGAGCCATCTCCCTAGATGGGTATCTCATGTGTACTTGTTATCCCTAATATGGCTTAATTAATAATTGCACCGTTCACATGGTCATTGTTAGAAATGTTCTCAGATTCTCAGAAATTACTTGTATACGAAAAGATGAGTCTGAAGTGATAGCATTTTTTCTTTTGCCTAATTATGGTAGACAGGCTGAGGCTGTAGGACTGGTTTAAAAACCTAATACTTTTTTTGATGTGCTGTCCTTAAGAGCAAACAAAGAGACAAGACCACTGAACTGCTTTATTTTGCATTGACTTCATCAATATGCTTAAGAAACAAAGAACTGCTGGATATATTTCAAGAGATTGTGTGGCTGTGCAGATCTGTAAAAAATAGAGGACCTAGCAGAGCACTATTACTCTACATAAGAACAATATTTTCTTGTTCTTTTCCCTTTGCATGGTAGATCTTTTAATTGGAAAAAGTAAGCTATTAAACAGAGATGGTTGTTTTGATTACTCAAAATATTCCCAATGTTTTATGCATGCAGGTTGATTGCAAATGTATCATGAGTATTTTATTTCTCAATTAATATTAGTCCATTAACTAAAATGTCTGCTTAGACATATTTTTTAAAATAGTAAACTAACTCTGGGCCTGTGCAGCTGCATTTCAATTTCTGGCATGAAATACTGTTTGCAGAATAAACATGCTTTATCAGACTTACCCTGGTGAAACTCCATTGATATTGGCCATATCGGACTGTTAAAGTCAACCAAGTTTTACTGCACATGACTGGCTCTGCAGTCATCAGTGATGAAAACTAATGTTGTGTTCTTCATGGTTCCAGGATGTGAATAATATTCACTGATGTGTACAGCAGATAGATGGAAAACCAGATCTTATTTTCAAAAAGTAAATTTGTGCAGAATGTAATTTTTTTAAATCATGTTTGCTGTTTTTTCACACTCAAGGAAGCGTCTCTCTACTTTTGTTTGGGTTTTTTTTTTTGTTTGTTTGTTTTGGTTTTTTTTTTTTTTTCAGAAAATCTGTAATACCAAAGCATAACAAATTTTTCAGTTAAGACCAAGAAGGTTATGAGGAAATGTATATGCAAGGAAGATATCAATACCTTCATATCTTTAATTTATGGTATGCTCAGCGGTAGTAATGTATATAATTCCTGGTCGGGGAATAGCAGCAGAGTCTTAACTTCTGTCATAAAGTTTTTGTACTCAATATACAGGGGGCTAGATCTTTGGGAATGTGGGCAGTATGTTGCATTTAGACCTTTTATTTCATCTTTAAGAAAGAAGTAGAGTTTATGTCTTTATTGTATAATTTTTTAAGCTACCAACTGACTTCCTCTTTTCATGATGCGTACAAGATACGGAGTACTGGTCCTTTCAAATGATCTCATATTTTTGGTGACAAAGTGAAACTAAATGTGTCAGAGATACAGCACGATGGTGCCATGGCATTGTGAAAACTAACAGGAAGTGAATTCAAAATAGAAAATACCAGGGAACTTCAGGCGGAACCTTTTTCATCACTATGGGCTTAATAGTGTTGGTATTAATCAGGGATGTCGGTGACTCTGATGTGTTCTGTCTCCCACTTAGGGAGAAGGTGGCATTAAGATATGGGAAATCTGGATCCATGTGAGTGACCAAACGCCGACTGCTCTTCTTGGCTAGGTCTCTCCTTAACTTTATGCAAAACTTTTTGAAAAACATCTGTTTTGTCCTCACATAGAACAATGCCAACTTCTCAGCTGTGAAACCTTTTCATTGCCTGGGTATGTTTATTTTCTGACCTGCCCAGTCATTTGAGCCTTGTGATTACTTTCAGGCTCCCTCCAGGACAGCATCTCCTCTCCTGAGGGCACTGAAGATGGACCATATTCTATTGTTTCTTGTGCCTTTCTCTTTCAGTAGTGCAGGCCTGTGCCCTCGATTGTTTCTACAGTTCGCCGCGTTTCCCCGCTCAGTTACTGGTGAGGAGAGCTGCTCAGTAACCTAGGCATAATAGTCGGTTTATGTCTGGGTAAAAAAAAAGTTGAAATGCCTACCCCCTTTACCATTACTCCCAACTACAGTCTGTATAAAGTGTTCAGTCTGACAATCTCTTTTCATATCCCCTAGACAGCAGGCAGTAAAAGCCTCAAAAATGAGACCCTTTACTATCAGAATTTTAGTCAGCTAAACAAATGTAAATGAAAAAAGTATTTCGTAGCAGTTGGTTTTATCACACTAATGCAAGTATCCTGGGTCACTGTGGGTGAATTGTAATGTCTTAAAAGTAAAAGCTATGTGAAAATCCTAACCTGAGCAAATCTCGCTTCAACGAGGGTTTTCTTCTCTAGGCAAATCTCAGCCAAGTGTTTTCAGGAGGATTTGCTCAGGTCTAGAGCTCTTTCACCCTGCCTTGATAGAGCACATGGGAACATTGATGCTGCCTACCTGTGCTCTGTATTTTTCAGTGGTTAGTATCCATTAATTCTGCTAACTGGAAAGAAGAGTAATACCAGTTAACTTTTCACTGTGGGACAATCTCAAAATTAGGTTCTGGGAGACTTTTTGTTGACTTCAGAAGCCATGAATTTGAACCAAACTTAGTAACCCTTCATAAAGATATGTTCCACTTAAGCTCTAAAGCGCTTTGAACTGTTTCTCATTTTGTAAGAAAAGAACTGTCTTCGAGATGTAACTTTTTTGTATGTGACCAATTTCTAGCATGATAATGCATTTTTTTAACCTCAGTTTTCCTATTCTGATCTTAACCTTTCCACCTTCCTCAAGTTATAGCAAATGCTTTGCAAGACTGGAGAAGAATGGAATGAAGGTTATATTAGGACTCTCTCTTTTTTTCCCCTTTTTTTGTTTTTCTTTCTTTTTTCCTTGTAAACTTCTGTCAACATTACCATTTTGTGGTCTAACTTGATTTAAGAGTGAGGTAGAGAGCAAATTTCCTAAGTGTCTTCTTCTCAAAGAATCTGAAGCATGTCCATAGAAACCGCTCCACTAAACTATGCTTAGTGGAGTTTCTAAGAAACTAAGTTTCTCAGTTTCTTACCCAGTTTTTTACCCAGTGAACAAAAAAAAAAAAGAGAACCTGAAAAACAGTCTTGAACATTACTAGCTAACATTTCTTATAGTGATAAATACCAGATGTGGAGTAGGGAATTTCTTACCTTTGATGGTCCTTGCTGTAGACATGCAGATGTTTAACTCGGTGGCAGTCCATGTAATGCATCATTAAACAGTTCTGGGGTCACACTGGATTTTTATGGTTTCATAAAGTATCTAATTAAGTCTCTAGTTTTTGGGGGTTTTTTTAAATGTAAATCTGTACCTCTCTCTCTGTACATATAAGAGAAAAATGGAAGACAAAACAGTCTAGCGTTCAGAAATGAGATGATTTGCTACCAAAAAAAGCGTCTATTTAAAACTACAGGATGATAGTTTCATAAATGAATGTCATGGTAGGAACATCATTATCTAAGGGCCTTCAAAATTTTATTTTATTATTTCATTTTTATTGGTGAACGTAAAAATGAGATGAATATCTTCTACATAAAGGTGTTGTCAGTGCAGATCAGACTTGTTGTGGTAACAGTGTGTGTGACCAAGCAGAGAATACACGGTTAGCCTGAGTATAAGGATGAGAGTGCCAAAGATTCCGTACCTGTTACTTTTCAGAATCTATTTGCTTGCGTCTCATCTTCTTCGGTTGTCTTTTCTGACCCTCTGCCAGAGTCTTATTTGATGTCTCTTGTAATCGTTAATGAAAAGTCAGAAACCATTTTGCTGACTGGATGAATGATTTAGAAGGTAAAAAGCTCATATTTCCATGCTTAGGGTGTTTAAAATTACTGTGACCCGACTTTGTCACATAAGAGCAAGGGACAAGCAGAAAGAGCAACCTAAAAAAACCCAAACAAACAAACCCAAACCCCCACTGTTTTTTAAGAATTTGTGAACTCTTGTGTGTCAGATTTTACCGCTCAGACTCTGGCGTTTGTGTGTATGCCAAGTGTACGTACACTGGAGAGGTGAAGGCAGCCCATGTTCCTAACTAGATGTCCCTTTCCATTCTGAATCATATTGAGAATAAACATGGGTTTTTTTCTATCCTTGTGGGAATGTTCTTACAGCTGTTTGGAGACCCAGGTGAACATCTGAAGCTGTGGCTCCAGCATGCCTACCCCGCCACGATAGCCCCTAAACAAAATAAAGAAGGCACTCCATGGTATTTTTTCCGATAAACCGAAATAATTGTGACTTCCCTGATAGTTCTCAAGGGCTCCAAAACCCTATTACAATCTGGTGGTTAAAAAGAAATATGCTTTATAGAATTCCACTAAGAAAGGTTTGCTGTTGTAAAAATGTAATCCTGTGTTGTTATACACATTATACAGTACTGGGAATTTTGTGTGTAATGGATCATATGCAATTGATATAATATTGTGCTGCTACTCCATGCAGCTAGGGGCAGCTAGTGTTCCTTCAATAAGCTTTGTGTGAGTAAAGTAGGTGATTTTAACAGGATCTGCTGGATGAAGCACTGTTAAGAGATAAGGAGCAAAAAAAAAAAAAAAAAAAAAGGGAAGAAGCCTCTAGGAAAACAATTGCTAGTTGTTAGATAAAAGAATTATAGTAACAATGTTATCCATACACTTGGTGTCTGCCTAATTATTCGTAATGTTACACTCAAAGAGGAAAATGGAAGGGGAGGTAAAGCAGGCTATTACAGTAAATGTGGGGAGTTTGGAGGAATTGTTCTGTTTCCATCTTTGCTGTAGACTTCCCATGTATTGAAGTCTTACTACTGCTCCATGGACTCATAGCGTCTGATAGTTTTTTACCTGAAAATGAATGTACAAGGCCTTCACGGATGTTCATTAAAAAAAAAAAATAAAGTAGGAGAGTCATATCTGTTTATTGCTTTATGCCACCACAAAATAAATGGATTAATAATATAAACAATAAAAGACTGCATGGGAAGTTTTGTTCTGGAGAAGTGTTAGAAATAATAAGAAAATTCACTTTTTCTTCAACAATTGGCTCTGAAAGCAGTCTGTCATGCCTGAGTTTTACAAGGTGCTGAGAACCTGATGTGATGTTGGATGTGCTACAATATCCACCGCCTTAGGGCTGAGCTGAAGAACGAATGTCAACTGTGATTACAGTTTTCTTGCTTTTGACAATTTGTACCAGATTTAACCTCTCCTGAAGTGTACTTCTGCATTTGCTTTTTACGTTTACGCAAAATGGACATAGTATATGTTTACAGTTGACTTTTATGAATGTTAGTTATATCTTCCATACTATCGCAATCATAGCCCAGTCCATTTTTGTTAGAAAACAGATAAATGATCCTCTAGGAGCAGGGAAATCACATCTAGAACTGACTCCTGCTGAAGCGTCAAATGTAACTTACTTGTGCAAAAACTTAGTCCTAGAATTTGATCATGGTTCTAAATGGATTCAACTTTTTAACCTATTCAATTTCCTATATATTTCCCTATGCTAAGAGGCAGTTACTAAAGAAATTGTTAAAATGCTAATGTGAATCTGACATAAGATTGTTATGTTTTTAAACTTCTCACCATTCTGCTGGTGTCTTACAGTCAATATTACTGCAGCTGCCTCTTCTTAATGTGTGCAGGTCTTAAAGGAAAACACAGTTCTGGGGGAATTCACCCTTGGGATACAGCCTACTTAATCAGAGCCTGGAGAAATTAGAAATGGAGAGTGAAAATGCAAAAAAACACCCCAGTGTAGGTGAAGACTGGATAATTGCAGACTACATGAGGAAGCAAGTACTTGCAGACTTGGTCACTGACCGTATCACAAAAAGACAAAATGCAATTTGATGAACCAATTTCCAGAAAGCACAGCTCTTTACTGAGTGCACACAGTTGCATATGCTAAACCAGTTATAGAGCCAGACATGTGCCTGCACGTGGCCACTGAGATACTTACCCTAATACCTAAAAGGCATTCATCATCACAGCAGAGGTCTACAGTGCGATTTCAGGGAAATTAAATGGAAAAATTGCTTGATCAGAACACATTACACTTGAATATTTTTTTTTTAAATTGGCCTTGACCAGCAAATTATGACAATAGCACTTTTGCCTTTTTCTTGCTTATCTTAATTCTAGAAATAAGAGGTATCTGCATATATACAGTTGTATCACAGATGTTTTAAGTTCCTTTCTTGCTTCTTTTTCCCCTTTTCTGTACAGGCTGTGTATAAGGAAAATTGTAGTGCAATGAGCGTGTCTATTGTGATAAAGACAGTCTTTAGTGATGGTGTTGAGAACAAACATGGTAAACGTTTGTCTTTCCATCTGAATTAACTTTTTAGAATCATAGGGTTGGAAGGGAGCTCTGGAAGTCATCTAGTCCAACCCCCCTGCCAGAGCAGGGTCACTTAGAGCAGGTTACACAGGAACGCGTCCAGGCAGGTTTGGAATGTCTCCAGAGACGGAGACTCCACCACCTCTCTGGGCAGCCTGTGCCAGGGCTCTGCCACCCTCACAGCAAAGAAGTTCCTCCTCATGTTTAGGTGGAACTTCCTATGCTCAAGTTGGTGCCCGTTACCTCTTGTCCTGTCCCCGGGTACCACTGAGAAGAGCCTGGCCCCATCCTCCTGACACCCCCCCCGTCAGTATTTATAAGTGTTGATAAGATCCCCCCCTCAGTTGTCTTTTTTCCAGACTGAAGAGACCCAAATCCCTCAGCCTTTCTTCATAAGAGAGGTGTTCCAGTCCCCCAGTCATCTTGGTAGCTCTCTGCTGCACCCTCTCCAGCAGTTCCCTGTCCTTGAACTGGGGAGCCCAGAACTGGACCCAGTGCTCCAGATGTGCCCTCACCAGGGCAGAGTAGAGGGGGAGGATGACCTCCCTTGACCTACTGGCCACACTCTTCTTGATGCCCCCCCAGGATGCCATTGGCCTATTTGGCCACGAGGGCACATTGCTGGCTCATGGTCATCCTGTTGTCTCCCAGGTCTCTTTCAGCTGAGCTGCTCTCCAGCAGGTCACCCCCAACCTGTCCTGGTGCGGGGGGTTATTCCTCCCCAGGTGCAGCACCCTACATTTGTCCTTGTTGAATTTCAAAGGTTCCTCTTTGCCCAGATCTCCAACCTGTCCAAGTCTCTCTGTATGGCGGCACAGCCTTCTGGTGTGTCACCCCCCCCACCCCCCCCAGCTCTGTGTCATCATCAAACTTGCTGAGGGTGCACTCTATCCCCTCATCCAGGTCATTGATGAATACATTGAAGAGGACTCGACCCAGTACTGACCCCTGGGGAACACCACTTGTCACCGACCTCCAACTAGACTCTGTGCCCCTAATCACTGCCCTCTGAGCTCTGTCTTTCAACCAGTTATCTGTCCACCTTACTGTCCATTCATCTAGCCCACTCTTCCTAAGCTTCCCTATGAGGATGCTGTGGGAGACCGTGTCGAATGCCTTGCTTAAGTCAAGGTAGACCACATCTACTGCCCTCCCCTCATCTATCCATCCAGTCATGCCATCATAGAAGGCTATCAGATTAGTCAGACGTGATTTCCCCTTGGTGAATCCATGTTGAGTACTTCTGATAGCTTGCTTTTCCTCCACATGCATTCAGATGACAGTTTTTGCCGTTGTTAAAATTGTAATTTGGTGTAGTCTTTTTTTTTTTTTTTTTTTTTTTTTTTTTTCTCCTTCTGGGAGCTATTCATGTGAGCGGAAGATAAAGTTGTTAAAACTAGTGTAGTATGTAACTCCAGAAATTAGGGGAGTAACTAGTTTTAACACCATAAAATGATTACAGTTAATTCCACATGATAGTTGCTTTCCTTTCAAACTTTGTGCTTGATGTTGGATCTGGGTAAGAGCAAGACAAGTCTTGAGTTACCGTCCACGTACTGAGGCTAGAACATGGTAAGCAAACATTATGCTACCGTGAATATTTGGGCTAAACTATGCGATTGCATTTAGAGTTCCTGCCAGCAGAACTGACTGACTGAGCATGTTTTAAGCAAGTTACTGCCTCCCCACTGCAGCTTTACTTTTGCATTGAAATAAAGCTGGCTGTTGCCATGGCCTGGTGATGGTTTTCACAAACTGGTTTGGGGACAGGACTATCAGGTGGTCAGAAGTCTGCGCCGTAGAAGGACCATTCTCAGCAAGGAGCAATGGGTAGCATCAGTAGCTTACTCAAAGCAGGTTGATGGTGGGGCCCTTGGCAGCTTTATATTTTTCTATCAATCAACCCTAGTCCTAACCATCGCTGAGCCATGCACAAGGAACACAACAGTAATTACCTGGATGGAAAATTTTCCCACATATCTTGAGAAATTTTTCATTTTGGCAATGTCTGGGGCGTCTCTGGTGCTCAGACTGAGATGAGGGCAACCAAAGGGAAGCGCAGGCTGCAGCAAGAGCTTGGCTGTGTTTGAGCAGTGGCTGCCGGAGCTTATGGTGGAGAGGAAGTATTGAGTCTCGGCAGTAGTGGGACCGAACAGACGCTGTCAAATAATTAATGCAACTTCATTCTTTTCAAACTAGTCAGTTTTTTAGAGAAAATAATAAAGAGAAAATTTTAGAGAAAATAATAAAGAGAAAACAGGGGAGTCAAACACAGTTTCACTTCTAGAGCAATAGTGTTGAGTTCGTCTCCTGTTCCATCATAACTATGTTGAATTTGGTTGGTTTTGTCATAAGTCAGGTTTATGAAATATTCATTCTAGATAGGGTATGGAAAATGGGTAGGAATGGCTTTCGGTAGAGAAGTGTGTATGTTCAGATGTCTGTTTCTGATATACACTTTCTTTCCCATTCTTGGGTTTTCTGTACTTGTGATTGTGTAATATTCTGAATATAATGTTCTTGGTTCAGATGGGATTTCCTTTCCCCTCCTCCCCGCTTTTATGCTGTGGCCATGTGATCTCATCTGGAGCCTGAGATGTGGATGTGACTGACAGCATCCCTTAAGCAAGGGGCAGTGAGTGAGAAAGAATCATAGAATTGTTGAGGTTGGAAGGGACCTTTAAGATCATCGAGTCCAACCTTTAGCCTACCCTGACAAGAGCCACTTCTAAACCATGTCCCTAAGTGCCCCATCTACCCTTTTTTTAAACACCTCCAGGGATGGTGAATCCACCACCTCCCTGGGCAGCCTATTCCAATGTTTAATAACCCTTTCAGTGAAAAAATGTTTCCTAATATCTAATCTAAACCTCCCCTGACGTAACTTGAACCCGTTTCCCCTCGTCCTATCACTTGTCACCAGGGAGAAGAGGTCAGCCCCCATCTCTCTACAGCCTCCTTTCAGGGAGTTGTAGAGGGTGATAAGGTCTCCCCTCAGCCTCCTCTTCTCCAGGCTAAACAACCCCAGCTCCCTCAGTCGTTCTTCAGAAGGTTTGTCCTCCAGACCCCTCACCAGCTTCGTAGCCCTTCTCTGGACACACTCCAACACCTCAATGTCCCTCTTGTAGCGAGGGGCCCAAAACTGAATGCAGTACTCGAGGTGGGGCCTCACCAGTGCCGAGTACAGGGGGATGATCACTTCCCTAGTCCGGCTCACCACACTATTCCTGATACAGGCTAGGATGCTGTTGGCCTTCTTGGCCACCTGGGCACACTGCTGGCTCATATTCAGCCGGCTGTCAACCAACACTCCCAAGTCCTTTTCTGTCGGGCTGCTTTCGAGCCACTCTGCCCCAATCCTGTAGCGCTGCATGGGGTTGTTGTGACCCAAGTGCAGGACCCGGCACTTGGCCTTGTTGAACCTCATACCATTGGTCTCAGCCCATCGGTCCAGCCTGTCCAGATCCCTCTGCAGAGCCAACCTACCCTCAAGCAGATCAACACGCCCGCCCAGCTTAGTGTCATCTGCGAACTTACTGAGGGTGCATTTGATCCCTTCATCCAGATCATTGATAAAGATATTAAAGAGAACCGGCCCCAGCACCGAGCCCTGGGGGACACCACTTGTGACTGGACACCAACTGGATTTAACTCCATTTACCACCACTCTCTGGGCACGGCCATCCAGCCAGTTTTTTACCCAGCGGAGAGTACGCCTGTCCTGATGAACTGATGACCTTCACATTATTGTCTGATAATTAAAGCTGTGATCTAATTGACCCTCACTGCCATCACGTGGTCCTTCTGAGAAAACCATTTCTTAGTGGAGTTCCCTTGCTTAATCAAAATGGCAAGTATAGTGGATAATTCTGGACTAGAACTTACCTGAATGCGTTTAAAACTCCTTTGGTGTAGTATCGCTATACGACATCATCTTCATTAACTCTAGTGTTACTATTTTTATGTATTTGTCATCCTGAATTTACACTGGAATTACATATTCATTTTGGAAATGCAAAGCCCTCCAAAGTTTGCTATGCTTAGGAAGAGAGGTTTTTAATGCCTAAAATAAGATGGAGGCAGGTAGAATTTAGGACACACAGTGTTCAAGAAACTGGATTAGAACAGCTGATCTTACTAATGTGATTGTACTGAATCTTCTCTTGCTTTACCTCTTCTCTTACAGCTGACAGGATTCGAAACGGTGCTTTCCTTGATGCTTTCCTTACTGAGTCCACTCATGTCTTCCTCCCCTATTTTCAGTGTTTTCTCAAGGATTTAAAGAGGCGGAGAAGGGATTCATCTTTAATGACACCCTTTATTCAGAAGGCAGCACTCTATTTTCTAACTTAGGATGCCTTGCAAGAATCCTTCTTAGCTAAATTCTGAAGTGCCAGCTTTAGATTTAGTGTCAGTAGTCAGGAAAATAATTCAGAGTAAATAAACACCGTGGTACTCAGCTTGGAAGAATTCAACACTATGGATTCCAAAACAGAAGGAGGAGAGTTTCAGGATATCTGGTGTTTAGGGGGGAGTACAAGAAGGAAGAGGAAATGGAGAAATATGATGTAAAAATGACAATTGCACGCTTTCAAGCGATATAAATAGCATTTCTTAATTGTAGGGAAACCAACAGGAGAGCACGAAGAGCATGATGTCTTCCCATGACTAAGCTGTTCCTAAGTGTCTTCTTTCCTGTACTAAAATGTAGTCTCAGCTAGGCAAAGGCTGTGCCTTATTTTGATTTTATAAATCACTACATTTGATTATTTAACAGCAAAAAATACAGAAAATACCCCTGAAGAGTGCTGATGTTGTTACTTTTAGTGCTTTAAAGTCTAAAGAGAGGTTCACTGCATTTTGTCCTGTATATAATCATAGAAGGGTTTGGGTTGGAAGGGACCTTAAAGCTCCCCCAGTGCCACCCCCTGCCCTGGGCAGGGACACCTCCCACCAGCCCAGGTTGCTCCAAGCCCCGTCCAACCTGGCCTTGAACCCCTCCAGGGATGGGGCAGCCACAGCTTCTCTGGGCACCCTGGGCCAGGGGCTCACCGCCCTCACGGGAAATAATTTCTTCCTCATATCTAATTTAAATCTCCCCTCTTCCAGTTTAAAACTGTTCCCCCTTGTCCTGTTGCTCCACTCCCTGGTAAAGAGTCCTTCCCCATCAAAGTATATGTAATGATTATCACCACTTAATGGTACCTTTCTACCTCTCTGCTAAAGCTGGGAAGAACGGAACAGTTTAGGTAACTGCGTATGAACCGTATAAAGTAAAATGAATGCTGTAGAATGAAGATTTCAATTACACATTCGAACTCTGAAGGAGGTTGATCCTACAGCCTTTTTTCAGCCCAGTAATGCCAGAAGGACCTAAAAGATACCAATC
Source organism: Chroicocephalus ridibundus (assembly GCF_963924245.1). NCBI lineage: Eukaryota > Metazoa > Chordata > Aves > Charadriiformes > Laridae > Chroicocephalus > Chroicocephalus ridibundus. The sequence goes on along the minus strand of NC_086288.1, from coordinate 83,579,838 downwards.
ATTATGACCGGCATTGAGCAGAGCTTTTAAACACAGGCTTTGTTTTAATCCTGGGATTTTATTTACATAGTGTTTTAGAGATTGCTGTTAGTACAGAAAATAAAAGTGCAAGCACAAAGTACAGCCTGAACCTGTCCTCTATGGAGCAGGTGGGGCTGAAGGAGCTCCCTTGACTTTGTTGTACTGCCTGAGTAGATCGGCTGCCTCCAGGTGAGCGCGGCAGCCCAGGCTGGGCTATTCATCGCCATGCTGCTCTTGTAGACTGATGTGAATACGCTGATATAACAGGTTTAGTGCTAACACTTCAGCTAGCGTGCTCTGCACAGCTGGATCTTCCCTTGGACTAAGCCTTGTGGGACTGAGTTTCTGATGGTGAAGATACAAAAGCATGAAAAAAGAAATAGTTGTAGGCAAAAATATACCTTGATAAGAATGATGCAATGCCAACCACTTACATACAGTTCCAGATATTTCAGTGATTGCATCCTGACTTGCAAGAATAAAGTTCTACTCTATTTATTCTACTAAGGAAAAAAGTAAACTTCCCTATGAGAGAGACTGATTGAATCCCGTATGTGATGTATTTTATTTGGCTACCGCCACGTTTTTGATAAGGTAATCCAATTTTAAACTTGTGTGACATTCTTATATGTTCAGATGCTTGTGATGTGTCCTTAGTGGCTCGACAATATACACCTGTTTGAAACTGAAAGTAGTTTTTAAATGGAAGCATTTAATCATTGTTTACATATCGTTAGAACTAGATGCAGTGTCGGGTATTTGCCACAATGGGAAATTTTAAAATATGTTAGATAGACGATGTATTAATGCCGTTGAAATTTTTGTCTAAATAAATTTTAGTTCTTGTGGCTGCAGCATGCGACTAATGTTTCTTTGTTTCTTGCCTGTGTCAGGAAGATTTGCTGTAATAAAAAAAATTTAAAAAAAGAAAAGAAAACATAAAAACCCTCTTAAAGGATTTTAAAAATCTGAACACATAAGAGGAACACGCTCTTTTCCTTTAACTTCTGTCGTTAACAAAGGTCTAACTTGTGGAGAAAACTTCTAGGTTTAGAAGTTTAATTTTATACCTGCATTCTAGAAAACCAGTAGGATTGTCTTGTTTTCCGTCTCTCCTTAGCAGTATTAAGGCATTTCTAAAGGGCTACATTTGCCTGTTGAGTCTATTCAACACCTGCTGGTTTGCTGTGGAGACCAAAGCAATACTGCAGGCATTCTTTTAGGACTGGGAGTATAATGCCTCGTACAACTGCCAGCGTAGCAGCAACTTGCACAAGGAGAACAGGACAGATCTGAATAGTGCCAGGAATGGTGTTTAAATCTTTCTGCCACAGCCTTTTCCTTATGAAATGGTGAGACCTGGCAGCAGAAGATAATTGATAATTCATCAGCATTCATCGCTAGAGGCAATAACATGCTCTTGTGTTCCTGATCTTAGCATTTTGAGTTTCATTGCAATCTTAGCACATATCTCGAGGAACAAAGAATGATTTGCATGGGTGTAGTGGTGCACACGTGAGCCAACTTCCCTACATCATATGCTGCACATGGGGTTTCTCTTTTAGCCGTCATATTTACTTACGAGAATGCCAATGAAAAGTCAAATTATTGCTAATCCCAGAAGTTTTAATAAAAAATAAGTTATTTATACTTTGATGCTGAGAGTCAGCTTTCTTAGTGATATAAATCAGATGGTGTTTCTTAGCTAAGAATGTGTGTCCTCATGTGACAAAATCATTGACTCAAATCCACCCTTAAAAGAATGGTGTTCCCATGGCAGTCAAGTGGGTCGGGAAGCCCATGTGTTGATATGTACTTTGACATCGGGTTTGAAGTGTGGCTGTGCTCTGTTGTACAGCTATCAAAAAGAAACTTCTCTGACATTTCATGTTTGTAGGAATAGTTTTAAAAACAAACCGAGCCATGGTCAGCAGATCTGGAAGGACGGTGAGGGAAAGGGAAGAAATATTTTAAGGCTGAGCATCTAAAATTAGGTGCCTAATTTACCAAAAGTGAAAATTTGTAGTATAATTGACTTGCTTTCTGGAGTTACTGAGTACCCATCTGACTGTACTCAGCAAGCCCATTTTGGTGCTGGAATTGACTTTGCCTCGCTTTAGAAATACAGATGTCTTTAGGTTGGTTTGGTTGGAGGAATAATGCCATGTTTGCCAAGACTGTTTCAGGTAACAGACCGGAGCTGTTCATTTCATGCCAAACTTGGCTCTGGTAAGCTGAAAAAACCGTACTGCTTTGTGTCTAGTAGTGGCAGTCCATAACGAGATATGGGCTGCTGTTAGTGATGCTAATATGTTATTGAGACTTAGGGTCTGAGGGAGCCCAAGGAGTGCTGAAGGTACCTCTTTTCAAAGCAGTACTACTCTGGTATAGCAGAAGAGAGGCGAGTTAGACGGGGAAATTCCTTCCTGTCGTCTTATATGTTAGTATATGAGCAGGAACGCCACCCAGTCATAGGAAGGAAAGCTATTTCAGACAGCCAATTGCATCGGTATCCTTGACCCTTCTGTAGTCCATCTCTTAACGCTTGTGGTGAAAGGTTATCCTCACAACAGTCCTTTAATAGAAGTTATTTACTGGGGAGGGGAGAGGTCAGAAAATAACCTCATTCTTCTGTAGGGACTTTATAAAGCATTTATCATAATTATTGTCTTAACGACCTAGAAGGTCATGACCATTTTGGGTAAAATGAACAAGACGTTATCCAAAGGGACCCGACGGTAGTAGCACAGAGACTGGAATACAGATGTCTTGTCCAAGCAGGCCAAAGGCTACCCCAGGAAAGCTGGATCCAAGCATAACCCTTAATGGTAAAAAAACCCAAACCAATCCCAAAAGAATTTATTCTTCTTTTAAAATGGTAAATCCACCATCTGAGGTAAGCTGTTTCAGTGTTTATTCATTTTCACTGTTTGTTGGGAAAGCGTCCACTTTTTGCAGCCTAACTCAGTTTAACTCCAGCTTGCAATTACTAGTTTTGGTATCCTTGTCAGCAAATGCTAAACACGGCATCTACCCCAAGTAACAGGTCTTTTTCTCCCCATAATTCTATATGAAGTGATAGCCACCTCACAGCCTGCTCTTGAACAGGGGAAAATGGACCCGAGTTAAAAAAACTTTTCTTGGGAGGCTTTCTGCTACGTGGTAAAAACTATGGCTTATGGGCCCATATTTCTGTTATCTTGAACAAGCATTTATTTGCCTAAGGTTTAGGCAACCAACTTTGCAAATGCTGATATGAAATCGGTCCTCTTTTGTGCATTTTTGCATTATAATTTCTACAAAGGATTTTCTCCTTCCTTGAGCATGATACAGTTTGGGGTATTTTACATTTGTAAAGACTAAACCAAATTCTCCACATCATTATCTGCATTAATGAGAATGATCTGCTATGCTTTTAAAATACTTAATCTCTAAAAAAATCTTAAAAACAATTCAAGACTTAAACTCAATGTCCTTATCAGTTATTTTTCATGATCTTTTCAGTGTGGTAGTTGTGCTGTATATATGGATGTTAGAAAAAATTGAGAGGTTTGGTTAAAAGAGGCACTGGAAAACATTTCAGTTATTTAATGAAACCACACAGAAGCGATTTTAACAATCTAGCAATTTAATCTGTACTGTGAGCTCCTAGTTTGGAGTAACTGGTAGCAGGAGAACCTTTGTTACTGCAATTGCAACTTGCAGTCTTCATTTGGAAACTACAGTTAATGTTCTAAAAGTTTGATATTAAAATACCATTCTCCTGCCTCTGATTGAGACAAACTCAGCATTAGAAGCATGCAGTCAACCTAAAATGTGCTCAAAAAACCAAGTCAAGCCATGCCAGAGATGATATCTGCTCCCGCTTTGACTGTGTTTTGACACGTCGTTTTCTCTGTCCTCCATTCTTGTGAGAAAGGAGACAGTGACTAATGTCCAGCCTCTGTAAGGAACAAAATATCTGGTTAAATCTAAGCAGATGAATAGTCTCACTGAAATCAGTGTGACTACTTGAGAGCTGAAAATAAATTGAGTTTAGTTCTAAGTGATTTACTTTTTTTTTTCTATTAAATACATTGTCTATTTCTTGATATTTCTTATGCTTAAATCAGAGTAATTTTCCTTAGCTAAGTGTCTCAGCAGTCACTAGAGGGAAACTAAATAAAACTTGGAATTAAATTTTATAACAACATCTTATTATGGGATATTTCAGATGTTCCTGGTGAGATTTTGGAACCTCATTTGCTTGAACTTTGAAGTTATTAAAGCTGTAATTGCTTTACGGGTATAGATTTATGTGCCCAGTCCATCAAGATGCTTTTGATAATGTGTCTTAACTGTTGGAAAGAACTTCAGATGGTGAGTTGTGTGCATATCATTGGACTATTTCTAGGATCTCTACTTGAAAAGTATGAGCCTTTTGATAATAGGAGGTGTTTTTGGTCTCCTTACTAGGCCGTATATTCAAGAGATCGTCTTAAATAAAGAGGTAGACTTGCAGAAGTAATTGGCACTAATGTCTGCTAATAACTCCTAAGGTGTCATTCTTGCTGCTGTGAACATAGTTCAGTGTTTTTCCTAATTTCTTGATTTTTTTTCTGTCTAACATCTTATTCTAAATACCAATGCAGAAGTCCGCCTCAGACATATTCTTAGATTTGTTTCTTTACCTTGGCAGGAGATTCTTTAGTACTTTACCGAGTACAGTAGTGCCACAGAGCCTGGCACTGATGTGCTCATCATCGTGGTGTGCCTCCAAATGGTCATTAGTTTACAACAGTTTCTGTATTATCTATTGGAAGTTTAACTTCAAGTTAGAGTTGGAAGTAGGAAGTTCTATCTTCAATGGAAGAATGGAGTCAGCCACCAAACTGCCACTTACCAAAGTAAACTCAGAGATTTTCTTAGAACGGCTGAGTTACATGAGGTCATATTTATTTTCATAAATTTTGTTTCTGACTTGTGATTATGAGATCTGCTTGTGTAACTAGACATTTATTCTCTGGCTGCCTTCCTTTTTATTGAGGAAGTAGAGCGAAGCTTGGCTGCCCCACAAAGAAACAAAGCAGGCACCAGGGCCTTAACGAAATAGAGATATGCTCACCAAAATAATAAAAAAAGTCCTTTTGCCTGTCTAGGCTATTAAATTCAGGAAAACAGTGCATAAATAGTCTTCTGCCACTATTGGCTGCCCTTTGGCAGGTTAACGAAAGTGGGTGTGAAGTTATCAGTTTAAGTAAGGAGGGAGCCTCGGGCTTGAGAGTGAGTTTCTGTTCCTGAGTGCAGGAATGGCAGCCGAAGGGCAGTTCCACAGACCTGCTTTTGGGTATCTCTGCACTGGTGGTCAACGTACTGGGAGAAAATTCTCTTTGGACTTATGTTCGCTTTTACCTAAACTTCCAAGGATAATGTGAAATGTAGTAATTTGTACTACAGGGAATACGAGGATAGATAAAGGAGTAATTTGCCATTTGTAGCAGATTAAATCGGGCTTTTAGTTCAGTCAAAACAGCTTGCAGATGAATGTTATAATCAGATTACCTGACACAGGGAGAAAAATTGAAGCTCACCAAAAGGCCTCCTCAGGTTGATTTCATGAAATAGAATTTTCAGTTTCTCCCAGTTGCTAAATGATTTCAGGTTTACAAAAAACACCCCCCCACACACATGGCTACCTCAAAGTTGTCTGTTGGAATTAATGAAACCATTAGTATAATGCAATAGAATGATGGTGCTGCTATTCCATCAAAATCATTAAGGCATTTGGTCAACATGCAGTTAGAGTGGGGAAGAATACTTATGACAATTGTATCTTGAAAACTTAATAAAATGTTCTTGTAAAGTTATTTAGCTGAGAGTGTCTGGCAGCACAGTCATATATTTAAAAATGCTGGGTTTTGATTTTTGCTTTTTTTGCAAAAAATAGAACTTTTGTCTGCTCCTACATGCATATTTCTTATTTTACAATTTTGACTATTGAATGTCTACCTCTTTGCTTTCTTTCTTGGTTTTATAACATTGTGGTTTCTTAGTTAATCTCTGAATGCTATTTCTTCTGCTGCCACATTTCCATGGCCCATTCATGCCAACTGGCTTGAAAAGTTATCAAAACTCTTTCATTGGATGTCTTTCATAGCAGCAATCATGCCTGTCTGTTTCCTGTGTGACTATGTAATTTTATAAAAATATATTAATTCTGAACTCTTGCTACTTGCACAGCAAGCTGACAGTTTGCAAGTGACAGATCTGCTGAATAGCTTTGCAAATAGAAAAAGAATTTCAAGTATCTGTATAATTGCTTCAGAGCACCTTTCGTGTCAATGGGAGTCTTTTCATAGAGTGCCGTAATCTTTGGATCCAGCCTATATAGCCCATTAAATGCATTTAAAACATTGTAAGGGCATAATTAAGACTTGCAGTATCCCTGTATTCCTTGACAATATCTCCCTTTAAAGCTGTAACATCCTATTATCTGAAGTAGGTTCAAGTACTAGACGATCTTGACGTGCTATTCAAAATGGGTTTTGTCCTGTGGGAACAGTGGGCCAATCATGTCAAAACCCTTTATTATTAGTAGTTACAAGTGCTTTCTAAAACTGCCTCAGATGCAGTGATCTAAAAGATGAATCTGGCATCTTAAAAAGAGTCTCCCTGTTGACCGACCTTTTATAGCTCTCCCAACCAAGAACTCCTGGGATTGCAGAAGGAGTGAGTATTCAGGAGGAAACTACTACAGTTTTTTTCTGTTTTACTTTGACTGATGTCACATATGCTGAGGTCATATGGTATGGCTGTCCTGCAGTTCCAGAGGTGACAAAACCAGAGGGACACTGTTGTGAAACGAGTTTGGATTGAGTCGAGTTCAACAGATCAGGACAGGGTAGGAGAGGATGGTGCGGTAGCTCGCTTTGGTGATGGCATCACTTTGGCTGAAAATGGCGAACTCTTCTTTTGAGGGCTTTGTGCTGCAACAGGTAAAGGAAACCTCTTTAGGATTAGAAAATGCAAATATTTGTGCAAAGACTGAAAGTTCTTTGAGCCTAACATGGTTAGATCGCCTTTTAAGTAAGGCTAAAATATGGTGGTCTTTTTCTTATCCAGCTGAGTAGGCCCTTCTACAGTACACCAAGCAACTGTTCGGAGGTTGTCCTTTGTTTATGGGAACTTTTCTCTAGTCCTACAAAATACGTTCTTCGGGCCACAGGGGAATCCTCCTCTTTCTTACTGAGGTAATCCAAGTAATTTCTGCTAGGCTCTGTGGGGTTCCTCTGAATTTTTCAAGAACGCAGAGGAAAACAAAACCTGAGTTAGTCAAAGTGAGTTAAAGTCAAGACAAAACTGCAAAGCTGGTGTCGCTGACTGGTTTTTCAAGGTGGCAGCAGTTGGAGTGGTTGCGAAGGGACTGTAAAGAGCATGTTATAAACCAGTTGAAGTAAACATGGTATTTTAAAGTAAGCAGGTATAGTGATGTCAAGTTCTTGATGTGGCTAACGATTTGAAGAGGTTTGAAGGTAAGAGTGTGGTGTTTGAAATTAATGGAAACAGCAATTATTTACAAAAATAAAATTAAAAAAACCCAACAAAGAATGCCAGTTGCAAATCGGCAGTCACAACTCCCACCAGGCATCAGTTCCAAGGAGCTGCTAATGAATTATTAAACTGAACTGTGGCCCTGAAAATCGATTTTTAAAAAAAGAGTGGGGAAAATGACACCTCTTGAACAATCTGAAATAAATGTGACAGTCATCAACTTTGAAAATGTTGTGAGGCTATTAGGAAGATACAATCTGATTCATGCATTTCTACATCAATTACATGGTTTAAAGTAAATGTAAAGAGGTTCCTAATTAGTTCTTTGTGCAACTGTCAGGCTGCTTTTTACTTTATTTATTATTATGCGTTTGGTCTGTGGTAGAACACCAGTGATTACAGCTAGAAACTTAGAGTGAAGGAAATAATTTGAAATGCACTGAATGACTTGAAAACAGTTAGGTATGTGCTAAATCGCACTTATCTTGGGACTAGGACTGGGCAAAGGACTCATGCTGAAAGTGTGTTTTCTAAATGTTTAGGTTATTTTGTGTTTGTTTTTTTTTCCATAAAACACTCAGAAAACTTTTATTAATCTGGAGAATTAAATAATAAGTTTAAATATCACTTCTTTTAGGAAACTTGGTACAACACTTTGGGCATGCATATCTCTGAAAACCAAAACACACACACACCCACACACCCCCCACTGCGTATGCCATCTCTTTTGCCTGTATGAAGTGTCTGAAATAATATTTCTGTACACAAACGTGTCACTTTCTATCTGTGTAGGTTTAATCTGAGTTTATTTTCTGTAACCTTGAAATAATAAGATAAAACATACCCCAGTGCAAGCTTTGAGTAAAAAAAAAATAACAAAGATAAGAGTTTCTTGAGAAGACCATAGTTGCACCATCAACTGGAACAAAATTACCAGTGTGGTTCCAAAGAGAAAAGAACATCTTATTCCCCCAGGGGGACAGCTGGAGATCAAAGAGGATCCTTATCTTCACATAAAAGTCTCTGCCAGAGCACAGGCAGGCGAGCAAGTGAGGACCACCTGAGGCAGAGAGAATAATTACACGGGTATCAAGTTATGCTGCTTCTCCTCTAAAAATGATGGAAGTTACTTGAGTTCATGGGGATAGGAAGTGTGAGAAAACTCTGCAAGCAGTCCCGGTAACTCTTTGCTTAATGAGTAAATAAAACTACTATGTTTTTGGAAAGGCTTGGGTTACTGTGCACATGCGCTGTAATTCTTACCTGAATGTGTCCCTACGATGTGTTAACACTGGTTGGAATTGCCTGGCATGTGGAATTTAATAAAAGAGATAATTGTAATCCCATGGCTCCTCTGCCAGGAGAAGCACTGAGTAGTTCTTAAAAAAGCAAAGCACAGAATCCCACGCTTGTCACGGAGGGGAGTACTAATACACAGCTTTCCCTGTAACTACGGTGTGCTTTGAACTCAGGTAACATGATGCTTGTGATGAGTTTGTTTGTTCTAAAGCCGTTAGAGAAGCCACAGAGAATATCAATACACCAGGACTTAGCTCTAAAATGAATTGAATGGAACAAAAATTTCTGGCTAATGTTTAACTAGCGTGGGTTCGATCTCCTTTCACAAAGCAGTGTAGTGATGAACATCTCAGCTGAGGTGATAACATTTCAGTTTCTTTGAGTTTTCCAGTGTTAGGACTAGAGGAATTGTTTTATCTTTCCGGGGAAAAAAATGTCCACTGTCAGTTAAAAAGCTGCCTCCTCCTCCTACCAGGGATAAAAGCCTGCACTGAGAGAGCAAGAAAGGCCAGGCCTTGTCCTGTGCATTCTCTTTCCAGTGTTTACTTTTCCAGTCACTTTCAGTAAATCTAAATTATGATTTTTTTAGATGAAAGCCAGTTGTATTTTAGGAAAATAAGAAACTTTAAATACCATTGAAAAAGTATTTTATTTCTAAGATTGTAGCTGAAGTTGTCAGGCCAACTGGTGAGCTTACAACGCCTTTGACTTCATTAGGCTTTCTCGATAGCGTGGCTCGTAACAGCTCGTTATGCACTGAGCCGCTTGTGCTGCACGTTCATCAGTGGGGTGCAGGTGCCCAGCTGTGCGGAGTCTATAGGAATGAGGACTAAGGATGCTGTGTTTTCTACCTACTAGTTCTGTATTCCCAGATATCCAGGTTTTAGATGTACCTACTACTTAAATTAGTGTGTGGTACTCATAACATTTGCTTTATATACCGTTATTACTGTATAAATCTATATTACAACACTTCAGTTTTCTATAAATAGCTATGTCCTGTGGTTAAAAGAGCAGATACAATGCCTTAACTGTGATTTTTGTTCTGCTTAAAAAAAAATGTGAAAGATGAATAACTGATTTCAGGTTCCATGTAGTTGCTTATAATTGCTCTGTAAATAAAAATAATCCCTTCCTTTAAAATATTATTTTTCTCAACTGTGGTCTTTGCAGCCAAGCACTACATCTTATTTTTATTTGTTCCATGCTGTACAAGCTTTAATTTCTTGGGAAAGACATTTCTGTTTTGCTGTGTTCTTCAGTGAGTTCTACAGATGATCCATGAGATAGAACAAGGAAAAGGGTGAGGGTCATGTTTCTTCTTCTTTGAAAAAGTAAATTAGGGCTGGAAAAAATATGGACATAGGTACAAGGTTATGTGATATGTGAGAAACGTGCATAATTCATTGGGAAATGTTATAACAGAAAGGATATACAGATATGGCTTTTAGTTGCACCAACAGCTCCACAGGTAAACTTGGATTAAATTTCCTTGTGCTGGGCCAAAGCTGCCAGGATTCATAGCCTTCACCTTGCCTGGAACATGGGGCAGCACTGCAGTCTACAAAGAGAATAAAAACTCTCCAAAGTCATTGCCTGCAAGTCCCTGTTTTTTCACATTTCAGGTTGTGTAATTTAAACAATCTCAAGCGTGTTTTCTGAAACGGAATGTTTGCAGTTCAGTTGTAGTCATGTCTGGGGTAGCTTAGAGGATTGCCCATCAGACCTCCTCCTCCTTGCTTGTCTTTGACTAGGGCTGCTCGGATTCATCTCTTACTTTTCAATAGCAGGTGTTGGGTTCTTTTTGATGAAAATAAGCAACAAAGCAAACCATAAGCCTTACAAACTTTTTTTTTTCCTTCCGTGTGTGGTAGCAAAAATCTCAAATTTAATTGAGTGTTTTAAAATACAACGTGGTTTCTGAGAATTGTTTGGGTTTGTTGCAGGGAAGACTTGGTCCGTCCTCTACAAACTGCAGCTGAGAGCTCTGACTCTCAACTGGTGCAAATCAAAGTGCTTCGCTGAATTTCATAGGGCTTTCCTCACCAACTCCAATATCGCCCAACTCCTGTCTCAGGAATTACCAACAAAGTATTAAGAAAAGCCCACCTCAACATGTTTTTTCCTCCCCCCCATCTCCTGTACTTGCTGCAATAGAAATAAATCTAAACCCTTTTTAAAGCAGGGTCATTTAAGTTCCTCAACACAAGGTAATAAAATCCTTTACAGGCTTCTTCCAATATCACCAGTGCAAAACTTCTTCCTCGGTAATCGAGCTCCATTGTGCTTCTACAGAGACAGGAATATAGGCTAATAACTGCGAAGGTTTGAAAGAAGAATTTTGCTTGGAGTAGATGAAGAAGTTAACTAAAACCGTGCAAAAAATGTTCCATTGTTTTAATTATCTTTGTGGTTTGGTGGTGGATATTGCCCACAGTCCAGTAGAAACTCCGCAGTAGGCAATTTTATTCACATCATACAATATATATGGAACTTCTTCCTTCTGTCTTTTAAATTATTTTTAACTTGTCTCTGAGAGTTGTGTTAGAGAGATGAAAATATATGTTATTTATTCAAGTTTTCAGCTAGGTAGGTCTACACTGCACTGATGACGTGTTTGCTTTTGTTGTGTTAATCTGCTAGTCATTGCAGGCAGAACTTTCCCTGTCCTGACTTTCCTCTCTCCCGGACGACTCAGAATGAGCAAGCACATCTCTTCTCCAGGCAGAAGGTCCTGCTGTGAACTAGCTGGACAGCCTGGATGTCACTCTGCAGGCTGCAGTGTCCATCTCAGCACTCCTGAGAGGACGAAAGTAGCTATTCTTACATCTGCTGTTGGCAATATGTGCCAGCACAGCTTCTTTTGCCGTTTCCTATGGAAGTTATTTTTGGTTATTTTTCTTTCACTGCACTGGGAAGAACATAGACATGAAATTTCATCTGAGATGCCTGAAAGCTGAATTCGACGTGTCTAAATATGCAGCGGGTGGATGGAAATTTTCATTGGAAATGAAATTTTCCATAGGTCCTTCTGACACAAGATATAAGTATATTTTGAAGCTAAATGTTGTGATCTGGAGTGCAACTATGGCACGCAGAATTGTAATTTGGATGATGATTTTTAAGAGGAAAATTGTGGTGAAGGCTCCAAGTTCGATCCTTTTGGTTTATGCAATGGAAACGTTCTTCTCAGAGTTCTTCCCTGGTTCTCAAGGCTATTAAAAGGCAGAAGGAAGTAGGCAGTGTCTTAATGACTGTTCAGAGGTTACTGTATGTTGTGTACATATATACACCTATACACACTCTTTCTCAACAAACTCCTGCGTGAATTTTCAGTACTGTGGTACCAGAATATGTGTTATCATAACCTTGCCTGCGTGTCTTCACCTCTGTGGCCTTTCTACCTCTGACGTTTCTCAGTACTGCAATATGCAGTTCGGAGTGGCAGACAGTGAGACGAGGCGCCTTCTCTGCTCTGTTTTAGCTTTCCTTTGCTTCCCATTCCAATTCAATGTATAGTATATCAGCTGTGATACAGAAATATCCAAGGCTCCTTTTTTTGAGGGTGTGTGTTATCAACTGCAACTGCAGTACCAAGGGACTACCCACTAAGGCAAGTTCTTGAGGCAGTTCGCTGATTGTAATTATTGAAAATAAAACGAGTCGTGTGTTTGTCATTTTTCACCTTGTGTTTTGATGTACCCAGGATCATTTTTCCTGGCTAGATTATAGAAAAAGGATGATTAGTCTGCCTTCGTAACAGGATACACAGAAGTTGCATTCCCCCGGTGTGTCCTGGGTAATATTACTTACAAAAATGATCAATATTACCTTTAGAATTGCCAATGACAGAAAATCAGCTGTTTGTTTTGGAAACCGTCCTAGAAGTCTATGCTCTTAAATGTCTGGATCGGTGCGTCTAGTGAAAATTTTTGTCTACTGTGTTGTAGAGTTCCCTGTCAAAGTTTTCTTCCGCATTTTTTTTAGTTTTTCCTTAACTAGCTTTTCGGTTGTTCTCCTGGTGTCTTCTGCACCATCTGTTTTCTGGTACTGGAATTGTTCCTTGTGGTTCATCTCTGAATCCTTTCTAACTTACGAACTTTAACACTGTAAGATACGTTATTCCAGTACCGGTCATGTTGTAATAGTTTCCTCACCACTCTGACTCGATTCCTGTGCTTGCGCATGCACAGACCACAGTAATCTGGTGGTGAAAAGACTGGTCAGTTGCCTTCTCATTGTCTGATGGAAGATGTTGGTGTCTCCTTCACATCTGTTCAACTGAAAAAAAAAAAAATTCTTCCCAGAAAGAGTGGTCAGACACCGGAATAGGCTGCCCAGGGAGGTGGTGGAGTCACCATCCCTGGATGTGTGTGAGAGTCGTTTAGATGTGTTTTTTGGGGATGTGGTGTAGGGAAGAACTTTGTAGAGTGGGGTTGATGGTTGGACCCGATGACCCCAGGGGTCTTTTCCAAACTAAATGATTCTATGATTCTATTTAGTTACAACCACATGATTACTAAAGTTAGCACAGTTATCCATGGGCTTAAACATCTGCAGGATCTGGGCATTTGCCCTGCTCCCCTCTCCTCTGAAGAATATGGCTTTGTAGTATTTGAAGTACCATACTTTTTTTTTTTCCTTTAAGCGCTGTTTTTGTTTCTAGCTTTATTCTTTTCCACTTCTAGTCATAAATTCCTTTTCCCAGATTCTCCTTGACCCTCAGCATTTTTCATTTATGGGCTTTCTAGTTTCTTCTTGACTAATCATCTTGTCTTTCGTAATAGCCTGAAGAATTTTAGCCAAAATGCCATTTTTAATCTCATTTTCTCTTTCCAGCATGCATTTTAGTAATCCTCTTTTCTTATACTACTTGCAATTAATGTATCCCATTAGTGTCCCAGACTATCAATGTTTCATTTGCTCAAAGGATTAATGTTGAAAAATGTATTAGCACTAATACATAGTAAATGAGAGGGATTCCACTTATGCCTTTGACTTCAGCATGCTCACTGGAAATGAGGATGCTGGCTCTACCTGGAGTCCTAGCTTGAATGCGTATAAAACATAAACTAGGACTGTTTCTTTGTAGATGGATTCTCTCAAATGTTTGCTAAAATTCATTTCCAGCAGCAGTCAGTCTTCTCTGTTGAGAATCCTCTCTGGTTGTGCACCACGTGCTTTATGCTGATAGTCTTTGCCAAATCAGCCTGCAGAAGCAAAAGTTAACAGTAATTGATGAACTATATTGTGTTGAGTTACCTTTATAGCTATAGTTTTGAGAGTAAAGCAGAGTACAAAAATAGCTTTCTGGTGTCTTTGGGCGTCTTCAGTTCTGGCCAGTCCTTGGCAGGAGCAAGACAAGCCTTCGTAGGGATTATGCATTGTAAGAACGGTTTGCTGTGGAGAAGTCAGGCACCCAAAGCGCATCCTTGTCCAAGCAGGTTTGAGCCAGTTCTCTACCTTCTTGAGAACTACATTACAAGATGTCAGCGTAATTTGTTTCCTGGTCTAGATTGAATATACACACACACACACACTCATTGTCACATGTCTTCCATTGATCTAACAGATATTTTGGATGCCAGCATAAAACAATAAATTAGCTTAATCTGTGCTTGTGTCTTACCTGTGGCCATTACTGTTTTTCCCAACCCACAAGGACAACACACTATTTAGGCAATTGCTATTTTTTTTCTGGGCTAACCAAACACTGAAGTGTAAGGATTTTTACTACTCATTGTATTATATTTATACTGTAGGAATGTCTTGAAATTGATGCATTCTTTGTTATGCTTTGTTGCGGACAGAATCAGTGTCTTTTACAGTAGAAGCAGGCCCTACTGTTGATAGTGACCTGGACTTTGCCGGAATTTAAATGGCATTTCCTTCCTGCCATTTCTTGGACTCTGTTGATGAATATGCCAGTGCAGTTCCAGTTTCATAAACTGTTCAGCTTATAGTCGATTATAAATGAAATTAACTTGAACTGCATGAATTTTGACAACAGTTTGCTTGGGTTTGTAGTTGTACATTTCTGAAAGACAGCTTCCTAATTAAAATATGGACTTTATTTGTAAAATGTTTGTTTCATTCCTGCATACCATATATGCATGGGAAAGAAGGAGGATCCAGGCAACCACAGGCTGGTCAGCCTCACCTCAGTCCCTGGGAAGAGGATGGCTTGGGGAATATTATCAATTTGTATAAATACCCGATGGGAGGAAGCAAAGAAGGTGCATCCAGGCTCTTCTCAGTGACAGGACAAGAGACAATGGGCACAAACTGAAATACAGGAAATTTGAAAGAAAAAGGTGATCAAACATTGGAGCAAGTTGCCCAGACAGCTCGTGTAATCTCCATCCTTGCAGATACTCAAAACACAACTGTGTGCAGTCCTGATCTCCTGTGGTGGCTTACTCTGGTTTGAGCAGGTGGTGTTAGAGCAGATGAGTAGATGATCGTAATGGAATGAAGCCGTGTCAGGGGAAGTTCAGATTGGACATCAGGAAAAAGTTCTTCTCCGAGAGGGTGGTCAGTCCCTGGAACAGGTTCCCAGGGAAGTAGTCACGGCACCAAACCTGTCAGAGCTCAAGAAGCCTCTGGACGATGGTCTTAGTTATAAGGTTTAGTGTTGGGCAGTCCTGCGAGGAGCAGGGAGTTGGACTCGGTGATCCTTATGGGTCCCTTCCAACTTGAGATGCTCTATGACTCTGTGGTCTCCAGCTGACCCTTCCAAGCTCAGTGATTCTGGAATTCTGTAGTTGTTCCTATGATGTAGACAAGACATTTGAAGTGGATTTTTTATAACTGATGAATCCTTAGTGTGGATAAGTAGATTAGCAACTGTGAACAGAAGCAGTGGGAGACAACCTCCTGGTGCTGTAGTAACAGAGTTCATTCTGTGAAGGATGAGAGCCCTGGTGCACCAGGATGATTTTTTCAGTCGCTTGTGTTGCCTGCATGATCTAGTTTAGACTGGAAATAGGAAACAGTTGCTTCCTTTTGTCATATGCCTGTTTCTGCCTGACTTTTAACATCAGTTCTCTCAAAAAACAACCCTCAACTAGAATATTTGAGGTTCTTGTGCTTCAGTGGTCATAAACGGTCTGTACAATGTCGTTAAAAAGAAAAAGTTGCTTACAGGTGAAGACATGGTTGACATCAGGCAGTAGATACCCTTAACATTTAGAAGACATTTCAAACTGTATCCAAAAGGAGTCCAGTCAGGGTCTGAATTGTGTTTTAGCCTTATAACTTTATTCTTACGTATGAGGATTGAGAGTGGCCAGATGGGCAGTTTCAACCATAACACCCGCGTACAAGGTGATCTAATTCTGCAAGCCGGTGAAGGTGGTGTAAGTAGCAGAGCTGAATGGAAAATGAAAATAGGAAAATTCGGGAGTAGGTCAGAAAAGTGGCTTTGATTTTTAAAATTATTATTGATGTTATTAATTGATGGTTGTGTCTCTTCCCAGCAGGTATTGTTGACAAGAGTGTGCTCCTCTGTCACGCAGAGGAAGGAAGATGTATTGTTGCCATCACGTGTGATTTTAAAAAGTACCTGCATTTAGGAAGGAAGAAAGAATTCAGAGGAAGATTGAAAGGTACTTATTCTCCAAAGTTTATACGCGTCTTAAGTTTACATGCTTTCAAAGATGTTCGTTGGCTTCACAGAGCATGAAAGCATGTGCATGAGTGTTTCGTTCTCTGAGATTGAAAACTGAGGGGGTGCCTTCGTTCAACCATTAGCTAAGCTGCTAAGGCATGTGACAGGGCTATTCCTTCTTTTCTCTCAGTTACCAATACTTGATGCTTTTCCTTGTTCATAAATATTTACTGCAGAATTGTTTCTTAAATAAACTTGAGATAGGCAAGACCTTTGCTCTTCAGTGAATGCCATGATATATAATTTTGGGGAGCAGATTCTCAGCAAGTTTTAGGTTTTGTGTCTGGCTGGATTTCATAGACAAGTACCACTTTCTGTATGTTGGGAATTTGGACTTTTCGTAGTATTCTACACACTGTTTGAATGATTTCCAAGCACTCACAGATTTCAAAGTTGGCTTGGGTGTGCAAAGATGTCGTTTGGATCCTCTTCAGAACAAGGACATTATGTGACATACAGAGTATTCTAGATAGTATTGTTGAGTATTCTTGTAGATGAGTCCTTTGTTTTGTCAGTCTTTCAGTGAGTTACATTAAATAAAAATCTTCAGTGAGTTAATCTATTATCTTGCAAAATGACTTGTTTTATGAATGTAACCCCATTACTTAATAAGAAATAATTTTATGCCAACCTCAATGTGCAGATTGTTACAGATCTTGCAGTTGCCACTAATTATCTGATACAAAGATAGTGCAGAATTTATGGGTGTTGATGCAAGCTGTTAACTGGGTGTTAAGGCAATGTTGTTTCATATTGTTCAATTAGTGGTATGTTGACATTGGAAAATAATTGAAACAATTTGGAGGTCACTTTTAATGGTCAGTTACTGTCTCTTGTCTTAACTCATTCCTTGAATAAAAGTTGACATCATTTTCTGAAGCAATACAATATCCTTAAATCACTGTGATTGTTCTTGTTATCACTATTGTCCAATTAGCATTTGATTTTTTTCCCTTAGATATGTTAAATGCCCTAGTTTTCATTTAAGACTTCTGTTGCTTTTCCCATTTCTTCTTTAATTTTTCTCTCCCTCCGTTAAACCTTCTTTTGTAAACTCTGTTTTGAATACAGCCCATTATGACTGGCATCTGGTATAATTGCCAAGCCACTCTCCATGATATTTTTGAAAAGCCATGGTGGTCAGGTGAAGCCCATGGTGAATGGAAAAAGGGAAACATTGCACCCATTTTTAAAAAGGGTAGAAAAGAGTGCTTAACGCTTACATAGAAATGCTTCAGAAATTCATCTTCATGGTGACTAAGTTGTTTTCTGGACCTTGCTGCAAAGGGGTGTACAGTAAAAACACTTCTTTCCCTGACATGCTGCCTCTTCTTAATTGACGTCAGGAAATCAAGCACTTCCAGGAAGTGGGACGAGGCAAGCCTAAATTAAATTTGTCATTTATTTCTGGTATTACGTTAAAAGCTTGTATTGATCTCTCTCGAAGGACTGATATTTAAAGGGAAAACTAAACAGTTAATGGCATTACTGAATTAACTAATATGGAAAGATAATGGTTTGTATTATCTGCAATCTCGATTACAGCAAAAGAGTAGTTCTAACATTTTGTATCTATCTATTTATGATAAGAAGCAAAGTCCATTTTTTCCCCCTCCATTTTTTTTCCACTACAGGAGAAGTGATTTTTTTTGTCGTTGTTGTTGTAGTCCTTTCGCTACCTTGTCAATATTGACTAGAATTATTTTATGGTAACTCTTGTATCAGCAGGTTCAAATGGGGTCAGTATCCTTCTGTGTTTCTTCCTTACACATACGGTGGCAGAGAGAACGCATCTGATAGAGAATTTAGATTTCCAGGCATAGTGATAACGGTATGTAGCGGAATTTTGTTTGTAGGTATTAATCTAAACCAGAGAATTTGTTCAGTGTTGGCCAGTGTTCAGTTTGTATCAGAATCAGGATTACACCCAGTCCTCCTCACTCTGAATGTATTACCGTTGCTGCAGTATTTTTAACTTTCTTACTTAAAATACATGTGTGTATGCATTCACACATGTGTGAACAGACATGCTTGTATTTCAAAACAATACAATTCCCAAGACATTTGATAATAAAGGCAAAAAATTATTCCTACTGGTATATGGTTTTTGGACAAGAGTGACGTGGAGTAAACAGACGTAACAGAACCTGACAGCTCAGGCTCGTTCTCTGTGGCATGTAGCTGCAGGGGGGGGAGGGTTCTGCTTCTCTGCTCCGCTCTGTGAGACCCCCCTGCAGCGCTGCCTCCAGCTCTGGGGCACCAACAGCAGAAGGACACGGAGCTGTTGGAGCGGGGCCAGAGGAGGCCCCGGAGATGCTGGGAGGGCTGGAGACCCTCTGCTGCGAGGACAGGCTGAGAGAGCTGGGGGGGTTCAGCCTGGAGAAGAGAAGGCTCCGCGGAGACCTTCCAGGCCCTAAAGGGGCTCCAGGAAAGATAGGGACAAATATTGTAGCAGGGCCTGTTGTGATAGGATGAGGGGTAATGGCTTCAAACTAAAAGAGGGAAGATTTAGACTAGACATAAGGAAGGTATTTTTTACAATAAGGGTGGTGAAGCACTGGCCCAGGTTGCCCAGAGAGGTTGTAGGTGCCACATCCCTGGAAGCACTCCAGGCCAGGTTGGACGGGGCTTTGAGCAACCTGATCTAGTGGGAGGTGTCCCTGCCCATGGCAGGGTGTTGGAACTAGATGATCTTTAAGGTCCCTTCCCACCCAAACCATTCTGTGATTCTCTTTCACGAGTCCTTTGAGAAATTGCAGGCCTACTGAACCTGATGGCTGTTTTAGCTGTACGAAAGCACAACCACTGGTTTGTGTAGCACAGAACCTATTCTGAATTGCAGAAAAGATGAGAATCAGACACATCAACCTTTGAGTTTACAGTTCACATGTTACAACTATTGAGACTGGCTTGTTTTCATCTTAAATTTCTGTACAGTTGATTTATAACAATTTATTTTCCAGGTGCTGGTAATTTACCCTGAAAGTCTGTTCTCCCACTTGTCTTAGTTAAGTGTTTCACTATAAATAGTTGATATTTTGTTTGGTAGGCATAAATGAGCAAATCTATTCGCGAATTCTTCTTATACAAAAATCATCTATAAAAAAAAGCTACATTTATTACATGTGCGCTTTTAACTTACTGCTTATGTCAGGACAGTTTCATGGCAGAGAATTCAACCAAGAACACATTAAAATGTTTATAGGATTACATGTCGTGCTTATAGAATGTAATGTGCTACTTACATTCCTGTAAAAGTTAAAGATTATAAACAAGCTTTTAAGTTCTTGATACCCAGGCTGTTGGTAGATATAAATTCTTTCGGATTTTGGCAAGTGTAGTTTGATCTTTGTGACAAATGTGGTGTAAATGGCTTTCACGAGGGAGGTTAAGAAGTTCCCATGTCCTGCTGTATCCTGGCCGTAGACAGAACCTTCTCTACCATCAGTTATTGAACATTATTGAATGTACTCCGGTATGTTTTAATAACTTTCCAGAGCCACACTTAACAAATCAGATTCTTCTTTCTTCCAGCCCATTTATTAATGATCTAACCAAGCTGCAGGATTGCGTCTTCTCCATGAATATTTTCCATTGTATTTGTCCAATGTCCAGATCAAAAGTTGACTGTATATGTTAATGGTTTGCCCTAAAGGGTTTAGAGACTGGATGAGCAATAGCAGCCATTCTATTAGATGTAGGAAAAGTGAACCAAATACAAACTTTCCTCTTTCTTTTCTATTTCACATTGGTGGGACGGGATGGGATATGTAGTTTCTGTTCTGCAGCTTACATGGACTTCGCGCCCGTTACTCTGGCAACCACAACCATAGTCTAAAGAGGCTTCGTGTGAGCTGGATGCAGGGAGAGAGAAAGAGAGGCTAGGAAGTTGCAAGCATTCTCTTCTTTACAGGAAAAAGAGACCCAAACTCTCCTAGTATTCCAAAATACCCATGGCCTCCATTTACAATAGTTCCCAAAGGCCTTAGAAGTCTGAAGTTTGGACGTTGTCCTACATTATTACAGATATAATCAGGTATTGGTTCTAATACTTCAGATGTCTGCGAACAGTAATTTGGACAAAATAAAACAAAACATCCTTGATTACATGATCTGAATACATTTGAATAAAGATACTCTAACCTTGCAGTTGAGTTATTGCACAAAAATCTTAGTATCTGTACAGCACTAAAAATGCTATTTTTCAAACATCAAAGTAAAGCTTGAGGCTAAAAGACCTCTTGCTTATTTCCAATTTATATCCACATGCCTTCCTGACTCTTACAATAAGAAACACTATATTGCTCCATCCCTGTGGCTCTCTGGTAATTTATTTACCTGGGGAAGATCTGCTTTTAGATGCAGCATCTGGTTTTCAAAGATTTCCTGCTCTTCGCCAGCTGAATTGACTGAAGTAGAAGGAGGTCAAGTCTCTTGCCTGAGGTCACACATTCAATGAATGCCCAAGCTTGGATTTTAAGTTAGATCTGGAGTATTCGCTCTTGGTTCTTCGCTGCTTGCAATAAATACTTAGGTTTAAATGTCAGGTGTATTTGGGAATAATCAATCTGTATTATATGCAAGCAGAAAATTATAATGCTTAACCTGGTACTTCTGAGTACATACATAGTTCTTGCAAATATGATCTGTCAAAGCAGCTACAAAGCAGGAAAAGGGCAGAGAATTTTATGTAAACGTACCTAAAGCAATTAAAAAATACTGTAAACTGGTAAATGAGGACACACTTTTTTTTTTTAAATTAGATAATTATGCGTGTTAATGGCAAATCTAGCACAATGCTATTTCCTTTAATGGTAATCAGGTGAGAAGAAAATGTGTTCTTCATCCCTGTTCTCAATAGTAATTTTTATAATCTTTATAGGAACCTGAATTACAGGACCTTGGACCTCTGTGTAGCACTTTCCTGATATTCTACTTGCATAATTCTTTTTTTTAATTAATCTTTATGTAAGAAGTTATATATCAGGAATTGGAAAAATCAAGTCTTTACATGATTGTATTGCAAAACATTAGATTAAGGGCATGGAAAAATAAGTTTATAGTTCAAAGATATGAAAATGTTTGTCATAGATGCAATATAACTTGCAAAAATGTTTTTTTACCTGTTTTTTCTGTGGGAAAATAAAAATGTGTGTCTACAGAGATGCTTTATTCAATTTGGAAAAAAGCCGTTGATATTGACAGTGGGACTGTTTATGTCTGAACTCAAGTAAATTCTGAAATACTGTTTCAATCTAAAACCTGAAATATTTCTCACTGTTTTGAATTTTTCCAGTTGAAAAAGTACTGCTGTAGTTTTGTGCCATTATGAGTGCAGTTTGTAGATGGAAACAGTTCATCTGAAGACTCTCTTTTCTGGCTACTGTGAAGTTGGATGGTCATAGAGCACGTAGGAGAGTAGCTGAAATGACAGTCCAGTCTAAAAGGAGTAGGAATAATTATGCTCCCAAGTCTTCCTGAAATGCGCCTCACAGCCGGTCAGCAATAGCAGTTATCTGTGATAGTTGTTAAGCAGCTGGGAGTGTAACCAGTCCTCTCCTGTCACGCAGAGGCTGAAAGCAGAGAGAAGCTGGGTCAGTCAGGAAGAGAGACACAATTCAATGGAAACAGCAGAAAGCCTCGACAGGAATTATCTTGACCCATGACACTTTTTTATTTCCTTTACCTTTCTGACCTTATTTCTGGAGATGATGAAAAGGGCCATTAGAAGAACTGTACAAGAAGTTTTATCTTCTTTTCTTGGCTGTGGAAACAGTGTCATGTTCGGAGTCCTATAAGCACGGAAACAGAGGCTGGAAAGATGTGGGCAGAAGTCGTTGTTTGTGTAATCAGGAGGAAAGCTGTACGTTTTCCCTGCTGCACTTCATCTGACCACGGGCTCTCTGACGGTGTATGTTTTTACTGTGGCCCTGTTGAAGGACTGTAGCGTGAAACAAGCTGTTGCGGCGTATAGTTAATTTCCTTGCATGGATTTAAAATGCAAAAATGAAAAAGTTACAGCCAAGTTATTGATGGAATAGTTAGGCTAGTTAGGAAGAGACTTTTAAAAAAAATTCTGTATTTAACAGTGAGAACAGCTTTTTTTCTTGGCATTAAGTATTGTTTAGAAGAGATGTTTTTTTTGACACATCATTACTTTATAGAATCTTTCCAATTAATTTCAGATAGACTTCCTCATTATCACTTTCCTGGAAATGCTTAAATTTATAGCAGAGCATTTAGTAAATGGCATTTAGTAAACAAGAGAGCTAGCACTTGAGGTAGAAAGTCATTAGCTTGGCAAAGTTAAAAATCTATTAGGTCATTCAGAAGGGAAGTACAAGTTTTCCCGGTATCTTCATTTGGACACAACTTGGAAATATTTTCAGCCTTTTTACATCATCACATTTGGACTCTGCTCTCCAGCAATGACAGGAGATCCGTGGTTCTACTTGTAGGGGTGAAGCTGGAAGTGAGATAAGCATCGTAAAAAGCAATGAGCAGAACAAATAAATGAGTGCTGTTAGTTAAAAATGACAGTCAAGTTACAAAAAAATGCATTACTCAGATACTTCAAACATTTTGAAAAAGATGTTTTAAGTGTATAAGAATGTTGTATTGTTTTGAAGTTACAATTAATAGTCTATTGCAAAACATTGACTGCCTCTGTACTGCTGCGATGAAGATACAACCTATAAAATGGTGTTGACTTCAAGCGTGAGTGGACTCGGACCCTTTTAACAGTGAAACTTTCAGTAAATACAGTGTATAGATTCAAATACTGTATTTACACTTATACACAATAGTCTATATTGGCATTTTTTGAAGAACTCCATTTGGGGGTGTATTTTGCAATTGCTGCTTTTTTAAGGTCGCTGCAAGTTTTTGAAGCTTTCTATACAAAGTTTACTTAACAAGAAGTCTCTTCCTTTGCTGCTTCAAATACAGAAAACCCATATGCTCTGGAGGGATGCCAGGAGTGGCTGGAAATGCCCACCTGCAGTGAATGCGTGCTCCATGGCTGAAGCTCACACAGCAGCACCAAGCTCTTGCTGGGCAGCGATGTTCTGCTTAAAGGAAGTACAGTGGAGACCAGCGCAAGCTGCAAAATCTACTTGAACGATGGAAAAAAGACTAGTTAGCGTTCTCTTATCACGGCGACAGTGACAGCAGGTATCGATCAGCTTTTGGTTATGTCGGTGAAAACTGGTCCTGTAGCCGAAGGCATGACCAAGCCCTAGCGAACTCTCCCAGATCTGCTCTGTTCTTAGAGGTGTGACCTGCCATGAAGTAGTCGCAGCTCAGCTGAAAACCTTTTGTGATGTTTGCTAGGAAGTGTAAGCAGTCCGAGAAGTGTCGAGTGCTGCTGCTAGGCTGAATGAGTCAGAAAGCTGATGGATCTTCTCCTGCACGTTGGTGGATTTCCACCTGTTTGTTATTCAGCAGGTTGCACCAATGGAGATGTGCCCATCCTCATAAAATGCACAGTGGTGAGTAAAAGCTCTGGGCTGGAGGAGTACAAATATTACACTGTCCTGCATAATATTACTAAACAGAAGGTTCATAGCTTTCCTTTTCACTGTCTGCTTCTTGAAATGTTATTCTTATCCCTCCATCTTCTCATTCTGGCGTGTATTTAAACTTCTGGGGCATTATAGAATAGTGCGTCCTAGTCCCTTTTTCCTTTAAAATTCTTTGCTCTCTCAACACAGTAAGAGGGTGTGCTTTTGAGAGCTGTTTTTGTTGGCATTTTTTGCAGCACGCTCAATATTGTAATGCTGTGCCTTGAATAGTCAAAAGTTATTGTTTTTCAAGCTGTTACAAGGCTAAATTTGTACTCCGAGCTTTCTATGCATATCTGGCTTGAAGGAGGCAAATTTCTTTATGGAATAATTTATTTCTCCATCAATTATTAAGTATTTATGCTGCTCCAGCAGTTGGATTTAGGGACTCACTGTTTGATATACATAGAAATAACTAAAGCAAAGACGGTCTCTGCTTCATAGAGCTTAACATTTAGGATCACAATGACATCTATCTGCAAGAAGTGCATTCTTAGCCTAGCTTCTAATTCTCTTAAATTTTTGCATTTGTTTACTTTTTTATAAAGCATTGTTTTGGAAGCAGGCTAGCAGTATCGGAGAGATACTGCATTGTGATTTTTATTTTTTTTTCTAGTTCCTTAAAACCACACTTCATTTAAACTTCCATCAATTCAAAATTTCCTCTTTCCCTTGAGCACACTTTTTCCATATTTTTTCGCTCAAAGTACTATTAATACTTTCTGATTATTCAGCAGAAAACTAAAAATGTCTCTTGAGCCACTCAACCTGATTTAATTGGTTTCGGTGTATGGCAAGCTAAATTCAGATCTCCATTTATCAAACCCCAAGTCTCTCCTCCCCTCTAAAACCGAGCGGTGCTCAGGTGAAAAACATCAGGCAGCAAAAAGTCTGTTTGGGACTGTGTATAAAAGGTTTTGCAGCATTCCCAAGGTCACTGCAGTGCAGGAATTAAAGGAAGATTGGTTTCTTGCATTCCCCCTGCCCCCTCCCTGACTTTGGGGCTTCTCTGAGCCCCTGGGCTGTTACTCCTGACAGCGCCCCGGGTTTCTCTGAATTGGTTTGAAGTCATGTTTTTACTTTGTTCTTTGTTTCTCCATTTTTTACTTAACTCTAGCACAAAGAAAAAGGGGTGGGAGAAGGAGCACATAAGAATATAAAATATTCTTTTCTTGTGTATCAAAGTCAAAGTTCCTTTTTTTCCTGAAGAATTTCAATTCCTAGGCCTCATGAGGTATGTGCAGTTGAGTAGGTATCACCTTAAAATCTTCATTCTCTGTTGAAATTTTAAATGCTTTCCCAGTCACTCCCCTTGCCCCCCGCCCCTCTAAATTCAACCTGCTAAGCTTTGCTTACTGTAGACTTGTTGAACATAAAGCAAAACTTGAAAATAAATGACAAGACACCTGGAAAAAATTAATTAATTCTATTTTAAGTTATTTACATGTTTAAAAAAAAGATCTGACACGCATGTTTGTCCTGATCTTGGCTAAATTTCAATTGCGTAATGGTTCACAAGGACTGGACTTTTATTTCAGTTCCATGCTTTTAGCACTCCACATCATGCTGGGTCTCCTCATTTGGATACAAGAGGAAAGAGGCCCTCAGCTTAATTCCTGCATCTTTACTTGGTCCTGATTTGGCAGCTAATGTAAGCAACCTGTGGCAGAATTAGGAATAACAGACTACTTTTCCTTCATCTGGTGTGAAAAAAGGGTTGTAAAGAACTGATGGCAGCTAACCTCGCAATGTGTGATAATCCTTGGCTGTCATGCCTGTATACATGTGTAAGTGGGAAGAAGAGACATGAACGCAGAACTGGGTTAAGTTTCTTCCTTCTTGTCTCACTGAAAATCTTCAGTTCTCCTCTATAGAGAGTTGTCTAAGAGTAGGGAGAAGAGTTAACCACCGAGTACAGTTACGGTGACTCTCCACGATGGTTGTAGGGCCAGGACAGCAAAACACTTCCATTTACAGGGGACGGAGGTGTTTTCACGTAGGTCTCTGCATACTTTTCTGCTTTGCAAGCAAAATGTATCATCTGGCTTGCTTGTGCTTATGTAAAGCCTCAGTGTCCGTTGAATTTACTGATAATTTGCCCTCCAGAAGCTCAATGGTACAAGAGCGTACCGGAAGCTACGCAGGACGGGTGTAAACGCTCCTGGGGTGATTCAGTTTTGATGAATCCTGGAGAGTTTGGCCTTGCCTCCCTACGAGGCTACCACAACGGAGCGATGGAAATGTCTGCGTAATCTAACATGGAATTATGACCACTGGCAAACCATCCTCTAACAAGATCTGAGCAAATGTTCAAGCCACGAGGGCTGATAATGTAACTAATTTCTCTGCGATCTGCTCAGTTGTGTTACTGCGTAGGTCACCATGAAAACAGGTCAGTACAGTAGGAGAGAGGTGAAGTTCGGGTAGGCCCTTTAGCCCTACACCGTCCTATAAAGCTCAAGTGGAAGAAGGAAGTTTATAATAAGTGGAAGAAGGGACTGACCCCTTGGGAGGATTACAAGAATGCCACCAGAGCGTGCAGGGATGAAACAAGGAAAGCCAAGGCCGCCTTGGAATTAGACCTGGCTAGGGACATCAAGCACAACAAAAAGAGCTTCTACAAGTATATTGGAAGCAAAAGGAAGACCAGAGAAGTTGTAGGCCCACTGCTGAATGAGGCAGGAGTCATGGTGACGGAGGATGTGGAGAAGGCAGAGTTACTGAATGCCTTCTTTGCTTCGGTCTTTTCTGCTCGGCCCAGCCCTCAGGAGTCTCAGGCATTGAATAAAGTAACAGGGAAAGAAGACGACTTCCCTTGGGTTGAGGAGGAGCGAGTGAGGGACCAATTAGATCATCTAGATATTCACAAGTCCATGGGCCCTGATGGGATGCACCCGAGAGTGCTGAGGGAGCTGGCAGAAGTCATTGCTGGGCCGCTCTCCATCATCTTTGAAAAGTCCTGGAGAACAGGCGAGGTGCCTGCGGACTGGAGGAAAGCCAATGTCACTCCAGTCTTCAAGAAAGGCAAGAAGAAGGAGCCGGGGAACTACAGGCCGGTCAGCCTCACCTCCATCCCTGGAAAGATGATGGAACAGCTCGTTCTGGGTGTCATCTCAAGGCACGTGGAGGAAAGGAAAGCTATCAGAAGTACTCAGCATGGATTCACCAAGGGGAAATCATGTCTGACTAACCTGATAGCCTTCTACGATGGCATGACTAGATGGATAGATGAGGGGAGGGCGGTAGATGTGGTCTACCTTGACTTAAGCAAGGCGTTTGACATGGTCTCCCACAGCATCCTCATAGGGAAGCTTAGGAAGTGTGGGTTAGATGAATGGACAGTGGGGTGGATAGAAAACTGGTTGAAAGATAGAGCTCAGAGGGTTGTGATTAGGGGCACAGAGTCTAGTTGGAGACCAGTGACGAGTGGTGTTCCCCAGGGGTCAGTACTGGGTCCAGTCCTGTTCAACATATTCATCAATGACCTGGATGAGGGGATAGAGTGCACCCTCAGCAAGTTTGCTGATGACACCAAGCTGGGTGGGGTGGCTGACACCGGAAGGCTGTGCCGCCACACAGAGAGACCTGGACAGGTTGGAGATCTGGGCAGAGAGAAACCTTATGAAGTTCAACAAGGGCAAGTGTAGGGTGCTGCACCTGGGAAGGAACAACCCCATGCACCAGTACAGGTTGGGTGCTGACCTGCTGGAGAGCAGCTCTGTGGAAAGAGACCTGGGAGTCCTGGTGGACAACAGGATGACCATGAGTCAGCAATGTGCCCTTGTGGCCAAGAAGGCCAATGGCATCCTGGGGTGCATCAAGAAGAGCGTGGCCAGCAGGTCAAGGGAGGTCATCCTCCCCCTCTACTCTGCCTTGGTGAGGCCGCACCTGGAGTACTGTGTCCAGTTCTGGGGTCCCCGGTTCAAGAGGGACAGGGAACTGCTGGAAAGGGTGCAGCAGAGGGCTACAAAGATGATTGGGGGACTGGAACACCTCTCTTATGAGGAAAGGCTGAGGGATTTGGGTCTCTTCAGTCTGGAAAAAAGACGTCTGAGGGGTGACCTTATCAACACTTATAAATACTGACGGGGGGGGTGTCAGGAGGATGGGGCCAGGCTCTTTTCAGTGGTGCCCGGGGACAGGACAAGAGGCAATGGGCACAAACTTGAACATAGGAAGTTCCACCTAAACATGAGGAGGAACTTCTTTACCCTGAGGGTGGCAGAGCACTGGAACAGGCTGCCCAGAGAGGTGGTGGAGTCTCCAACTCTGGAGACATTCAAAACCCGCCTGGACATGTTCCTGTGTAACCTGCTCTAGGTGACCCTGCTCTGGCAGGGGGGTTGGACTAGATGATCTCCAGAGGTCCCTTCCAACCCTATGATTCTATGATTCTATGATAAAGTCTAGTTATCTGTTAAGGATACTGTCTGCCACCATGGCTTCATCGAAAAAAAACCCAAAACGTTTTCAGTTTTTAATGAAATGATTTTTTGGGGTAGAGTGACTAAGTTAATAGTTGGAAAGCATGCAATTTATTTGGGAGTGTGGGGATGTTGTTTGTAAGATGGTGGCTAAAGTGTTTCATTGAAAGTCTGCAAGGTCAGAAATGCTGATATAAATAACGGAGAAATCAAACCAGTTGTCAACAGGCTGAGTCCAGAATGGAGAAATAAATGGGAAACAATCTTTCTAGCAAAAACTCATGAGCAGAACCCCTGGAGGGGGCTGGGGGAATATTTCCACTTTCCACTTATAATATACTGTTTGTTTATAGATGGGACTGTGATATATGTTTGCATCTGAAAATATACACAGCCTGGCTGCTGTATATGCAGTGGCAAGTTTGAGGGAAGGAAGGGAAATACACGAGCAGCACTCCTGCACATTCAGGCAATCTAACTTTGGAACAATGTTCAGTTATGGCAAAGACACAGCAGAATTAAAAAAATCCTTGCAGTGCCTGTATGTACAATAAGTGCAGATAGAAAACATTTGTGTGCTGGTTGCTACAAGGGAGTGAGAAGCATCTGAAGTCAATCAAATGGCAATAAATCAAAGAGAGTTAATGGCTCAGCTAAGTGCTTTTAAGACTACCAAGTAAACCTGGACTGAAATGATCCCTGGTATAATTAGAGAGGCTGCACTGAAATTAAGCAAGAGGTGAATCAGGCCCTGAGCCTGAGACCATCATGCTGTTCGTATTTCTAGGAGATCCTGGAAAAGAACGTAAATAATTGCCGGGGTATTGTGTGCATCTGTAAAGATAAATCTTAAGAGCTTCAGTTGGTTAAGCCCGTTTGTAGGAAGACTATGGTATGGCAGCGCTATTTTAAATTGAGGTACACAAAACACAGGTTTGTCCCAATAACTGCGGTTTTGGTAGGTCAGTGGATTGGAGACAAGTGGGTGAGCTTGACTGGAACGTTCTCCCACTCACGTCTGCGCTTGGTCCGTGTGCCCAAGCTGGGTCTGCTCTAAGGCTGCCAGGCGGGAAGCTGGGCTGTCAGGGTCCTGTGGGGCTGTCGGGGTCTCGTGGGGGACGTGGGTGCGTCCTCATGTAGTACATTCCACTGAGGTGCTCAGGGAGACACCGGCTGCGGGGACACAGAGAGAAGGCGGTTTGCCTGAAGGTTGTAATTTCTGGTCACAGTCCCTGTACGCGGTGCAAGCAGTATTTGGGGTAACTTGAGGATGCTGACAGGAAGGAATAGCTGTACCAAGGTATGTTGGGTCAGCAGCTTTGAAAATGCCAGCAATGCCAAAATTGCACCTACTTGCCTTTTTAGGTACTTAAGCGTGGTAGAGAAAATCATCAAATCACAGACATGTGCTGTGTAAAGGCAATTCTGAGTATTCCTGTACAGGTCAGAGGCTTTCTCTAACACTGGATCTTGTAGTGAAAGCCCTTATATGTCATTTGAAGATCTCTCAATTTGAGGGTAAGTGGCAATATTGTGGGGAGGGAGGTTCACTAAAATGTGGCTTTAAGTCTTCAAGTTATTAGAGTTCATAATTCATAGGATATTAAAAGAACAAAAAGGAGAACAACATTTAGGTCACTGGATGGACTTCCTCTCATTCACACTAGAGTAGCAAGCTTAATTAACTGGGTGTTTTATGTCATTTGGAAACATCATCATATAGACTCTGCTCAGTTGTGCATCTCCTTTGTCAGTGCCCAGGGAACACCTGGGGTTCATCTGATCTCCATCTCCGGAGCGCTCCTACACAGTTATCTTCTGTGTTATTTTTAATTAATAACAAAGACAATCATTATCTTCTTTCATCTTTAATTCTTTGATTTGCAGGCTAAAACATTGCGATTGACGCCTCTGCTGCCTTCGGGGTCGGCAGGGAGGAGGTACTTGGCAGCGCATGGGCTGGGGATGGGCCGCAGAATCTGCTCTGCACCCTCTCACATGTTGGGGTACTTGGTCTACACAGGAGTCCTGGTCCACACCCCCACTTGCCTCTATAAACAGTATCATAAAAAACCCTGATGTGCTATTATGAAAGTATGTTTATGTGGGGAGAGAGCCGGTCCTGGCTGGGTATTGACTTTAAATACAGCCCCAAGCAAGTGACAGGCTGCGCTCCTCATCAGCGGCCTCAGGAAGCACCAACCCCAAAACACAATCCTTACCCCTTTACTTTCCACCCTGGAGGCCAGCACCTGAATATTGGCTTATATCAGCGATATATTACTGCTTTCTATTCCTTTGGTTTCAGCTACTCTGCCCCTTTGAACAAAGGTGACATCTGCCCCACGCCCCTCACTTCTTACATTACAAAACAAAGAAGTACAGGCAATATTGTGTTGATCCTTAGCTATTTCGTTATTGCTTACGTACGAAAGCTGTGCACAGCTGCAGTGTGTTAGCAGTTACAGTAAAATTCCTCATAAAATGAGCAAAGACAGTGAGAACAGAAAGAGCTGGGTTTGTTTAAGGTAGCTTGAGGAACCCTGCCCTCTCAGTAGTAACACTGCCCTGGCTTTGCCTAACCTAACGCTTGCAATGAGATGGAATTAGCAATATTAATTTTCTCACCGCAGACAAGGTCAATAGTAATCAAGAGACTTAAATGGGTTCATAATCCTGGGTGCGCTGAGTCCTCGTGCTTAATTTTAATTCTAGGCAATTTCTTCATGACATCAAATACTCATGAAAAATCAATAGTCAAACTCTCACTGTAAATGACTTGAAATTTTTAGGAATATAGATGAATCTGTTTGGTGTATTTTTAAGTTATTTGCCCAAAAACATCACTTGCCCCCCTGTTCACCACTCCTCACATCAACTGTTGATATAGATGTGATTGAAGCCCACGTTTTAGTTTCAGGGCCTAATAAAAAGTTTTAAAGAGTGAACGGACCAGTACGATCTGTGGGAGGTATTCACAGCTGCATGGCCGTATTCAAATCTTTGGCAACGGGAGATAAAGATGTGTCTCTATTAGTGCGGGGGCTCACTGCAGGTGGATGAGCTGTCGTACTGCCGGCTGACGACTCGTTAGGCCCAGCCGTGGTTGAGAATGACGAGTTCAAACATTCGCAGCACAAATGGCTGATTCGTCTGGCTCCTTTCACGAACCCTTTCCTTAGAGGAAGGCTGATTAGAGACCTCATTCTACTGATTAAATAAGACTTAATATTTAAATCCCTCTTCTCTTGCAAGTAATCCAAACAATCCAGAAACTTCATTTAATATGTGTGTTTTCACCTATAATTTAATTACAAGCAGAAACTTGTGTTTGGAAAAGTGAGAAGAGGGTGCAATTCCTTCCTGAAACATCCAGGTCATTTCCATGTACTGTTTGACAGAAGTTATTATTGAGGGGATGGGCACGTATGCGACCTGTCACAGGCCAAATTAAGGGTGGTGTGAATATGCAGATAGGTGGTTCTGTTTTGTCAATGCTGTACAGTAAAATTACATCCTAATTTGACTTCTTGTATCTGGTTTGTCAGCCCATACTTAGAGTCTCTATTTCATAAAACTAAAAGTCTCTTACTTTTCCAAGTGCCTGAGAAGTTTAAGATAGTTGTATAACAAGCTGATCTAAATAAGTAGTGAGACTGTTGGTGCAAGACAAGGAAGGACGTGCATGAAAATCAGTGTGAGGGACTAGCAGAGGAGAACATTCCCATCCATTCAACTGAATTGATTGTCATTGTGTTCCTTCCTCACTCTCTATTGATTGTCTATAAAAAAAAGCAAAGGGCATAGTTCAGGAAAGAGTTAAAACAGTTAAAAACAGTTAAAACTGCTTTTGCTGTGCTGTAATTGATTTAGCTGTATCATCTTATAGGGCTAACTTGTTAGCACGGTGGTAAAACATAGAGGTGGGTTGCAAAGCAGAAATTGTTGTTTCTACATGGAAAAGGCATAAGAGCTGTGGGCCAAATGGGCAGAGGTCATTAAGTATTTTGGCACAGTGCAATAGGAGAGAGAGATAGGAAGAGCCTTGAAAACAAGAGAACAAATTTTGAACTTTATGTAGCTGGAAAAGGGGAGCAATGGTGTGATCGCAAGCGGAGTGGCACTTAAAACAGTGGGGACTGGGGAAAACAGCTCTGTGGAAACGGCGGTCAGTTTGGACTCCACGGAGGTAAGTTAAAAGAGAGTCAGGCTTGTATACAGCAAGTTTTGGCAGTAAAAGTGTGAGTTGTAGATACATACCAAGTACTTGGATGTTTGTGTTCTGGGTGCCTGAGGAGAGCGGGTCAGGGATGTCAAAGATGCATGCACTTGGGTGGCAGGAAGGTCGATGATGTCATCCGAAATGAGAGAATATTTACAGTAGGGGGAGCATGAGAGGAGAGGTAAGTATGTCAAATAAGGCCAGACTGGTTATATTGACAGTGGGGCCCCAATGAGATTGTGTTTGAGAGACAGCTGAAATGAGGGATAGTAGGATCGGAAAAGTAATTCTTCAAGTGACCGTCTATAAGGAATGCAGGGAGGTAAGGATGAGGCGCCTTAGAGAAAGGCTTCGTGTTTCTGTTCGCAGTCCCATCTTCAGTCTTCAGGTCCTTCACCTCTCTCTGAGAGGCAAAATCCCATCACCATTTCTGGTCATTACGATGTCATCATGATCAGAGCTCGTCACTGGACTAAGTATGCATGAAAAAACAAAGATTGTGGGTAGACCTCAGTAGTGTATAAACCGTAGTACTGACAATAAAAGGTATCTGCTGGGACTCTTTTCCCTATTTATATCGCAAGCCCCAAAGAACTTGGTCTGTTCCCAAAAGCTGCGGGACTCAGCATTGCTGTGGTGTTCAGTGGAGGAGCTGCTTTGAAGAAATCACATCATTCATCAAGATTTTGTGTCTTGATTCTTGCTGAAATAAGTTTAATTCAAAATGATAATTCATTGCCATGGTATGGAGTGTGATTTCTTTTCTATGAGGCTGGTTGCATTTATTTCCTGGTACTATATATTTTGCTTGCAATATTCAGACTTCATTAGTTTGTCCCAGATTTTGCCGTTATACTGCAATACCATCTACCTTTGCTCATAAAATGCATTTTTGGTAGACTCATTTGCTTATGTTCCTAAATGGTGGTGAAAAGGCAAATTAAATGAGTTAACATATTCAACTTTAGTTAGGTCACTGGACTTCAAAAAGAACCTCAAGTAGCCTCAGTCAATTGTGTTAGGCAAGCATGCAGATGTTTCGTTCATCAAGAAATAACTCTAGCTACATGCACAGAGGTGTGGGTTTTTTTCAGATTTTTTTTTAATGCTAGTATTACAGTATCTAAGACACTAGGAATTCATCCAGCTTTAGGGAGACACCATAAAATAAAAACCCGATCATCTGTTATGCCTAAAACTGTAGGTCTGCTGGTGGTCATTGCAGGTTGTTTTATGAAGTGTAACCCAATGCTGTACAATAATGAGTCCATCCTAATTGAAACTTGATGATCCCAAGGGGACAAAATTGAATGCACTGTATTCTTTAGATTGTATTTCTAACCATTTGGGCTCCTCGCAGATGATGAGAATTGAAGTTTTGTTGCAGTGTTTTTCCGTACAGCTTCTGTAAATCAATCTCATGTTCAAAACCAAAGCACTTGTCCTGGCAAGCCACACTTCTTAAAATAGCATCTTCGAGCTTTTTTGATGATTTCGCTTGGAGTGGGAGCAGAGATGACAAGCACCATGTATCTTGAAAACAAATTATTTGTGGAATGTCTGGCATAGCGAATAGAAGAACCTAGTTAAAAAGAACTTAACATTTTAAAGCAAAATATTTATTGCAAAATAAAGTTTAACAATTCTTCCAAGCGTGATGAAACAACCAACCAGCTAACATCTGCAGCATTATCTTTCCTCTCCTCTAAATTCTGCCCATCTTCCCAACGTGCAGTGCAAAATGTTGATAGGTTAAAAACTGACCTGTGTCCTAAGCAGAAAGTGGCATGGAAGAGTACGGCAATAAAGGGGAGAAAGTAATGCCCCAGGTAATTTGAAGAAGAACATGAAACTCCTGACAGTAAGGCTAAGAACTGGAAAAATTATTTGAAGTAGAGGAAGAACAAGAGAGGAGATATGAAAAAGGTGAGGAATGCGGGTAGAAATTATTAGTTTGTGTGGCACTGAAATGGATGCTTCATTTGGATGCCTGCTTTTGGGGTATTTTGGGGGGTAAAATGAGGTGATGCAAGTCAGCTGCTTGGCTTTTTGCATGCTAAAGGTCAGAAAAGATGAATATCAAATGTCATTTAGGATCTTCACTTGTCTTAAATCCCATTTTCATTGTTAACTTCTTCCAAAAGATTTCTTCTTTCAAAAAATTTCTATCAACTTACTGTGTTTTAAACATCTTCACAATATGTTGAATGGTGCTTTAGTTTTAAAAAAGTGGGATGAAGGAATGAATTAATGTAGTGTAACAAATCTAGTTTTGTAAGTTAAGCTTAGAGGGCTGCCACTCTGTTTTATACCTGCAAGTTGCTATACAAGTACTGACCTTTAAAATAATTGTCAAGTTATTTTAATTATCTCTAAGTTATCCTAGGGACAACATAATTTCACCATCATGGAGGAAAAAACATCACACCAGTGGTATTTAATATTTTTGTATTTATATGAGGTGTCTTCAGAGTTTATCAGAGGGATGGGGGTATGAGGAAGAAAAAACTCCATTAAAGCACCCTGTTTCCATCATCTGTAAAAGTAACTGATCTAGTTTGGTCTCTGAAAATTGGGGAAAAGCTGAACACACCATATAAATAAGCTTTGGTTTATTGTATGGGTTTGTTTTGTTTTGTTTTCAAGCAAATCTTTCCTATGATTTATAAGTTTTCTTAAAGATGTAATGGTGATCCAAAAAAATCCCATAATTAAGTAGCACTGAATATTTGCTCTGAAGCTGGAACAGAATGTTTTCTAAAGCTAAACTTAAGAATGAAAGAAAAAATGAGGCAATTATATTCTAAAGACCACATACTAAACCCAAACTTTGTCTCAGACAAGGTCTATGTGTCATAAAACGTTATCTTGCTTAGTGTTTTTAATTGTTTCTGTAGCATGTGAATCCAGAGTGTAATTAGATACCAGTCATATCTTTTTTTTTAAATTGTTATTAAAAGGATATGTGTGACTGTGTTTGGTAATTCTGTAGTGTTTAATATCCAGATTTCTTACTGTCATGGGAAGCGTCATGCTTTTGCTTCATAACCAGACAGTGTATGTTTTCAGTGAAATCTTATTTAGGAAAGTACAACACATTCATCCTTGATATTTAAGCAAATTCGCATTGCAGAATGATTAATTGCATTCAGCCTTTTCATCCACTTCTAATTTTTCAGGGGACATAATTGGATGCAAATTGGCCAGTGTTAATCATTAGATACCACTAATTAAAAACAGAAGCTGTAGGTAATGGTATGATTATTGGTAGAAATAAATGAAGCAGATCAGGTAATACTTTTCTTCAGGGACTCATGACTTGTGCCGGAGCCTCATTAAATTCCAACATGTGAAGGTGCCCTGCTGGTAGAGGCTGCGGGAGACACGTATTTATAAATAACTTTAAAGTAACATAGGAGGGCAGTGTCTGAAAAAGGAGGTGGGGAACATTCCTGTGGCTCAAGGACTCAGCAGTTTAATAAATTAGAAACTTTAAAAAAGCAATTTAATTAGATGGAAACTGGTTTTGCATAACGAAAAGCCATTTGAAAGAGAAACTAAGGACATCTCTTTCCTGACCCTGCTTCTGAAGCATACCGAAATGCCATGTTCTGAAAATTCAATGAGTATTTTTTGAACCCAAACAACTAATTTCATACTTTGCCTTTTAAAACTGACTGTGATGTTAGATGACCTGTGTACTGAGTAAGGTGGAGGCTCACTGGAAAAACTGTGATCATGCAATCAAATTGATCACAGTGTTTTGTTCATACATTCGGAGACAATCTCCTCATGCAGAATCTTCTCACTTAGCTTTTGAATTGCGCTTAAACTACACTGACAGCCCATTAAACCTTCCAGTCCAGGGATTTTTTGCATCACAATCACCAAAGTTTATCAGGATTAAATGTAATAAGTACCTTCAAGGGATTCATACGGTGATGGAAAATGCCATTTAAATGATTCAGAATACTGACACCAACTAAAAGAGATCGATAGCAGGTACCGCACACTTCCCAATCTTTTGGACAGAATTTAGTGAATGGGGTGTTTTGGGGGAGTGAGGAGAGGCGTGAGTGAGAGCCTCCTCCTTTCCACTCACTGTGATGCTCAGCGGTGATGGATGCAGCACCGGGACCAGGATCCCTGATTTCTGGGAACACACGGATGGCGTGATCTGCAGCCCGGCAGCTTTGCTATGGCACGGCCTCTCCGGAGACGGGAAGGGACAAGCAGGACCTGGCCACAGTCAGAACTGGGACCTGAGCTTTCTGCTGAGCATGCTGCAGTTTTACACGTGTGTACCGCATTTAGTTGTTTTGATAATGGCTGCTATTACATAGGCTTAGAATTGCAGCTACTACTGTGGTATCAGTACGTTACCACCACTCATCCATAAGCATAAATGACGGCTTTAGCATAAAAAGTTATACTGAAAATAGATATTTTAAATTTGATTATCACAGTTTTAATGGCATAAAGTTTATTGTATCCAGTGAGTTTATTATTTACAAATAGCTTTCTTTTTCACTGCCACATTCTTATGCCTGAAAGAAGTATTTTATATTGCAGGATTCTCATCACATCTGAACAAACACTGTGTTAGTGCCAGCTGTACTAGAAAATATGTGCAAAAGAATATAACTGTAAGTACAGTTTCTAAGACTAGTATCAAATACAAAAGGATATTTTTACACTGTATAGCTGCTGGATTTACGAAATAGAGGCCATCAGAAATACAGCTCTCTGCAAACTACTACATCTGGTCTCAAAACAGTGGGAGAGTTTCATAGGGAAAGTCCAAGCCAATAAGGCTTGTTTGAGTAATCTTTCTTCTAACACGTGAAGTTCATCTGAAGTGAATTAAATTTTGCTGAACTGTATGGCTATATGACTTTTTTTTAAAATATGGCTTTTTATATATGAATGTGAAGCCTAGCGAATACATCATCAAGATATTTTTAAGAGACAATACCGTCCTCTCAAATAGTCAGTGGAGCAGATAGACTGAAAATTCTACATTAGAATTGCCAATTGTAAATCCAAAGTCTAAACATTCTTCTAAAATAAGACCTGTCTGAAAGGAAAAGAACGTGCTCAGTGGGGCACTAACAGAAAAATTGGAAAGTGTATGTGTATTGGGGTATTGGATGAGTGAAGGAGAAGACACTTGCCTACTGCAATATTCCAGAGTATAAGTACTCTTACTTCAAATTACACTTTCCATTTGAATCTATTTCATGGAAAACAAGAAATAGAGGATCATTTATTGGCAGCTGTCTTGAGAATGGTCTGGGAGTTTCCATGAACTCACGAGTGAGCATGAACCATCAGCATCATGCAGACACTGGGGGCTGTGGGTAGGTAAGGTTTTAGCTACACGGGGGTGGATCCTGTTTTGGCCCAAGCTCTGTGAAAGAGACGGACCGATGAGGGAGAGTTGAGCGGAGGAGAGCAGTAAAAGCGAAGAAAAGGATGTCACTGGCCTGGAGGGACTAAACATGTTGGGGTAGGATAAACTCTAGTGGAAAGAAGAGGGAAGAGGTGGAGGTCTTTAAGTCTTCGGATGTTACAGGGTTGTGACAAAGAAATCATGTATGATATGTTTGCTAACTTGTGGTGCATATACCAAGTCATGGGTTTGCACTGCACAAGGATGATTAGATGATAGCAAAGCCCTTTTAAAGTGAAGAGTTAAAACAGACTGGTCTGCACTGGGGATCATTAGGAGCTGATTGCATCTTTAAGGGGTGACAGAGATATAACTGAATCTGTCCGTGGGCAAGGGAATAACTGGGGTCAGCCTGTGACAGCTTGGCCATTGATAGTCTTTATGATATCAGGCAGTAATTTGGAAAAATGGCTGTACAACGTCTTAAAAAACAGATGCACAAATATGGCTCTAGGAAATAAGAAATTAAAAAATGGGGGAAGCCAAAAGTCATCAGCATTCAGAATTTAATCCACTTTTAATTCAGTTGTCATGAAAAACAACAGTGGCAACCTGTACAAAAAAATTAACTTCTCCCATGGATTAGATAGCTGTTATTTCTAATTTGATTATTGGAAGTTTATTTAACACTTTAACTTCTCTATAAATACATATATTTTTAATAAACATATAGAGTATATAATGTTTAAAAAGCATGCTAAAATTCCAAGCTCTGCAGAGGGGACCAGCCAGTGCCCTAGTGAAAAATACAGCCCTGATTTACTTGTCTGTTGTGTGTCTTTTTAACCATTTATTAATATTTTCTGCTTGACTATAAATGCAAATAAGTGTGCTGGTACTATGATATCATTGGTAATACTAGAGTATCGTTAATACTGTGAATATATGAGCTACAAGGAGATGTTAATTGTTTCACACTACACTGCTATTTATCCGGCAGCTCTCTACTGAGCACATGGCAATCACAGCGCCCCGCGCTGCCGGGGCAGCCGGGGGTCCCTGCCATGGTGGGGGCAGCGGGGGGTGCGCGATGGGGGTGGTGGCAGCAGGGCTCTGTGCAAGATGATGCTCTGACACCCCAGCACAGCTGGTTCTGCTGCGGGGGCTGGGGGGGGTGGGAGGGGTGTCCCCTCAGTGGTGTCCACACTGCTGTGATGGATGCTGGTCTCACTGATGGGCGCAGGCAGCCATGGCGGGGTGTCCACCAGAGCTACGCTGTGTTGGCTACGGTGGTGCCGAAATGGGGGCACCTTGCTGTCAGATAGCTCTGTTTCTCGTCCAGCAGGATCCTCCTCAGCTGCTGCTTTGTGCACAACAGTTGCCATTAGAAACAGCAAGCTGGAGAGCTGACCAATACTCCTGTCCCGACTGTGTCTGCTGCCTTGCGTCAAACAACATCTGACCCAGGCACAAGCATGATTTTTTCCCCTGACTGCACAAGAGGAAAGAAAATTGACTTCAGCGTTTACTCTGAGGTGAGTTCGAGGATCAGGAGTGTGGTGGTGGCCCAGAGGATGGACCTCTGGCTGCCTTGCCTTCTTCCAGTGGCATGGTGGCAGACCACGGTGAGGAGAAGGGTACTGGCATGGCAGTGTCTGTTCTGAGCAAGAATGGATGCACGTTTCCATTTTTCTGCCTTCTCTCCACAGCGAGTGAGTGCTGGTGCAGGTGCTGCGCAAATGGCGATGGCCATTTCATGTTCTTCTTTGCAGCCAGTTCCACCCACGTGTCCTTCGCCCATCCTGCTCGGGGTTCTACTGTGCCACGCAAAGGAGAAATTCGGAGCTCTGTCAGCCTGCTGCAGGGAATGCCATGCGACAGCGACGCAAAGGTGTGTGTCGCATAGTCTGTCCCTGAGGCCTGCTAGGGGATTGTGCCACAGAGAGCACCGGAGTGGCACAAAAAAGCAGAAAACTCTGTCCTCTTCGTTCCTCCCAGCAAGCCTGTCAGTTAAACCATGTCCATCGTCAGCTTTCTCTGCCTGTGAAGAAAACCAGTTTTCACTCTAATTTTCATTCCAAAGTAAGGACAATAAGTAAACACTGAAGTGATACTGATCAGTTGTTCGTCGTGCAGACTCAGTCCTGTCAATGTGGTATATCATTTCAGGTTTAAACAAAACTGTGTGGGTGTTTTGTATCTACGCCGTCAGTGTAACAGCTGTCACTTTGCAGGGGACTGTCTAAAGCTAAACAGGCTAATGAGTCAATCCGTCATCATTAGAAATCAATGGAAAGGCTTCCACTGGGTTAGTGAATAGCCTCATCAACTGCCATCCCAGCAGACATTCCTGACCTGTGCAATCAGAGAAGCAAAGTAATGGGCACTGGTAGCACATCTTCCAACACAGCTGGGCCCAATGGAATGGTCCCGGTGTACCAGGTGGAGAATGGGGATTCTGGATGCCTTCTCTGAAACTCTGCCAGTCCCCATGGATCAGCCTAGGAAGTGCCTTCTCTTTTTTTT
Organism: Chroicocephalus ridibundus; assembly: GCF_963924245.1. Lineage (NCBI taxonomy): Eukaryota > Metazoa > Chordata > Aves > Charadriiformes > Laridae > Chroicocephalus > Chroicocephalus ridibundus. Next base: position 83,539,193 of record NC_086288.1, on the reverse strand, counting down.
TTTTTTTTTCCCTGGTGACATGTACTTCCTTAGATAACTTTTTTTAAGTACAGTGCTTAGTGCTCAGTTTTTAGAGAAATCTAAAAAAAAATAGCAGCAAGTAGTGAAGTAGATGCTTCATGTATTTGATATTGATAAGGAGCATTTTAAGCTCCTTATGTTGAGACATAATCAGAGAGGTGGAAAAAGTCATGTGTTTGGTTTTCCGAGCAGGAGTATGGGTAAATTCCACGCAGATTGTATGAGGAGTTTATAAACCCATGTCAGCTGTATTTGATCCATGTTACAGCGCTGCATAACACAAGCATTACTGAGTCCTTGTGACTGTCACACAGTCTGTGCTTCAGGTCTCTGTTGCTTGTATGGCATGTGCCACTCTCTATTAGAAAATTAGTATTAATTAATTAATACCTATTTTTGTGCTAGTAATTTTACATTTTTTTTCTTTAACTGCAAATTCTGGGGTTTATGGGTGATGACTACTTTTCACTAAAGTTTATTTGATGGTGGTTTTCTAGAATGAACTGCCAATTTCATGTCAGCTGTGTCTTTACACTGAGTCATGGAATTGTTTAGATTGGAAAAGACCTTCAAGATCATCAAGTCCAACTGTTAACCCAACACTGCCAAGTTCACCACTACCCCGTGTCCCTCAGCACCACGTCTGCCCGGCTTTGAAATACCTCCAGGGATGGCGACTCCACCACTGCCCTGTGCAGCCTCTTCCAATGCTTGACAGCCCTTTCAGGGTAAGAGTTGTTCCTAATATCCATCCTAAACCTCCCCTGGTGCAACTTGAGGCCATTTCCTCTTGTCCCATGGCCTGTTCCTTGGGAGAAGAGCCCGACCCCCCCTGGCTACCCCCTCCTTTCAGGGAGCTGTAGAGAGCGAGAAGGTCTCCCCTCAGCCTCCTCTTCTCCAGGCTGAACCCCCCCAGCTCCCTCAGCCGCTCCTCACCAGACTTGTGCTTCAGACCCCTCACCAGCTCCATTCCCCTTCTCTGGAGATGCTCCAGAACCTCAGTGTCCCTCCTGTAGTGAAGGACACTTACTCCTCAATAAGGCAGTATTCTCTCTCTCACTCCCCACCCCCCTCCCTCTCTTTTGAAGATCAGCAGCTTGTATCATCTTGCCTGCTCAACATCTTTGAGTTTTTCTGTAGAAAACTGCAGTGACATGAACCTTTTAACCCCACTTGGTTGTGATTTACGCACCTTATAATTCTTGCTTAATGTGCATGAAGAGGTGTTACACGTGGCAGTATCATAAAGGGCCTACCTTACTTGTCTTGTTATGACCTAAAAGTTGATGCATGTCATTCAGTAGCAGGTCTGATTGAATCCTTCGTGCACTTGGCAGAGGCTTACTTTTCATTTTGTGAACTGTTAGAAAAATAATCTAGTTTCTTGAACTGTTTTCATTATGGCTTCAATCACTGAATTGATTCAGACTTGTTCAGCCACAAGAGATGAGGGGAAAGAAAGTTGGTGCCAGTGTCGTGTGCCAAACATAATTTTTTACTTCTTCTCCTTTGTCCTCCCACTTCCATCAGTGTTCATCATTATCACAAACTGCCCTGAAAGACTTTTTCTGGCATTGCAATGGCTGAGGTCAAGAGAAACCACAGCAGCAAAAGAGCTGTGGAAAAGCACTAAAGCCCCAAAGGGACCAGAAGGTGGGATCCTGGTGCATGAATCCTACAGGTCCCACTTTCCGACAGCTCTTGGCGATATTCCTCTCTCCACCGAAACCAAGGAGAGGGAGAAAGAAGGAAGTATGGGTCTTTCCCCCCAGATTCTCTTTTTTAACATATTTGTAGTTGTGTATCATGACTGGTATGAATGTAAGCATTGATGAAGCTAATTAAAAGAAGAAAAATGTGGGGTAAGAGAATGGAAGTGTCAAAATATGTCTTCATGAAAACGCACCTGCCATGCCAATGCCGAGTCCACCACGTGACTGGAACTGACTCAAAATGAGAGATTGCTGATGATTAAGCTGACATCATATTAAGTGTCAAGGCTCGGATCTTTTGATATATTTTTCTGCAAACGATCACCTCAGTATTACACAATCTATAGCCTTTCCAATTTTGTGGAAATGTCATGCTTTTGAAGTGCAAATAGTGGTGATTGCTTTGCTTTATCCACAGTAATTAAGAGAGTGCTTCTTTGCCCTGCCGTATGTACTTCCTCTGCTTTATCTTGCAGCAAATCTGTTTTACTGGAATAGCCTTGTAATTGGGAATCTGTGCTTATCTACCCCATGCCCTTTTTCCTTCTTTTTTGAAGATTGAAATATTTAATGTGAGGTTGTTTCAGTGCATTCATGTTTGTATCTATGGATAGACATGAGGCTGAATTTTCCAGCTATAAACAAAGTAGCTTTTTGAACTACACTAAACACTCATAACATTAAATTTACATCATTATTAAATACCCAATATATGCAGTCTTAATCAGCAGAAAGTGGGTACCCCAGGTGTCCTGTTCTGATTTCCAGTAAATTGCTGTTTAAGCTCCTGCAGATTTCATACTTTAGACAGATATGATACCAAGTGAAATATTTTATGAGCTTTTTAAGTGAATTTATTTCTTTTTCTTTTATTTTTTTTTAAACAAAGCTTCCTTTCTTTTAGATGTCAGCAAAATTAAGTTAGCTGCATCTAATTTCAGACATAAGCCAGCATGGCCTATTTTCCATACAAATTTAATCCAGTGTAGTGTGCATTATCCATGACTCAGAACAGCATAACAAAAAAAGCCATCAAAGGTTTCCATTATGAATAAAATAACTGCTAGATAAGATAAATATTCAAGACAGATGATAGCGGAAATTAAAATTTTATAATTGGCCTTCTACAATTAAATTCTAAATTGAAAAAGGGTTTCTTCCAGTTCCATCTATTCTTCATAAACACCATTTGTTACATCTTTGTGTAACCTGAAGAGGGGGAAATGCATTAAATGGATTGGGTTTTGTCTAAAGGATTATTATGATGCAAATTGCAGCCAGTAATGTGCAGTGCACAATACTGCTAAGGAAGAAGTTCATTAGAGGAAGAGTGGACAGCTTAGGGGACTGCAGATGGGAGAAGAAGCTTTTTGCTTGTCTTTCATTTTTGGGATGGGGCTGGTAAGAGTGCAAGGCTCTTTGTAACCTGGTTACATGCTGGTGATCTCATTTAGCACGTAAGGACAAAAATCACCATCGCTGCTGTAGAGATCTGTTTCTCATAAAAGTGATCATCACCGAGGATCTTCGCTCTCCCTCCTGTCGATGCATTCTGCTTGTGACAGCAGACTCTTCTCCTGGATCCTCTCCCGTAGGGAGCATGGATTAGTTAGTAATGCCAAATAAGCATTACGTGGTACATGTCCTGTGTAATCAGAAAGCCCCTTTGCTCTTTGAATGTTTAGAAAGGAAACAAATCGGGAAACAGGAGCTTCCCAGCTCAGCTCACGTTCAAAGTGAAATACCAGTGAATACACAAATCCTAAAGCAAGGATGCTGAGTTTTCTGTAGCTGGCTGTTTGCTATTGCGTTTATAGGGCTCAGTCTCTTTCCTTCTTCTTGGGTCCCGTGCGTGCAGAGAGCATAAATAATGGTTTCTAATGACCTTCTGTAGTTTTGCGCTTCGCAATGGCAGTTTTTGTTCTGAGCAAATCATGGGCATGAAACGGTCCTTGGGGGAAATGTGAGGGGGAAAATAATTGGTACCGCAAGTGGCCTGTGGAGAGGCAGTGCTCATGCTTGGAACGGAGGCGTTCAGAGAGAGGGGGACGTGGTGAGTGGGAGGGATGCACGCTGGAAAGGAATGCAAGGAATTGGGGTCAGCGGGGAAAATTAGGAGAAAAGCGAAGTTTCCTCATTTCCGGTCTAGTAGAAAATGATACTAGAAGACTAGATTAGTAGGAAACTCTGTACTGTGAGCAAGAAAGGCAAAAATACCTGATCCAGTGCCAGAGCCATGAAACCCTTTGGCATTACAATTTTCTAGAAAGCCTTACATTTTCAGTTGCGCATAGAAGCTTTTCTATCTCCGCCTCACCCATTACCCTCGTCTCTCTTAGATGTGAACAAGCTGGAAATACGGAATATGTATCAGAAAGCACTGATCGTAGAAAAAAAAAATTACAACTGTTTTCTGATGGAATGAAATAAGATAGTAAATACTGAATAAATAAATGAAAAAGCATGGTCGTTGTAGCTGGGAGTGAGACACTCTAAAGGAGCTGTCTGAATTGCAATGCTCTCTTTGCATACTGTTTTGGCTACATTTGCCTGAGAATGTCAGTGCTTTAATGCAAAGAAAAATGAAACCAGAGAGCCTTAAGTTCTTCTAGCAGGCAAAGGTGGCTTGTCGTGTAACTTGCTCTGATTGCAGTCGTGATATGTTTTTTCTCAGCAGCAACTCTTGCATAATTTATTGTTCCTAATTTCACATATTTACTTGGAGATGGAGGACACTAAAATAATTAAAATATTTTTCTATTTTGGAAAGAAGCTGCACTTTTTAGTGATATGAAAAAAAAAGCAAAAATTTGCACACTGTTATGATTAGACGCATTTGCTTACTGAAAAATCTGTACATCAATACTAATTAGAGGAGTTGTCTACGCACAGGCTAAATGACAAGACACTAAATTTCCTTTTCATCGTGCTGGTGTTCCTGTTGTGGCAAAGGAAAGGTCTCTTGATGAAACGTGGTCTCCTCAGAGTGCCCCCGAGCACTGGGCAGGCCCCCGCGGGGCGATGCTGCGCAGGGGCAGCGAGGGGTTCCCTGCGGCTGGGGATGCTGCCACTGCAGTTACGTTGTCCCAAATCCGTGTTCTTTGCCCGCTGTGCAAGCCACTAACACGCAGAGAAGAGGTATCTCCAAGTTTATTCCATTAATGCACAGAAATGGGGTGCTCGTCCCAAGGGAGCACACCTTAGTTTCAAAAATTTCCATTTTTATACACTGATTATGACATATTCTAACAACTAATACATATTTATTGTTATTCTCTTTAATGACTGGTCGAGGTTTCTTCACTTCCTATGTAAATTAGTGCGTAGACTTTGTCTTCTTCTTCCCTTGTTCTCCTTTGAATAAGCAGTGTCATTTGGGTGGGTGGTCAATGAGTCGGTGGTCGCGATCTCCCCCTGCTGAAATTGCCTTTTACCTCCTTCTCCTCCAATCTTGGAAGTTCCAGGTGTTTTTCTTGGTTTGCTGGCCAGGACCACAGTTCATCACTCTCCTGACAAAGCTACGTTGTCTAGTACTTAGTTCCTTAATTTAATCTTAGATAAATCACGTCCAGTTCGTATTTCTCTATAGATGATCAAACGGGCTTGGGGCCACATAGAGGACTTTTAGTGGCAGCAGCAGGTTCCCTTAGTTGCTTTGATTACATGTTACATTTCATGTTTCTTGCTGATATCAATTTTACTACAACAGTTACATTTCTGATGGCAACGGAGACACAGTCTCAATACATACGGGTCTGTGCTACACACAGTACACGGTCTCACTGCGTATGTGCTGCATTAGAAGGCCTTTTGCAAGGACATTAACTAGGAGAAAGTAGGATTTTGCTGTGTTGGTTTTACAGCCCTTTTGCTTGGATTGGATTTTAATTTACAGTAGGTATAGCTTCCCTGAGATCATTTTTAAGTTAGTGTGAACGCAGGAGTAGCTAAGAAGCAGACATCTTTTCTCCTCACCAAGGAATATAGTTAGAAGTGATATCTCTGATATGAAAATGCTATTTTTTTTAAATGTAGTAAAGCGTACTCTCCTAGTTGACTAGTAGAGTAGTCTAGTAGAGACTCTCCTAGTCTCCCTTTATGAAAAGTCCTGTTTTGAAAGTACATATAAAATTCATGCATTTAAAGGTATTTGAAGTAAAGTTTAATTACCCATTTCAAAAAATAAGTTTTCAGTCTGTTCATCAGTTAGCTCTCTTAAAGACAATGGAAGCATTTTATTGACACTTAGGGAAAGAAACCCTCGGTACTAGAACCATCATGGAAACTGTCTGCTTGACGATGACTGTTCTGGAGAGCTGTTGGAGGTATTGAAGAAAAGACGTTTATCTTGGAAACCATTTTGTACTAGCAGCTATAGTGGCATAATTTTGAATATGCAGAGCTACTTCCTCTGTGATCACCAACTTACTGGATTTTGTTGTTTTTAGTATGTATCCTATTCTGTCTTTTCAGTGCTGATGCAATCTTACTGCTTACATGAGAGAAGCTAAAGATCTCAAGAAAAAGAGCTACCTTAGACATTGCCATACTCTGAAAAGAAAACGTGGTATACAATGAGATGGAGAAAGTAAATTCTTCATTAAAAGGCTCTTTTTTTTATTTTCTTATTGCAAAGTTGACTTGAAAAAGTAATAAAATACAAAAGCTTAACTGTGTTATTATCTTGAGTACAGCCATCTAGGCATATTGTCAAAAACCGAGAAGTACTAGCCAGGGATGCCTTGGCTGGGATAATCTGCAAATCCGCGCTTGAGTGAACCCAGGAGCCCAAGGAACTGAAATAGTGAAGCAGGTACATTAACAATGACAGGCCATTGAAGAGCAACACATTATTATGTGTCACTTGTGGGCTCTCAAAATACGATGCTGGAAGTGAAGACTGCACTGAGGCTTAGGCTCGTGCTGCGAGCAGATGAGTCATGACGAGGCGTCTCCTGGGGTGGTTGTCTGGTATGTCACAAAAGCTCCATTCCAGCCCAACCCGTTCTATGACTCCATTTTTCTATGCAAAGTGAAGAACTGTCCCTGAGGAGCCCAGCCGGGAGCCAGCAGCTGCTCAAGGTCTCGCCTTTCGTCCGTGAACCCCGTGTTTGGAGCTGAGCTGTGTTGGTGGTGAGTGGTCTGGGGGTGCCACGGCTGGCTGGGTTGGTGCTGTCTGCCTGCTGGAAAGAGCAGGCATGGAAAATTACACATTGTTTAGGAATTGATATATTATTTCAGCTAATCTATTACAAAACGTGGGCTGAGTTAGGATGGTATGAAGTGATGCTAATGGACAGTATCTAAAACACATGCCTAAAATCATTACTTGCCATTACTCCTGTCAAGTGACAATGGTAGGTTATTCATCCCTGCTCACTTCTAAAATTAATAAGTAAAAATTACTCTGCGGTCTTCCTCTCTGAATGATGACCGAGTTCGAGCCATCATTTTGAGGCCTCTAAGCCGTGAAGGAGAAACTTCTAAATGAGTTTGAGTGACCCCATAGTATTATGTCTGCAACTTACAAATGACCTTCAAAATGCGAGTGAGAATAAACTGCATGATACCGCTTTTTTAGCTAATTACTCTCTTCTTTTTCCCCAATATAACCTTTCACAATTAGATCAGTCCCTGGTTAGAATACTGACAAAACACTTTCATATGCTTAAAGCTTGGAACGGCTAATATGTATAACAGCATTCATTTAATCATTTAACTACATAATTATATCCCCAAGAAACAGTCTGATGGGATGACATGTCAAAGAAGCCAGAAAGAACTTTTAAAATCTGCAGTGATTTAATTAAATAAACACATTTAATATTTGCATATAGAGATTATATTATTTATAATTAACTTCCCAAATAATTTATCTTGCAGCCTTTTAATTTCCTCTGTATCCTTCTGCCTCATTGATAAATCCAGTCACGTTTGACCGTCCCAATCTGGCATTTAAATGTAACCAAAGTAGAGAGAACAATCATTCTTTAAATAACTTATCCTGAGAGACATATTAAAAAAATCTTAAAATTGGTGCCAACAGCCACTTTCGCCTATGGCAGTCAGAGATCAGGCCATTTCAAGGCCAAACGTGCTTTTTTATTATGTAGATAGAACTTAGTGTATTCTCATTAATTTTGTCCACAGTGTAAGAAGTACTAAACTCTCTGGGTGTCTGCCTCCTCAAGGGAAATCGCAGCCAGGAAACACTACAGACAAGAGGAAGTTTATTCGTCTTTTTAATGGTAACAGAGACAATCAGCGAAGGATTAAATTATTTTTACATTACTTCAGATTTATAGCAGAGAACTTATATACTTTTCTTCTTTATCATCAGTCCATCTCACTACCCAAATTCTTCTCTGCCTCGAGCTCACCTGCTGATCTTTTCTTCTGTCTTTCCCAAGAAATATAAAGGATTTTTACTATGTGAATCTTCTACTTTTAGCATCTCAGTTCACTCAACCTCTTCTCAAGCATGGAAAGTTGTATGGGCTTCATCCTCATGGCTAGATTTCAGTCCAACCCCTTAAAAGTTACTAGACAGATTATGTTACAGTGAGAATTGAATCGCTCCTTATCAAATTGCCTTTATCCTGCTTCATCCAGGTGTGTCCATTGTAATTGTTCCTACTGTTTGACTTCATGATGTGACCTGGTTCTCTGCTGTCAATCCACTTCCAGTAAGCAAGGATGGGGGAAAGAGAATTGCTGTGAAAAAAGAAAGGAGAGCGGTGTACGGCAAGGTGGAAGGTGCTCTGGGATCAGCTGGTTTCTCCCGTTCACCCTCGTTACTCCCAAGCTTGCTACCCAAATTACTGAAATGAGCAAATACTTTTTTTATTAGACTAATGTTTCTGTTCACCTGAGTGGACTTACATATGCATAGATTTGGTATTTATTGTTCATGAAATGTTGATGTTAAACATGAAGAGTTACCCGCTTCCTGAAGTAAATGTAGAATGCAGAGAAGAACTAGTTAAATGTTGTCTTTATTATCTGTACTCAAGGCATATGCTCCACACCAAAAATCAGGTAATGATTTCACCCAGGTATTTCCATGACTATGACTAAATCAAAGAATAATCAAGTATATGTCTAGTACTGACACCTGGATATTTAGCTTTTGCCAGTGCCTGTTCTCTGAAGAACTCGTGCTGCGGTCGTTACTCTCCAGATCAGGCGAATGTGAGCCCTGGTGGGCTGCTGCCAGTGGCTCCTTCCCTGTTGCCTGGTTGTGTGTTGCTGTGGTTGTCGGCGCAGGAGGGCTGTTGTCATCTTGGTTACCTTTTTACGTGCTCTGGGGACTGAACCATGGAGTTGTTAGCATGCACCATGATATCAAAGACAGTAATTACATAGTTCCATTTAACTGGAAATCTAATGCTGTTTTCTGAACTGAAAATACTTTTAGCTTGGTATTGTAGTATTTTTCTATTCTGCATCTCTGTCCATACGTGTATTCAGTTTCTCTAGATGAAGAAGTGTCTGATAGCAACACTACCCAAACATTGCTGTGTTGTGTGATGTGATGCTGTCTTAAATGTGGGTTCACTGAGTCTACTAACATTAAAAAGAATAAAAAGTTAAGCTGTTTGCACTGACTAATGAAAAAAAATATTGGCATAATGGCTGCAGAACAGTCTTCTGTAAACAAGCAAATAAATAAATAAGTAGGAAAAATACTTAGTCATGATTTAAAAGTTCCTTTCTTCCCCAATGGATCATAGGTCTTTTTTTTGAAGTGATGGAGCAATCCCGTGAGACTTAAATCTAATCTGTGATGACCTCTACTCAGCTATTTAGTATGTGAAACACTCATCTTGGCAGAGTCTTCATGGGTTCTGTCATTTTTATGTAGAATTTGCTGTAAGGAGCCGTATTTTTTGACTATCGGGTGAAAGAGTGATATATATTCAAACTGACTTTGTAAAGCTGCATCTGCCATTTGTTTTTTAGAAAAATTCCTGTAAAATCTCTGCAAAATTATAAGAGGAGGTTAATTTAGGGTAAAGCTCTTCCCTTTTAATACACCCTGGAGGTAATAATCGAGCTTCTCAAAATGGGAAGAAATTCTTTCAGAAGAGTTAGGGTAAATGTAACATCCTGATGTGGATGAACATGTTGGATGTGGCAAACGAGACTAAAAGTGCACTGGTACAAATCTTTGCATCAAATCTCAACCCAAGCTTTCTTGCATTTTTTTGAAATGGATTCACCGTTTACTCTATGAGTTGAAATTGCTTCTATTTCTAAGCAAACACTCTGAAGTGCTTAGCGGACAACTGTTGGGAGCTTTTGTGGTCATCAGGAGTCTTCTTGGGAACGTGCGCAAGTTACTTGCTGTTTGCAGGTTCAGCTGTTGCCCACAGATAAGCTGAACCACAAGTTCAGTTTTCAATTACTGTAGTTCCCTATGAAGGAAATTTTGCGTATTTAAATGAATGCAGAGAATAGAGAGTACGATTCAGACGCCAGTGAAATATTTCTTTATTTAGGGCGGCAATCTTCAATTAACTCAGGCCATGCATGAAAAACAGATGTAAAAGTTAAATGGGCGTTAGTGCTTTCAGGTATCAGTATCCCGCTCTCACTGCGTCCAGTGTCAGAGAACGCTTTAGCGCAGTTCTCAGGTACTTGCCTGATGAGCTCTTTTACCCTTCTCACTCTGGCACTGCTGTTCCACACGTTTTCCTGGTGACAATGAGATCATGAAAAATAACTCCTTGTGTGGGGCAAATGTGAATAACTGTACCATACAGTCATACTAAACCAGTCCTGCTAAATCAAAATTGCAGTTACCTCATCATACATCAGCTATTATGCCTTTGCAGCAAATGGAAAACTAGCTCCATTATTGATTATACTCTACTTTTTGTTAATCATAGTAGTAAAATGCATTCAGAACCATATGAACTTGTGGTTTCCAGCCTGCAGGCGTGTGATCTGTACACCGACCTGCTGCTTTCTAGAAATTAAGAGTATGGTAAATCCCTGGAGTGTTTCACCTCCACCATTTCCTTTGACAGTCTTTCATAGAACTTCCACTGATTAATTGTTAGGTTAAGTATGCTTGAACTAAGTCATTAATTTTCTCTGAAAAGGCATAATTCCAGAGCACTGTCTCTAGCAAGATGGTATTGCCTGCATTATTAAATACTTTCTCTCGCAGCTGTCATCCATAAACCCTCTGCTCCCCCAGCACAGACCCCTTCTACTTACCTGCGGTTCACGGAGAGAGACAAGAAACTCAGATGAGATTTTTGTACTTCAGGTGTCCTTTGACGAAATAGTTGTGTTTCCTGAATCTAAAATAGCAGTAAGTTATGAACTTTGAGTATCTTGAAGTTTTTTGTTGTGTTAGAAGCAAAATTGCTCATACTTAACATTTTGTATAGGAATTTACATAATTTAACCCGAGTGCCCCCTCTCCCCTGAAGGAACTCACGGGCCTGTAAACTGCGGCCTGACAATGACAAAGTGAGTTGCAAGAATGGAGAGATAGTGAGGAGAAAGGTAGTTAAAATTTAATTCTTTTTGCCATAAAAAGTCATAGCATATTTAGACACTTTTGTCAAATAGTTTATTTTCATTTTAATTTAACGTATAACATAAATAAAGGTCTCATTCTATGGGCATGCACAACTACCTCCATTCGTCTGGTGTGATTTTACACTAACGTAATAAATTGCTGCAGCTTTTTTATGGACATTTAAGTCAAACAAATATAAATTCTTAGCATCAATAAAAGAAATAAGGATCCTGAGCCTTACTCATTTAGGGAGTGTTCCCAGCACACTTGTTTGTCTGAAAAGACATTTATTTATTGGACAATGTAAACCAGTGAAGGATATACTCTTGGCCTATTTAACACTTCATAAACGCAGTGCGTATGACTTAACCCCGTGGGTATGAACAGAAGTCACACGCATTGTAAGTCTGTAATGAAAATTAGCACAAGTTTACATGCAGACAATTTCTTCTGACCGCAGCCATTGAAATTCATTGGGACCCAAGCACTCAACTGCTGCACCTTCAGAGAAACCCTTCCAAACCTGATTCAGCAAAGAGTTTAAGGATTGACTCAGTTTTGACTGTGGCGGTATTTATGTTTTTATCCTCCTGCCCAAAGAAGCAGTTGTAGACAGTAGCCCAAAGAAGTAGTTGGAGACATTGTCGCCATCTCTGGAGACGTTCCAAACCCACCTGGTGTTCCTGTGCCACCTGCTCTGGGTGACACTGCTCTGGCAGGGCTGGGACTGGGTGATCTCCAGAGGGCCCTGCCAACCCCGGCCAGGCTGGGATTCTGTAGCTATGCTTGCAATCCATTCAAGGAAAGAAAAGAACGGACTGGACGATATCATTTTATACAAATCAAGCATGTTGTGTTTTCTAAATTTGTGTTCCATAAACACCAGTAATTTTGCAGGATAATTAAAAACTGTTCTGGTAATTCATGCTGAGGGATGGTGCTAATAGCTTCCATGAGGGAACAGAGGTCGGGGTGGGATGTGTGTGAAGCAAAGTGATGGCGTGAGGGGACTCTCAGGAAGGGCAAGAGGCTGAAACGGGGCCTCTACCAGCACCATCTCAAGTGCTGGTAGATGACAGCACAGTGGCCTGGGAGGAGTTGGAGGTCCCTGTGCAGGCACTGAAGTACGGCACCGTTGGAAGTAGCTGGGATACTGTGGGACGGCTCGGATGACTGGCCCTCTCTGATGTGTGGAGACAAAGACAGGCTGGGAAGATGAGGAGGGAGGCATACGCTTTACATGAAGCACCAGCTTCAACCTGTGGAGCTCCTCTATGGAAGGGTTTTGTGGAGCAGGATCAGGGAAGAAGCAATTAAGGGCGACCTTGTCATGGGTCTTTGTTACAGACTATCCAATTAACAAGAGGAAGCGAGTGTAGCCACCTGGGATCTCTTGTATCTGCCATTTGGTAACAAAGAAAAACAAGGAGGTGATCATCGATGGCAGCCTCGGCTGTAGTGGCGTACGGGACCTGGGGGAAGCAAGGAAGGCAAGCCGCAGGCTGTAGTTTCTGAAAACAAATGGGGCTTTAGCTTGTACACTGTGTTTCCTATATTTTGAAAAAAAATAGGAGACACGTGCAAGATAATGTACTTTTCAGAGGTGTCTATTTAATAACAAACCCAAAGCTCATGGAGCACATATGTCTGAATTAAGACCTCTCTCTCCTTCAAGTTTCTCAAGGGGAAACTTTCTTTGAGTCACAAGGACTTCTATGGAAATCAGGCACAAGCAGATTGAGTGTGAGGTAACCCTACTGCATGAGGGTTTCAAATTATTTTGTACAATTTTTACATTGCTGTCAGTAACACTGGAAAAATATTACTTATTTGTCATTCTTTAAAGCAAGCATGGATTGCCCAGATTTGATTGAAAGTACATATTGGCCGGCAAAACCGGGCAGTGTGATGGCTGAGAAGGCAGGAATCCAGCTTCGCTTTTAAATTCTAGATTGTTTGCGGTGCTGACATTTGGAAATATCCCTTCTCTGCTTTGTTATGTGTACAAATGGCAGGCACTGAAAAGTGGTGTTACCAGCAGAGCAAGGAACATGAAACCTCATGACGACAACTCCATGAGCTGCGGACATTTTTCAGAGCAGAAGCAGACCTTAAAAACATCCTAAACTGCTGCCATGAATGTAATGATCATTTAAATGTGTTGATGAATAATTCAAAGATAACCAGTAACATATTCATCAAGACTACCTGGGAAATAATCAAGAACATCTTACAAAACCCCTCCATTTTTATGAAAAGTAAGGGACATCACATGAAGACAGCAGAAGGTGGGCTCAAAATAAAAGGAGTGGGCTGAGGAGGATATTAGTTTACAGTAGGGAGATATGGAGAAGTGAAGAACCGCATGGAGTTAAAATGAGCCCAGTTATCCTTTGAGATGGCTAACTACAAATTAACCCTGTCTGCCTTAGTAAGTCCATGAACTAAAATGATCAGAAGCTCGGAGGTCGCTTTGCAGATACGCTTACCTTGTTCTGCTACTTCTCAAGCATTCATTTTGGGCCACTGTTGGAGGAGGTTGGGCAGAATGGACTTTAGTCTGAGTCTGTGGCTCGTATGTACTTAACTGATGCAGAGGTAATTCAGTGAGCAGAAAAAGAAGCTGGATTTTATGAGTTAGTCATTGTGAAAAATGTAACACAATCCATGTTTAGTTATATCTTACGTTGATTTTTTGTCTTAGAAAAAGGCTAACACAAGTTCAACAAAGCTGTTTGCTGTAATGTGTGCTGTAACATGCATGTGCTTGTTATGGGACCAAATAATTACGTAAAATGTTTCTTAACCCATAGCCTTAGTATTTTACAGACTGCAGTTGGAAAGCTTCAGTTGAACGAGATAGTTGTGGCACTCTTGCTAGGTGTTAAAACACATGAAGCACATGTTCACCTGCCGATACATGCGTTTGGCAGTATTTCATTTTGCTTTATAAAAGAAATAAAGATCAGCCCAGAAAAGAGGGGGTACCATTGTGGGAAGTTCATGACATGGGCAATTAGAAGACACAGCGGACAGTGGTCGAGCGTCCTTTAAAACCTCGCCAGTTTTCCTCTTGTGACACACGTTGATTTACAAGCACAGGCAGAAAAGGTGGGGTGATTAAGGAATTTATTCTCATGCATTGAACCCTGCAGGCAAATGTCTTCAATATTTAACCAAGAGATCAATGAAAGCAAATTGTTCACTGACAACTAGCTAGTTACTTCCCTTCAGGTGAATTACTGCTCCAAGTACTCTGCTGTTACGAGGACAGTTCTCTCTCTTTATTTTCCTTTATTTCCTGCATTCATTTTCCTCCCTATTTTTGTTACCTCTCTTCCAAGAGCCGCCTTACAAGACGAAACTGGAATTACTTAGAAATGCAGAACAGCTGGTTGCTACTGTGTCATGTATCGGTTGAGCTCCAGTAAGGAGCTGCTTGTTTCAGTGTCATCTGTGTTGGTAGCTGTAATTTCAAAGTGAATCTAGAGCCCGGAGTAGAGGAAGGTGTTTCAGTGGGATCTCTGTGCAGCCTCCCTGGCTGGGCAGCACCGTTTCACTTGTGACACCATTTTGTCCTTCGTTGGGCTGAGAATTTACCAAATATCACCACTCGCCAGGTCTGGAGAGGGCAGAGCCCTTGTGAAAGCCATGTCAGCCTTTCCAAGGCTGTAACAGTTCTTTGTCAGTGCCGTTAAGGTCAAGCCTGACATTCTGTCTGATTTTTTTCCTGGGATGTGGGTAGCAATAAGAGAACCACCTCTCCTGTCATATCCTCGCCTTGTTAGGGGAAGTGTGGCAGTAGTTGTGAAATTCTTTAAATAGCCACCAAGCTGGGATGCAGTTCATTTCAAAAGTCGCTGTATACCTTAGAAACTAACCGTCTTTTCATCGTTTGTCCCTTGTGGATAGGAAAGTGGCAACACACCGTCAGCTTACAGAATTCTACGTGAGAATTATCTGGGCAATTATTTTTTCTGTAGGGTTATAGATAACACGTTTTGATCATTCTTAGCCAAATTTATAAATCCTAAGTTGCACACCTGTAAACCTGAAGAAGCTCATCCGTATGGCAGACGACCAGCTCACAACATCACGCCGACGTCTGGAACAGCCACGATCTCTTCTCTCTCCAGCCGCCCACATGGTGCTCCAGTCCCTTCCGTCGGGAGACAGCCTCGGTTGTGCCGCTCTCGGGTGCCACTGGCTGCTGTTGGCTCTTGGCAAGTCATTCCTCTCCAGGAGTGAAACGGTATTTTCCACACCCGTCTCCAGCAGTTACTCCTCCAGGTGCAAACACGGAAACAACAGAGAAACAGTTTACAAATTATGAAGAAATTGTATAGACATTTTAAAAAGATCTAATTAAAAATGATATACTTAAATAGAATCTGCATCATACTGCTCTTTAAACGCATTCTGTCATGTCCGAGCAGCTCTTGTCTGTTGTCTGGGATCCTATTGTGCCCTGTGCTCTGCAAACATAAACCAAAAAGATGTTTCCTGTAACATGCTCTATTATCTTATGCCATTGTATGTTCTGAAAATCACTTTACGAAAGACTTCAAAATAAATCTATAAGCATCCTTTGTCCTAGTGTGCTCCTTGCTTAGTTAAGAGACCTATAAATATTCTCTTGAAGGCTGATTTCTCAAAATTTCTACAGAAAATGTTTTTGGCAAGTTCTTTATTTCCAGACAATTTTCTTGTGTTTAATAAATATGATTTCAAAGAATTATTTTTTTTTCCCAGAACTGGTAGCATTAATGCGGAAGCAAGAAGTAATAGTGGAAAAAAAATAATGCTGTGTATGTCAATGTCCAGATGGAGATCGGTGACAAATGGTGTCCCTCAGGGGTCCATACTGGGACCAGTTCTGTTCAATATCTCCATCAATGCCACGGTCAGTGGGATCCAGCGCACCCTCAGCAGGTTTGCAGATGACACCAAGCTGAGTGGTGCGGTGACACGCCTGAGGGATGGGAGGCCACCAGCATCAGAAGGACACGGAGCTGTTGGAGCGGGGCCAGAGGAGGCCCCGGAGATGCTGGGAGGGCTGGAGCCCCTCTGCTGTGGGGACAGGCTGAGAGAGCTGGGGGGGTTCAGCCTGGAGAAGAGAAGGCTCCGGGGAGACCTTCCAGCCCCTTCCAGTCCCTCAAGGGGCTCCAGGAGAGATGGGGGTGTTGGAGCAGATGGGCTTTAAAGGTCCCTTCCAACCCAAACTATTCTATGATTCTAAAAGAACTTACTAAACGGGCTCTGAAGACATGCCTATAAATACGAGAAGGCACTGGATAAGTAGGTTTTTTAATTAGAAATTTATTTGCAGACTTCATTATGCATTGCAAACATCTCCCCCCCTAATATTAAAGGTTACACTTCTGTTGATGTTAATAGGTCAGTACTCCACCCTGTTGATTATTTATTACATGCTGTCATAATAGCATGGTAAACTAGGCTTGGTCAAACAGATCTGTAGGGCAAGATATAAATCAACATAGCAGTTTTGACAGCAAGAAGATTGCAGCAGTCCAGGTATGCCGAGGGTCTGTGCCTGTGTCCTGGGGCGTGTTGGTTAACGCTCAGGATGTCTTTGGTTGAAATCTGTGATCAGTAGCACTGTCTGAAATGACTATACCTGCTAATAAGCACCTCAGAGCGGTGGTCTCGGGTCAGATCAGGTGTTCATCTGTCCTGACATCCCGTGTGTGTAGCGAATGCTTAGGGAAAGACAGCAACAACAGTGGTGCTTCCCCTGGAATGTTCATCCTGGTTTTAGTAGCTTAACTGCATCCAGAGCTAAAGTCTATTTTACGACTCTGTAACTCTGTGCTGCTCGTTTACCTCTATGCTTTCTTCCTTCAGCTGGATATTTACTTGCACTTTTAGCATTTCTCAAACAGAGCAGGAACATTATATAAAATAGAAAGGTTAAAGTCTATATGGAGATGAGAACATGCGGACCACCGTAAATCCCCCAAAGGATACGACTCGCACATCACATCAGTGGGCACATAGATCATACGCTCCTGCGCATAAAACCCTACTTGTGTATGATTTCTCACAGAATCCTCTTCTTAATCATTCTGCTTGTGAGTCCAAGGGAATACAGCTGTACAATTTGCACAGTTTTAATGATTTCCAAAATTATGTCTGCACATGCAACCTTTTATGGATTTCTGTAACTCCAAAACTGGAGAGAAAAAAACAAACAAGGAAATTCTTTAAATCAAAATACAGTAAGAAACGTAGAGAAATACGTAACAGAAAAAGTTCAACTCTCAGACAACTTCAAATAGAGATTTTTTTTCCTTTTGTTATGTAACTTACTGTCAGAAATAGTTACTGGCAGGACATCGAGGTATTTTCTGTTCCCGTGATTGTGTCACTGGACTGCATTGATTAATCACAATTACACAATGATTTTCCTGCTTTAAGTAGCTGCAATTCCTGCTTCAGCTCCAGCAGAAGCTGCCGAGCAATAGACTGAAAATGTATCTACAAATACAAAGGGAAAAGAAGTTGCAGTTATCTCTTGGACCAGAGAACATTTTACGTCCCATCTCTATTTGCTATAAGAGAGCAGGTTAAACATTACTCACCTTCCAGATTCTCTGGTCTTGATTCAAAGGTGCTTAACTTTATTACACGAGATGAAAAAACTGCTGAGATCATCTACGCATACGTTTCACTCCTATTCCTATAGATGTGGTATTGATGGGACATAATTCCAGTCAGTTACCTGCAGGCGATTAGTTGAACAGCAGACAGACAACACATGTATTTGTCAGCACCCAGCTGGGTGGGCAATCCGTAATTTGTTGATAGCCATAGACACAGGGCATTGGGGGATTGTAAGGAAGTGCTGTTGTAGTGGTAATTACAGCCAAACTCAGCAGCATTGCCAGAGTTAAGGACTGAATTTGCTTTAAAGTCTGTTTTTGGTGCTTTATGTAATTTAGCTTGGGTAGTCTGCAGCTGAGTGAAACCTGATGTGGAAATTGTCAGCTCAGATGCACATTTCCTTCTGAAAAGGGTTCAAACAAGAATCTAGGACATAGCAATCTTTAGAGAAGTAGTTCATTTTGCCAGATATGGTTAAGTAATAAATCAAGCATAAGCATTTGCAGCTTCCAAGAGTTTATTTTTTAATCATTTGCAGCTTTGTTCTTAAAATACATTATCAATGAATCACAGAATTGCAGAATCACAGACTGGTTTGGGTGGGAAGGGAACTCAAAGCCCCCCCAGTGGCACCCCCTGCCCTGGGCAGGGACACCTCCCACCAGCCCAGGTTGCTCCAAGCCCCGTCCAACCTGGCCTTGAACCCCTCCAGGGATGGGGCAACCACAGCTTCTCTGGGCAACCTGTTCCAGTGCCTCACCGCCCTCACAGCAAAGAATTTTTTCCTGATATCCAATCTCAATCTACCCTCTTCCAGTTTGAGGCCGTTACCCTGTGTCCTATGATAACGCTCCCTGATAAGGAGTCCCTCCCCATCCATCCTGTAGCCCCCTTTAGGGACTGGAAGGCCGCTATAAGGTCTCCCCGGAGCCTTCTCTTCTGCAAGCTGAACAACCCCAACTCAGCCTGCAGCAAAAAGGTACTTTTTGTTACCTCTTTATGAAGGTAGCTGTCAAACAGCAGTCACTGCACATAAATCAAGGAAATGACAGTGGTACAGAACAATGTAAGTGAGACCACGACCAGAAGAATAGTTTAACTTTGAAATTAGTTCTTGGTCCTCATATGAGGAGCTTTAAATGGCTACTGTTAATAATGTTATTCACTCTTTTAGGTGACACTGAAGTTTGGTCTCCTAAAGGGTCACAATAGGTGAAAGCAAAAGGGAACTAGCAGAGCCTCTAAAAATTCAAATGGGTATTAAATGAAGTTTTCAGCAGTGATGTGGCTGTATTTCTTAGAATGTCAGATCGCTTCATGGGCCTTCACTCACTTCATTTGGAGCTTTCTCTGTCTTGCAAATGAAGAAGTTGAAGAAGGGGTCACTAGCCAATCAACACAGCAAATTGATTGTAATTACTGCAGTCCCCAAAGGTAATCACGTTTTGCTTCAAGTGACAGGTCTGCGTAGCCTTGTGGTAACCAAGGTCACCTGAACAACTTCAATCCTGTGTCAATGTTGCACCGTGGGAAAGCAAACCCTGCTCGAGGAAGACCTTTTTCTTGATTAACCTCTTGAGTTCAACACTAAGTCCTTGCTCAGTTCAGATTCCACTTTGGTGTATTTATCTTCTGGTACCGTATGCCTGTGCTTTCCGTTACGCATTTATTTTCTCGGAAAAGAAGTAAAAGATCAGATTAGGTATTTGGTACTGAAGGTTAATGTTACTTTCATGACATGTAACGCAGTGTCATCTGCTGGGTAATGTTTGTTCTCTTCGACATCCCTCAGCTGCTCTTTGTGCTATTGAATGTGTAGGCACAGATATAATGCTCTACTTCAGCAGCAGACCATGCGTAAGCCAAATGGAACAACCTTGCAATCGTTTCTCTTTGGGCTTAGAGCTCTTTCGTTGTGATCTCAAGGTTCCCGTGTTGCTGCATTCGCTATGATGGGATTTGCTTCTCAGAGGTTGTAACATGAAATAGAAAGTGTTATAGGCAGCATTACTGTTATCATCTGTTGACCTGAGCAGCACAACATTCGGGCTCGTTTCAATTATAAGGAGAAACTGAATGTATTTCATTGATGTCACTATTTATGGAATCTGTTTTCCTGAATATGGGATGAATTAAATAGGGGCGGTTTGTGCTCATAACCTCAAGCCTTTTTCCACTATTCCCTGACACAGAAACCTCTTACTGTTGGATCTGAGGGTTGATCATATTAAGCAACTCATGGGAATTTAGGGTGCATTGGTCTTGGGATGCTCAGCCCTGGTCTGTTGCTGCATGAAAGGAGTTTTAATTAGATGGACAAACTTGAATTCTGCAAATGAAACAAGTGCTTTTGAGGCACATTTTATTAATAACTTTTCTTGGTCAGCTATACCACGCTAAGTACTCAGCTGTGAGCCTTGGTTCTCTCCGTGCACTAATATTGACAAAGCCCAAGTAACCTCCACACTGAAAGTCTACAAGAATAATACAGCACATTTGATCTCCGTTCCCTCTCTTACTCTCCGCTCCCTCCCTCTCGCCTAGTCTGTGTTGCTGTTTGCTTTTGTCTCTTTCACGTCAGTGTGTTCTTGCTTAAATGGAAAATGCTGTATAGTGGATTCTTGATGGAAATTGTATACACTTTCTGTGTGTTTTTAACCTGAAGGAAATGAGAGAGAGTGCTGTTGAGAAATTGTTATTTGTACTCAGTACTTTTTTTCTTGAAATTAAGCAGAGAACAGATGGACAGGTCTCTCTGCTGCCAGTTTTAAGTGGGCTATTCAGACTATAATCATCATCTCTGTTAGTATGGACAGGGGAAAAAAAAGAGGGGTGGGAATTCTCAAACACTCTCACGGGTGCCGTTTTTCAGAACCTGTTTCAGAAACTGGAACTGCAGGAGATCTGTGTTGTGGGTTAACTCCACGGCTTGTCCACTGGTCACGAGAGCTGCACTCAGGTGGCTTTGGTTCTCCTCTAGACCAGAAATGTAGAATTGGAGACCTTGGGAAAATCAGGGCCTTTCAGAAACAAGGGTTGCTTGGTTTCAGTGAATTCCATTGGAGCTTTGTATTTCAAATGGTAGTGCCAGAAGTCCATATTCTGAGCAATTTCCAACACTTGGGTTCATGCTCTGCTCTGACTGCCCTTGCAAAGACTGCATAAACCTCTTACAAAGTATAAGGGGAACTTTCCAGTATTCCCTTCCGGAGCATGTAAATAAATTACAGCCAGTCTGACTGTAGAAAGAAGTTAACTCTGAAGAGATGTATAACTCATGTATCTTCTTGATCTATCTTACCAATAAATGTAAATAAAATGACACTTCAGTTGTCTTCCTGTTCAGATAAAAAAGAATGAACAAGCACAGCTTCTTGAATGAAATGGAAATCCCTGAATTTGGTCTTGGTTTCTTCTCAAGTTCCCACTTAGCTTTTAAAGGTCTTTGTTGATGCTGTTGTTTGCTTTGCTTCAATCAGTTGCATATGTTCCAAGAAGTTCAGCAGACTTCTCTTGGCTATGTTGCTGTGAGAATTCAGTCTCGTTGCTGTGTCCTTATGTGTTGCATGAAGTACTTTGTAAATTAAAAAGTATGTTCTTCCCACCATGGGGACAGCTTCTGAGCTCTGTCTCCTGACTTAAGAGTTGTGCCTAAATGATAAAGGTGAAAGTGTGGAATTATCAAAAAGGCTTTGTTGACTCACTGTCTTCACTTGGGATTATGACTCCTGAAGCTACATGAGCAGACTTAGATAGTGAAGGGACCTACACCTAAAAGCTGCTAGCCTGTTACTGTGTGTTATTGGTCTTATTTGAGTGGGGAAGGAGAGGAAACAACCCCCCAACTCCTCCAAAGCTTAAAAAATGCTAAAATCTCTCAGTTCTTTGTCCATACTACATTACTCTTTGTTGGTGATATTAGCTTTTCAGATTCCTGCACTCAATTTCATGGCTGTTTAATCCAAATCAGGATTTAAGCATACCCTGTGGAACAACAGGACTTGCCTACAAAGGGGAATTGCTGCAAGCAAGCTGTATATTCATCTATGTGATTTGTTCCAAGTGCTCTCTTTATACCAGCTCCTCGCGTAGACAATTCTAGAGCATGTGTCCACCACACACAGTGCAGAAGTACCCACACTGGCTTCGGAAACTGAAATGGTAGGGTCGTGCCGGAGCTGCATTGCAAGGAAACTGATGTAGCTCTGCTGAGATCCATCTGGTTCATGGCTCTTCGGAACGTCCTGGGGATGTCCCGGCTTTGCTGGGGGAGCAGCAGGCTGGCGGTGCTGTGGGCTGCTCGATGGTGTGGGTATGCTCTTTCCATCTTCTTCAGTAAAAGAGTACGTAATCTTGCTTAGATTAAACTGGGATTGTTTGCAGTGGGGAATTCTCACACGTATCCTGTGCGCTGTGTATTCCACAGGGGTTAGTGTGTGATACCGCTTCTTGTGCAGGCAAACGAGCCTTCAGGACAGCGACCGCATGGCCCTCGTTGCTCACCAGATGACCTGGAGGCACTTCTGTGGCCGGGGACTAAATTGTTAGATTTCAAATTCCTAGCACCTCCCACTAAAGCACTGCAGCTGGCGAAATGAACAGCTAAGAAACGTTTGTATAGTGCCAGGAGAGTATTTTGTTTCTCTGTTTGTTTAGGATCAGTGAAAGAATCATTTCTTGTGTTCGTTATACATTAATGACACTGCACAAACTATACTTCATGATGCTCTCGGGTACAATAACTGAGCTGGATGGTTGAATGCAATTTAAATATGCACAGAGAATGGACTAATGGAGGATCCTCAAGGACTAGCTGATAGTTCTATTTATAATTACATCATGCCATCTAAATTTGTGAAGCTTTGTGTTCGTCACACGCATTGCATTGTTGAAATGTAGCATTTTAGATTTAAGTATAAGAGGACCTCAGTATTTTCTCTGTGGAAGTATCTTACTCTGATTTGTGTTTGTGGGGTTTTTTTCATCTGTCACCCCCCACCAACTCATACACCTCCTGAGAGCGGGCTCTGAGAGTGCTTTCAGTGGGTTCTTCTTCCCCACCCTTCTTACAAAACAAAAATAAAAACCTCGTTGGGCCCATTTAGAGAGGAAAGGAGCACTGGTGGAAAAAAACAGCAGTATTTTTACTTCTCCTGGGAAGCTGCAGCAGTCTGTGAATGTGGTCTGAGCTCACGGGGTGTCTGTCCAGCAAAACCCGCTCCATGTCATTTTCCTGCTCCCCCTCTGCCACCCCCGTCAGGAGTGTAGAGTGCCGGGACGCACTCCGCTGGTCCTGGGAAGAAGCGGAGGTAGGTCCTCTGCTGGGCCTCATCCCTTGCTCAGCCAGGGTGGGTGTTGAGGTGACTCCTTCAGGCCTGTACTGCCAGTGGTGTTGCACCTTTCCACAGGAGCCAACTTCTGCTGTTCCTCTGGGTGAAGTTCTCCTCCGCAGGACCTCAGTTTGTGAGTTCTGAGCCTTGCGCTTTGATGCAAAGCTTAATCTGAGAATCACAGTTTCAGTGAGAGAAAAACCGTATTGCGTAGGAATGTTAAGTAAAGCGTTGGCCTCTGTATGGTAGACACTCTTTTCTCTTCTCACCAGTTTAACTGTCCAGTTTTCTGTTTTAGAGATTTTGGTGACTCATAAATGGTCACCCAAATAATTTGCAGATAAGTATCTTCCTAACCTCCGTAAGGTCTTTACCCAGAATGCCAGCTGGACAGAAGCACCAGGGAAAGATCCTTATTTTCTGGAGATTAACTGCTGTGGTGTAGGCAAAGCTTGTCCATCTATTTCTGAAAAAAATGCATGGCCTGGAACTTCTAGAACATCCCCTTTCTGTCAAATAGCAAGATAACCAATTCTGTGTGTTGTGGCCCCAAGGGATATCTGCTGCCCCCAAGAAATTTTCATTCCTTCCAAATTTTATTTAAATACAGCTTGTTTCGAACTCTCCCTAGGTACCTTCACAGGCACTTCTATTCATATGCAACAGAAGACATTTGTTTTTCTGATACTCTCAATCACTTCAATCAATATGATTGTCAGCTGCTAGTTAAAAAATGGACTTGGACATAATTACATTTTTTTCATCTACAATCTGCTGGGCTTGTTTCTAATTCATTTTACTGCTCTCCCGTCTGCTTTTATTCATTACAGGAAATTTAAATACCCTATTTAGTCTGAGTATAATGTTCATTTCCTTTGTATTTGTAAAAGCAGTCATCTCGAAGAAGTCATTAGGTTTAATGTTAACTTTTAATGTGATCTGTGAATATGATGAACTATTCCATGAGTTGTCTGAAGTTTGTATATGATAGTTCTATGTTCCCAAACCTGTCATGGATTAGCAATGTAGCCGTGCATTTACAGTTTCAGGGCAACATTTCAATTTTCTGTGTTTTTGTGGATGCTGTTGTGAAGTGGCTTTGGTTTTGCAGCGCTGACTTTCTTGCTCTAGACTGGTTTTGAACTAATATCAAACATGACGGGACCCCGGCTTGGAGTTTCATTCCCACTGTTTACTAATACTGCTAAACGTAAGTTTCAAGCACTGTAATACTTTTTTTTTCCCTTGAAGAGCTAGAAGCATTAGTCATTTATCACTCCCTTTGCAGTCCCTTATCCTTCCAGCACTCACTGGGCACTCTGGAACAGGAGTCGGCGTAATGAACTGCAGCAAGAGCATCTGTGACTCCATAGACAGCCTGCTTAATAAATGTTTATTGATTTAAATTACAGACTGTGTGCATGCAGGAGATACTGAAATAAATGAAATCAGAGCTGGTGATGCATCTGTCTACTCTTGACTATATGTCTAAAATAATTATGGCAATATTTGAGGCAAGGCAAAGGGTTAACTGGTTGAGGGAGCAGCTGTGGGTCGCTGGGTTTCTTCCCAAGGTGCTAATCAGCTGCGGCACCCCTGGAAGGAGGTTTCTGAATATAACCCCGAAGACTTTCAGCTTTTCAAGCGCTTACTTTCTGTGTGTTTTCAAGGACCTTTACCTTGTGGGAAAGTACTACGGGCCACAGCTGGTGCAAATGGAAGTGAAGGCACTTACTGCGTGCCCCAGCAGTAAGTCTGGCTTTGTGCCTCTCTGCTTTGTGACATATCTCCATGGCCATACTGTACGAGAAATTAATTTTCCTCTTCTTCAATAAGCTATTGACTCTAAGCAACTATTAGAGGTACAGTGCATGTAGCTATCATAACAATTTTCTTGCACGTTGTGTGCACAATTGCAATTTTCCTCATTATTGTTCCTGAACTTTATCCTTTCTCTCCCCGCAAGCCTCCGGCTTAGAGGTCTGGCACACATAGAGGACATTGTTATGTTCATAACAAAAGCATATCTGAAAGCTCCGTATTTTAAATCACTGCCTTTCAGTGATGAATTCTGGACGCTACTGCAAATAACAGCACTTTTGTGCGGCTGCTTTAGCTATTTGAAATAACACAGAAATAAGTCAGACACAATTTACCTGTGTGATTTGCAGTCTCAGATCACGTGTTTCAGAACTGCTGGCCCTAAGCTAAGCTGTATTTATTGCAGAGTGGTGTAGATAGCAGATTTATTTTTTATTAATTTTACAAAGTATCCAAAATGATCTAGGTTTTGGTAGGTTTTTTTTTTGCTGATCATCACGTTCTGCAGCGTAACACAGTGGATTATGTTTGTGGTTGTGCTAACAAAGGGAAACAAGTTTGTAGTTTCTGCTCTGTGATCCTTTTCAACACTAGCTTGGCCCCAGAGGTCACTCAAGCAATCTTTAGGATCCAGTTTTGGGGTGACAGTTACACATTTCAGGATGCAGGTTGTACAGCGAGATCTGCACAAGGTCCTTGAAGTTGGAAAGGGCCATAAACCCTTGAACTGACTGCTGCATCCTAAAGAGGTTTCTCCTGAATCCTCAGAAATATTTCGGTCACTTGGTATTTTGGATCTAAATCTCTTGCTTGTAGCTGCATTGACTTATCTTACTGAATGGTTTTAGTCCGTTTACTATATCAAGATCAATATTACGTTAGCAAAAAGGTAAGTTTACTGCTCCCTGTTTAGTTGGAGAACTATGATATCTGTTACTAATTATGCTGTCTGACTGATGAGTTTTAGAAATGTCAGCTGCCTTCCATGAGTCTTTGGTACCATTCACAGAAGTAAATACTAATCACACTTACTTCAGAAGGGTGTTGTGTCGTTAAATTAATGTTTGTAAATTATTCTGAAACTCTTCAGATGCCAAATAGTCTAGTGCAACAATTAATATCGCTACTGTTAAGTGCCATCCAATTTCTGTATTACATATTTGTGTCCTTTAACAAGGGAACAGAAGCAGAATGTCATGCTCATTGATGTTTTTAAGTCCTTTATTAGAGCTAATGTCTTATTAACAGTCTGTAAAATCTTCTTCGCAGATGCGAGGTTTAGTTCTTTTTCTGCTGCTTTTGAAGTCTAAAGACTGTATGGAGGAGCTGTTACTGCTTCATAGGCATTTTCCAGGATGAATTTGCAGATTTGCTCACGTCTCATCATGGGGTAGTCCTACAGATGCTATTTCATGAATATGTAGAGTATGTTTGCTATCATTTTTTATGCTGTAGGTTCATGGCAAATTCCCAGTTTATTCAGAAAGTGGCCTGCTGTGGAATACTCAGTATATAACATATGCTTGTGTCTTTGGCAAGTCAGGCTTCGTTATTGACATAAGATGAATTTGTAGTGCAGTATTACTATGCTTTGAAACCATTAAGTGACATTTGTAGTTCCTCTGTTCTTCTTTACAAGGTATACTGGATTTTTTTTTTTTTAATTTTCTGACACTGGATTTCTCTCTATCCTTCATGATTTTGCTTGCCACACCACAGATAATTTTTTTCTTGAGTCAGCTCCCTCCCTCTTTTTGTATAAATACCCATGCTAAGTCCTTTGTACTCAGAGATCTTTAGAACTATGCACAGTTTCGACAATTTACCATCTTTCTTACGCTGTTGCTTCTCTCAGTCACATTATACTGATCTATATTTTAGTTTCTTTCTCACTATCGTTTTCTCACTGAGGATTCCCTAATGCCGTTGGAAATGGAATTATCAGGAAAAGGTGTTTTTAGTTTGAAATTAGCTGTAGTCTAGGGAAAGAATGAGGCAATCTGGTAGCCGAGATAAAGCAGGATCTGGAAGAGCCTATGTATTATATCACTGCAGGAAATTTGGTAGTAGCTTGAATGGCAGAGATGTCTACATGAAATAAGAAATACTTCAAATTAAGTTTATCTGAGTTCAGTGGGCAGGTGTATCATTAATAAGCTTGGAAGGGAAAATGAACAGAAATTTGCAGAGGTCAAACCATTCATGCAACTGAAATGAGAATGTAAACCATGTACAGTAGTTATTGATGGAAATACCAGTGGTCATGAAAATAAAATTGATCTCTCAAATTTATTCAATAAACTGCTGTGGAGAAGACCAAATATGCTACAAAATGATGAAAAAAAATAACATAAGGACATTATGCAAATTGCATTTTAAATAAGCGTAGAAAATGTTACGTAGTTTTAACATGAGGAAAAGAGTGATAGAAAAATCTGGAGTTCTGCTACAATGGTTATTTGCCTCCATGCTTATTTGGCATGCTTATTACTAGATAAGATTCCTAAAAATGAATTCCATGAAAAGTGATGAAAATAAAGTACTGAAATATTGGGAAAGTATGAAAAAGCAATTGTAGCTCGAGTATATGGAAAAATTAAAGAAAGATGATATTGTTTTCAAAGGCATCAAGAAGAGAGCAATACTTAAAGAATTGTATGGATTGAATACAGAAGTCTTCTTCTAACATCATAAAAATACAACATAACATGATTTCCAATAAAAAAGACTGAAAAATAAAAGTGGTTATACGTTTTTGTAACGGAAATTGCTTCATCAAACAGACTACCTGGGACACCAATCTTCTGGAAGTAAGAGTGGAATGAAAATTTCTACAAGTGCTGTACTTTAATAAGCAAATGAAGAATAGCATAGAAGTGGAAAAGGAAATGTTAGCTTGTTGGATATAGACAGTAAAAAAAACCCAACACAACAATATCAATTTTGTTTGCAGAATTCGGATGTCTGATCTGATGCTGTGTGCATTGATAAAACCCAAGTTGTGGGCAGGCAGCCTCCACGGCCCTTCCGCCTGACAGTGTAACTCTAGCGGGTGATTTCCTGTAATTGCACTGCTAATGGCACTGCCAGCATTTGTGCATGTGATTACAGTGGGATGCTTGAACGTTGATGCTTCTTGTCAGTCATGAATCTTATGCTGTCCCTTCTTGGTGCGGACGAGAAAGGCTGAGATCAGAACCTTGCAGAGTGAAGCTTCCACACTGCAAAGTGAATTACTCCGAAATGGACCGGTGATTCCAGAAATGAAATTTCTGGTTTCCGTAACCTGCTTGCCTGCCTTCCAGCACTCTGCTGGGATAATAACAAAGGGCTAGAAATGTCTGTTCAGTCTAGTCCTGTGCTGTCACAGGGAAATGCACCATTTAATTCCTTTCGTTGATAATTTTAACCTTTTCTCTTGCTATCACACTGTTTCACTCCTGTTACAATACTGTTCCTTCAGGAATGGGAATGTCTGAACTGACCGCTCCCCTGGGTGCCCTGGCAGGAGGTGATGCTCAGGATCTGCCTGTGCTCCTGGGTGCCCTGACAGGAGGTGATGCTCAGGATCTGCGGGTGCTCCTGGGTGCCCTGACAGGAGGTGATGCTCAGGATCTGCGGGGGTGCTCCTGGGTGCCCTGACAGGAGGTGATGCTTAGGATCTGCGGGTGCTCCTGGGTGCCCTGGCAGGAGGTGATGCTCAGGATCTGTGGGTGCTCCTGAGTGCCCTGACAGGAGGTGATGCTCAGGATCCGCCCGCTCCTGGGTGCCCTGACGGGAGGTGATGCTCAGGATCTGCCTGTGCTCCTGGGTGCCCTGGCAGGAGGTGATGCTCAGGATCTGCGGGTGCTCCTGGGTGCCCTGGCAGGAGGTGATGCTCAGGATCTGCGGGTGCTCCTGGGTGCCCTGACAGGAGGCGATGCTCAGGATCCGCCCTCCCCTGCGTGCCCTGACAGGAGGTGATGCTCAGCATCAGCACATGTGCGCTCTGTGCTGCTCAGGACTCAGCGGTAAGTTTGGATCGTGTGTTTCTGCACCAGAACCTCAAGTGCAAGACAAAATCAGTCAGGAGGTCTAAGCTGCTGTAAATAATATAGATGGTCAATGTAGCTACATTAGTACATTTTTTCAGTTAAAAATGGAGATTCACTCCATTTTGAGACACATTTTTCATTTCACCATTAAGGCCTCTATTTCATTTCTCATTTTCCCCTGTATTAGTTATTCATAACCTTTATATTTCTATGATTAGCACAGGCTACAACATTGTCTTTCTTTTTATCTTGCTCATTTTTACTCCAGCAGTGAAATACACACTGATTAGACTGGAGCAAATTCTTCATCCTGTAGTAGCCTGTATAGCCCTTAATATAGACATTACATTTTACAACTCTTATTAATTCTTTTCCTGTATAGTGCATACAGTCTTGTCCTGTACAGTGCATATAGATGCAGATCATTTAGACCACATGTGTCCGATTGATTTATACACATCTTCTGGATCCAGACATACTTTTCATACAATTCAAATCCTTTACAGTAAGATCAGGGTTTCTTTTTCCTTTTCTATTTGAGTAACCTACCTTAATTTCTTTCTGTTATTATTATCTGCTCAGTTTTGGTTTTATTCAATATTTCAGTTTCACTTTTTCCCATCTGGTTACCTGTTAGTAGAATTCATGAGTTTGTCTGTTTAAACAAAATTATTTTTACCACTTTTTCCTCCTCTTTCACATTCATCACCACTCACATTTTGTAGAGCAAAATTAACTTCAAGACTTGAGCGTATTGTGTCAAAAGCAAACCCACTGGTTAGCATTAAAATTCCAAGGTAGCCTCTGTGAAACAATCGTGTAAAATACAAAACCTGCATATAAGAAGTACTATATATAGTAATGTCACAGTAAAGTTCTGAGGAGCCTCATAAATCAAATGAGATGAAAGTGGTGAGAATGAACACTGGGACTAGTAAAAAAGATTTAGTTACTTTAACACAAATATGCTTACTGCTGTGTCCACCAAGAGGATCAACTGGTCCAACCTTCTCCTGGAGCAGAAATTGCTTATCGCTAGGTCTGACAGCATCTGATGGGAATATCTGCCCCACCAGGTTGTTTTGCGAACTTAGCTAAATTCATGTCCACAATAAAGAGTGCAAATGTGTGCAATCTGTAGCTTTCTCCCAAATTCACAGGTGTTTTACAAACATTCTCCTCCCATCCCCACACAACCAGGAAAGAGAAATCGAGATTTGTCTTTTCCTCAAAGACAGACCTGCGCTATTTGTAGGAGCTTTTCACGTTACTGTTCTTTGAACTTGAGATCAAGGCAGTATGTCAGAAGTAATCCATTTTATTCCATCCTTTTAGAACAGAACTGTTCCTTAGAAAAGTAAAAGTGTTTAAAGATGGTTTTCAACCCGAGGAAAACCTCTGTGTGGAGATCTCTTCCAAAGACAGCTGTGGAATCTTGCCAATCCCCAGCTTTTGGTAGAAGCGATGGTGAAAGGCAGACATTGTGGAAAGTAAGTAAAGTAAGTTGGGATGTGTCAAAGGTAGAGGGTTACTCTGGATCTGGTTGTATTGCTGGTAATTGCTTTGACAAGCACTGCTGCTGGAAGCAGTTTGTTTTTGGAGGCTGTTTGTGGGACAGATCACAGAATCACAGAATAGTTTGGGTTGGAAGGGACCTTAAAGACCATCTAGTTCCAACCCCCCTGCCATGGGCAGGGACATCTCCCACCAGACCAGGCTGCTCAAAGCCTCATCCAGCTTGGCCTTGAATACCTCCAGGGATGGGGCATTGACAACTTCCCTGGGCAACCTGTTCCAGTGCCTCACCTCCCTTACAGTAAAGAATTTTTTCCTGATATCCAATCTCAATCTATCCTCTCTCAACTTGAGGCCATTACCCTGTGTCCTATGATAATGCTCCCTGATAAGGAGTCCCTCCCCATCCATCCTGTAGCCCCCTTTAGGGACTGGAAGGCCGCTATAAGGTCTCCCCGGAGCCTTCTCTTCTGCAGGCTGAACAACCCCAACTCTCTCAGCCTGTCCGCATAGCAGAGGGGCTCCAGCCCTCTGATCATCTTTGTGGCCCTCCGCTGGACCGGCTTCAATGGTCTTCAAGACTTCAAGGTCTATGTCCTTCTTGTGTTGAGGACTCCAGAGCTGAACACAGTGCTCCAGGTGGGGTCTCACCAGAGTAGAGGGGCAGAATCACCTCCCTCGACCTGCTGGCCACGCTTCTTTTGATGCAGCCCAGGATGTGGTTGGCTCTCTGGGCTGCAAGTGCACATTGCCGGCTCATGTTGAGCTTCTCGTCCACCAGCACCCCCAAGTCCTTCTCCTGAGGGCTGCTCTCCAGCCATTCCCTGCCCAGCCTGTATCTGTGGCGGGGATTGCCATGACCCAGGTGCAGGACCTTGTACTTGGCCTGGTTGAACTTCATGAGGTTCGAACAGGCCCACCTCTCAAGCCTGTCAATGTTCTGTTGATGGGCCCCTCTCCTGCCTAATCGTTCCTTTGGCTTGGAAAATCTCTGCCACCTGCCCCAAATGACGACTCTACTGAGTTGGGGAGAAGGAAGTGCCACAGAGCATCTGAACCTTTCCTGCAGTAAGAGAGTGATTTAGGTATATGAATCTTCTCCTTGACTGGAGGGAATGTACTTGCAACTAACTTACCTGGAAATGTCCTCAGCCAAAATTTACAGAAAGATTTGATGCTGGCATCCTGGACAGTGATGTGGGCCAGGCCGAATGCCTGAATTATTTTATCAAAGGCTTGGAAAAAGCTGGATTATTTATTTATTTGTTTTATTTCTAGGACAAGATATTGTTTGAGGATGATTACTAGTATACTTGAAAACCATCAAATTTATTTACCTTTTCTTTCAGTGTAAAATGACCAACTAAGACCATTGTTAGGTCAGATGCCTGTTCCTGCATATTAGAATTCTAAATGCCAGATATGAGTGTTGTAGTTTTCTCTAAAGAGAAAAATATTCTCCTTTCTGCAAGGAATCCTTTGGAAATCATTCTGATGTTCTGTTTCTCTTGCGTTTTACTAACCTCTGTGTCTGCCTTGTCCTGTTTTTGGAAAACAGTGTTAAGAAATGCACACATGTGGGTCAGGTGCTTCCATTCTGTTTTTCACAGAACACCCTCTGATGTCAATAATTTGCTGTAAAATTATTTTTATAGAAAGGAGATGAAGCTGTAAGTACAGAATTACATTATAGAGAAACTGGAGTTTCGTGAAGCGTGCTGATGAGTGTTTTTACTGGGGGAGGAGGTTTTCCAGATATGCAAATCAGTTTTCACTGTAGCAAAAGGATTTTTATAATTTTTCTGTGAAATGAAAATAGAAACTACGTAACACAAATTTGAAGCAGTCCTTCAAATATCAGCATACTCTGTTTCCCTGAACAGCAGTTTACCATAACAATACTGTCTTCCAACTAAATGGAAAACATTTCCTGAAATTAGAAAGACACTATTTCAAGAAGCTAATGCTTATAGTTAACTTATAAAATAAATTTCATGAGATATTTTTGTGATCTACTGCTCTAACTTTCTTTAGGAAAGTACCAAACTCAATAAAAGAAGTTTAACAAACATATCTATATAAACTGATAGTGAATTTACCCAAAATATAAATACTTTCTTCATCCAGTCAGCCAAACCACATTATCTTTGCTAAAAGAAAAGTCTCACAGCAATTTTATATAAAAATGTTCTAGAAATAAATCACCTAGATTCCCATTCATCATCATGCTGATTGTTACGGCCCAAAGAGAATGATGATGAGTGTGATGCTGTAGCTTGGTAAAGAGCATAGTCATGAGAGATGTAGGTCCCAGGCTCTGGTTTAATGAATACTGAAGGGTTTTGAACACAATGGAGCTGCTTTGAAAGCACGGTCTAACATCCTAAAGCTTTAAATAGTATTTCATACACTCCGCTCTTCCTGAAGTACATGCTTACCCATGGACTGCAAGGAAAAAAAAGTCTCTTCAGTATTCTTTGTATTGCTGTATTAGCTAGCACTGCTAGTAATGAGCCAGGTATCTACTGCATTAAGCTCTGAATGAAAACGTAACTCCTGCCTTAGAAAGCTAACCTAGACTTTTGTATGCTATGGTAGGTTTAAAAACCAATCAGTTTTATGAAACTAAGCAATACGGTATTCTACAGAGTATCACTCAATATAGGGAATAGCTATAAAGTCTTAAAGAAGATGACAGAATAGACAATAAATAAATAAATAAATAAATAAATAAAGGGTTGACTTCAGCTTGAAGTACTTCATCATTGATTGCTGCAATTAGTCTTGAACATGCCAAGCTTCTCTCAACTTGACTTTCTAAAGGTTTGATAAATTAATTCATTCATCCCTATCTTACTGGCTTTGCTCTTAGCACTCCTTGTTCCAGTCTTGGTGTTACTTCCCTTTGCCTATCAACACCTCTCATCATAACGCTGTTTATAAAGGTACTGCAACCTTTCAAAAGGTTCTATTGTGGTTTTTTTTTGTTGTTTTTTCCATGTCTGATTAAACCTCAATATCATTTCCAGGAAGATTTTGTTAAGATATTTCTTCTTTTTTGCTATTAAAAATACCATACACTTACATTTGAATCATATGTAAGTTCCCAAACATCTATTTTCATTCTTGGCTTTCTCCCATTGAATATATAAAGTTGTTCTGGAACCTAATAGTTAAATGACATTTAAGTAGTGCCTACACTTTGACCTTTTCTACTGGACAAGGAGAATTTTCAGTGAGTGGTCTTCTGAATAACTGAGAAAATATATGAGTAGATGAAAAGATAAATGTAGTGCAATTTTCCTGCTTCAGGCATAGTCTTCAGAGGATAGTATCTGCTATGGGTGCCTAGGCTAGTTCAGCAATATGACAATTTTTTTTCCTGGCAAATATATATATGACTGTGTGAGAATGATGCCTACCTAAATTAGAGGGGCAGATTCTCTAGTAAAATGTAGGACGCTCCAGTTTGAAGGAGTTTCCTGTAGAATTAGTGAGAAAAATCTTCCCTTCTCCTTTTGCTGTTCCCGAGTACTAAATTACGGACATCATGTCTATATTTTTGACAAGATGCTTTTCAGTCATCAGCTCCTTGTTGCTGAAGCACTATGCATTTTTCTGCTAACAGAAGTAGTCTCTAAGAACACTTGCAGTTATATGTCGAGGTGCCATCCACATCAACAGGCAACCCAAATTTGGCTTTACGTGCATATAATATTCCTGTCATTCTGTGCCATTTAATTTTTGAAATGTAAACAAGACGCACATATATGACTAGGTCAACACAGAACTTTACAAGACACGTCAAGTTATGAAAATAATGCCATTGATTAAAAACGAAGTGAATTTTAAATGTCAAGCAAAGCTCTCATAAATTATGAGTCAGTCATTCTAAATAAACTGTATTAGTCTGAGATAATTTAAAACCAAACCAGCTGAAAATGTGTCTGGGTTTTGCATAATAATTTGCACCATATTGTTAACATTTGAATTCTTTTCATTCTTCTATACTGACGAATTTCTGAGAGTTTAATGTGGGAAAGGGAATTTTATTGTGTGGCTGCACGCTACATAACAGCTGCTAATAATTGCCCGGTCTACAGAGCTGCTGCAGGAGGCGATCCTGCTGCAGTTCCTGGGAGGAAGCTGCCAGGAATTTTACCTGAAGTTGTTCTTCGTTGTCAGGCCCAAGCTAACACAGCAAATGAAAGTCCAAGGCACTTTCTCCCTCCTTCTTCCTAGTGTCCAGAAACAAAATAAATGAGAAATGTGTACCGCAGGAGTGTTACCACTACAGCATGAACAAGCATCGACAAGTTACAAGTGGCCCCAAAGAGATTTTAAAATGTAATGAATATGCCAGTTCTAAAAGGCATTGTAAACTGGTGCTTGAGATGCGTGCCTTGTATTACAGAAAACTTGTGCCATGTATTTATATTGGTCTTGTGATCAAAATCATGTGGTTAGTAGATACCTGCAGTTCACAAAAATCTTTCCATTAGTGTATAACTTCTTACTTGCAAAGTGTGTTAATTCTTGCTTAGTTGCAGTAGCAAGACTGTGTTTCGCAATGACAATGTATCTAATTAAAAAATGTTGGTTACTGTTGTGTTCACAGATGAAAAAACAAGATTTTTTTTTTTTGTGAATAGGCGCCTTAACATCCACCTGGTGCACGATAATACTCTTTCACAACAGTAGTGCAATAAAATTTCAGTTTTTTTGGTCATGTACAAACTCTACTCTTCTCCCTAAACACACTCATCTTTTTGACTGCTGCATGGAAAGTAGACAATAAAAGTAATTCCGGAGGTTATAGGACCTGTTAAAGCACTAGGTATGAAATGGCTGTCACACTTCACTTTCACAACTTCAGACATAATTATTGCTGCTTAATGGTTGACAGGCTAGAGTCAATTTTTGCAGTCTAAATGTTAAGAGTGGGTGATGGCAGCAATAAATACCTGTCAGCAACAGCTTTCAAATACTAAAAAAAAATCCACTTTTATCTGGTCAGGGTGATAAAAGCATATGGAAGTTCACAAATTAACTGACTTTAAAAGGATTTGTCAGGCCGGAGCTGCTGGATTTCACATTTTATGTATCTTTTTAAAATAATATTTGTAGTTACAGATTAGCAACTATTGTTACAGAAAATCAAGCCAGAGAGGAGGAGAAGGGCAAGTGTGAGTTTTTTTATCTGCGTTTTATTAGGCTGCCTGTATTTTTGAATAGCGTATGCAGGACTTGGTAGTAAAGTACCTACCTCATCTTGTGC
The DNA here is from genome assembly GCF_963924245.1 of Chroicocephalus ridibundus. Lineage (NCBI taxonomy): Eukaryota > Metazoa > Chordata > Aves > Charadriiformes > Laridae > Chroicocephalus > Chroicocephalus ridibundus. The sequence continues at coordinate 83,503,323 of NC_086288.1, read as the reverse complement.
TGATGAGGCAAGAAAACACACTTCAGCTTTGGCCTATAAACCTAGCTGTCATGCCATCAGCAAACATGTTTAGGATAACAACATTTTAATGTATTTAAACTTAAATAGTATTGCACATTTGACAGCAGCTTTGTTTATTTGGCCATTTGTTGTCAGTTCATGGTGGAACAGGGTGCTGTTACCAGAGGCGAGTGAGAGCCGATCTGCCGGCATCTCCCTGGTGTTTAGATCTAGGCTTTTGGTGCAAGGTGGTGTGGCCAAAGTAAAGGCCTATGACCGCTCCTTCCCTCACCCTCTTCCCTGCTCTGTCCTTCTTCCTCATGTCCTGCACCCCGGCGCGGGGTCCCCTCGGCCGCAGCCCCAGGAACGCCAGTGCCGGCTCCACCTGAAACACCCCATCCTATTTGTCTCCGCCGCCAGTGGTACCCCTGTCTGCCCGTCCTTAAATACCTTTCAATCACCCCATCCTTTTTGTCTCCCCCGCCAGCAGTACCCCTGTCTGCCCGTCCTTAAATACCTTTCAAACACCCCATCCTTTTTGTCTCCCCCGCCAGCAGTACCCCTGTCTGCCCGTCCTTAAATACCTTTCAAACACCCCATCCTTTTTGTCTCCCCCGCCAGCAGTACCCCTGTCTGCCCGTCCTTAAATACCTTTCCACGGTGGCGCCGCCAACTCTGATTGGTTCAGCGGCACCAGGGGCTCCCCCATTGGCTCAGGGTGTCCCGCGCATCGGCCCTGGGGAACCGGCGGGAACTGGCTGTTGCTGGTCGGGGCTGGCACGGTGTGGGGGCTGCCCCGCACGCGTCCAGAGCCCCTGCAGTCCGTACCTCGCCATTCAGACGCAATAAAAGCGAAGGTACGTTCAGCGCCGCCCCCCCCCCACCGCCTCGGAGAGCTGGAAGGGTGCGGGCAGAGCTGCGAGGAGCCGGCCCCGCCACCCCGGAGCTGCCGGCCCCTGCTGCACCGGGCCTCTGCGGGGCTGCTGCGGGCCTCCGATGGCGGCTCGGCCCCGCTTGGGCTTGGGCCTACCTGCTACCAGGAGGAGCCTCATCCACGTTTCCCAGGATTTAATTTACCGGTATGGCTTTGAAATTAACCCTTTTGTAGATGAGTGGTAGGGCCCCATAATCCCTGCTGGGGTTTCCCATCTGCCCCCACCTAATTGCTGCTATTTGGGACTACTGTTGTCTCCTACTCCTCTGTAAAAACAATTCCTATAATAGATATATTGCTCCCAAGAAAAAAATATAAGCAGTAGAGTTTTACAAGGCCTTTACCAGAGCTTTCCTATAGGTTACAGCTCAGCATTTGGCTCACATAAACCACAAATTATACCTTCTCACCAGAAATTATGCCTTCTCAGCATTTTACCTCCCTGCTTGCAACAATTCCCTTATATTCAAAGCCCCTTCAATTTTAGACACCAGGTTTAATTCGTATCAGGCCACATGAGGTCTCTACATCAGACTGTGTTCCCAGCTCAGCGCTACCGTCCTCTTCAGTTACCGGTTTGGATCCTCAAAGGACACAACCTTATCCATTTCTGAAAACCAAACCCCATGTTGGGTCTGTAACCAAAGAGCTGCTGAGGGACCAGTCACTCAGAAATGAGACAGTGTTTCATCAGTTTCTGGTCAGTGCGTTGCCAGCACCCGGGGGCCTGGCTGTTTTGAATCAGCTCTGTGCCTCAAACACACGCTGAGATGATTCAAACCTTTCTTTTAAAAATCAAACACCCTTTCTTTCTGCTAGAATTTTTTCCTGACAAACATCTCCAAACTTGTTTTCATAGCACTCTCTTCCCTTAAAAAGAAGCTGCTTTCCACTCCTGTTATCGAAGTAACTGCGTTTTGTGAGAAGGGCACACAGATTGTGCCACTATAGCTTGGATCTGAGCTTTTCTCCAAAGATTTCAGTAAAGATCCCTTTCCATGCTTTGCGCATGACGAGAATCCAGCCTGGGCATCTTTGGAAAACTGCTCTCGAAAGCAGGGAGTGCAAACGTTATGTTGCAAATATTCAGCTGCCCAGTACACATCAACTGTTCATCCAGAGAGGCACACGGCTGCACAAAGACATTTATTGGTGGCAGCCGGGTCCAAGTGGAAACTTTATCTTACTACAGATCCCACTCATGTTGCTTTCGTATCTTTCACCAGATTTACAAATAACTGTTCATTTGCTTTCTTCTTCTAGTACTGTGCTTTGTACTGTTTATGCATATGATTTATATAATTTATATTGCTTTTATATTGTTTATACTGAACTTTATGCTGGTTGATACAGAGCTCTTGGTCTATGTACACTGCCTCAGCTCAGCAGGCTTTGTGGTTACAGCAATAAAAAGACTGAAAAGGTATTTTAGATTCATACTAGAGTTGAAAAGGCTGACTCCTGCATGAGCTGCGTTTGAGTTAAACACAAAGATAGATTGTCACAGCCTCTATAACCAGAGTGACATTGAAAACCTTCCCAAGACATGAATTTATCTAAAATAAACCCCCAGCATTGTCTCCTCAAACTGTACTGTCTTGAACTGATCTTGAAAAAGTCCCAGATATTCAGGGACCCACTGCTGACTGAGGGTGCTTTTTGACACTGATCTATTTTCAAACCACCTCTCATTCAGACCAGGCATGGGAGTGGAAGGCAGTGAAGGTTGAGCTGTGGTCCCTCAGCAGTGTCCCAGTTATGCAGTTTTATGCACAGTTGAGGTTTCATTGGGGACCAGGGTCTGCTCATCAGCACCCTCCCCACCTCCCTGAAAAAAGCTGCCCCTTCTCTACAGCCTGCCATCCCCCATGGCTTGAGGACAGCCCAAGCCCTGTCTCTGGCTGCCGAGCTGGAGCAATTCTGTTATCCGGATACTCAAAAGCAGTGCACAGAGAAAACCACCTACCACGCAGCTCCCTGCCCTCCTCCCCCCCTTCCCCCTGGCTTTTCTTTTTTTTTTTTGTTAATCAAGGAAGCCATTTTGATTACACTAAAGCAGTGTAACTTTGGAACAACAGCGCCATGTATCTGGACTTAAGTTAAGATGTTAAATAGGGAAAATGTAAAGTAATCAGTCAGAGAAACAAAACGGAACTGAAAAGGCTCATACCCATGTGAATATTCAGTTTGAGCAATGATACCAAGGGAAGCAGGACAATGAAGGGGATATAAAGGCACTGGTGCCTTCTGTGTGATGAATCTAAAATGCAGAAAACCAGATATGTTTTTGTGCCCCAAAAAGTATGGAAGTTTGCAAGTTACCCACAAGCGCTATGACTTTCCACTGGAGTAAACGAGCCCTCAGCATCTTGAAGTTCATGCACAGGTTGTGAGAAGGTCTGTGCCCACAGGTCAGCCACTCTCTTGCTGGGTGGGAGACCTCAGGGCTCCTGTGCAGTGTAACTGAAGTGTTAAGGGCAGAGGAAGAAACTGAAAAGCAGGCACTGCTTTCCTAGGTGTTTCAGTCAATTAACGTGGTGGTTAAGATATCCTGAAGGGAAGAAGTGAGGTTGAAATCTCACCTTTCTCGGTTAGTGCTCTAACAACTAAAATATTATAGAAAAGTAGAGTGTGCATTTCCCTTCTTCAGTTGTGGTACTGTTTACTTCAGTATTCCTTCGCTGGTATCTTCTAAGTTTTCCAGGGTTTTTCCAATTACTCATGAGCTGGATTTGATACTCCTCAATTTTGTCTCGTGTGTGCTTCCTTCCTGAAGCTAGACTAGGTTCGTTGAAGAGTGGTTGGCTACTGTGGTGCTTTTCTCACTCAGTGATCTCCAGCTTTGTTACTGTTTTCTGTTCTGTGCATATTTGGAGTATTTCAGTTACTTAAGGCTTATTTTCTCCTGATGGTTAACTTGGATTAAAGTTTTGAAAGGATTTGAATAATTATCCTAGAATAACTGTGTTTATGGACTACATAATTGCCACAATGGTTCATCTCAGACTGTTTTCAAAATGGATCATGTTAAACCAGATGTGGCACTTTTATCCTGGAACAAGAGTATTCACAGATGAAATATTCAGGGACTGCTGTTCTGGAAAAATCTATTCTTGAGTAAGTATTTCTGAGAAGCTCCTATGTAGAAAGGCTTTTCTGCTGACGTTCTCCACAATTCACTCATCACTCACAACATTTAGTGTAACAGTGATCTGGAAGCAGAGGTGAAAAGAACTACAAATCTCACTTGATGTGCCATGTGGGTTGTTTTTCCTGCAAGCAGCTTATATGTTCCTTTATAGCCGTTAAAAGTCTATTAAAATGCATGAGAGACATCCATTATAAACCAGAAAAAAAAGTTCATTAATATTACATATCAAAGGAGAGTTGTATCCACATATTCCCCCCAGAAAACCTCCAAACACCAAAAAAAGCACATTTAAATGTAAAAATTTAGAAAGGGCAGGAGACTATTTTTATACTGTGCTAAATGAGGATTTGTTTAAACTGTTAAAAAGAGGCTCAATGAGACCTTCTGCTTAGAAATCCAGCCAGTTCTAAACAATGTTGGCTTAGCTCTGCAACATCATGTTGCAGCTGACGTTTCCTGACCTTGCGTGCACTGAAGGTAAATTGTATGGCCTTCACACGGTAGTTCTGGGAAGAATGAAAATAACCCATAAATATATGAAGGGTAGTGACAATAAGGAAATAATCCTTTAGCGTAAACACAGTGGTACAACTGGAGTTGGTAGGATGAAATTAAGGAAAAGGTGAAATGTAGGTGGACTGTCACGAGAAAATTCCTGTTCCTAAGTTACTAAGCTATGTTGGGATGCAAAATAATTTCCCAAGAGAACTGGGGATAACACTGTTACTGGGATCTTTTCATGCTGGTCTCTGCACAGCTATATTCGCCTGAGAGACTAATATATTATTGACAGAGAGCAGTTTATTTGTTCAGTACTCGAATGTTTGTCTAGTTTACCCATGAGTTCTTTTTCAGTTACATACTGGGAAACTGATACAGAGTGAGTTTCACAGATGTATAGAATATGAAGAAGTGAACAAGCATAAACGGATATCCTAACCCAATATTCGCTCCTGACTGCAGCTTTAAAGTTGTTACTGTTTACTTTTTCTCAGCTCTAGCTGTGTTGTAGCTTTTTACCCCCTAGGAAAAGTCTTATGCAGGATCCTCTCAAAATTAGGTCTACCTTTTACAAGGTATGTGCAATGTTAGTACATCCATGTAGTTCTTGCAGTGCAGCTCAGCAGGCTTCTGCCAAGTAGTAGCTTTCAAGATAACTCCCTGTTGGTCTCCTCTGTCAGCAATTGACTAGTAGCTTGGCTTTAAACAAAAGATTTTTCCAAAATATTTTCTCCCTAAATAAGCTTTTCATAGCTTGTAACCATTTTCCTTCTCCTGTAAATTACAGGACGCATATTTTTGGAGGAAAAGTATTCTTTTTCCAATACTAGGAAGTTAATATGTGCTGATCTCAGCTAGCAGAGCCAAAGGTGTCTGTGAAACATGCCAGGTGGATAAGCTGCTTTGCAATTAAAGATGAGTCATCACCTGTTTGCATTTATTTGACTCATCTTTTAAAATTGTAACCCTGAAAGATTAAGAAGAAATAAATTAGGTTTTAAAAAATATTATCCTTCTTTATGACAACTTCTGAAGTTGTACTGCAGAACTTAATCCTTCCTTGCAGAAGGAGCTCAATTTTTCACGGTCCCCTCAGTATTGCAGCACATTACTTTAGGTGGTCTTCTCCAGGTAGCAGCTGCGAATGAAATTAGACATTAATCTGCTTCTGCAGAGTTTACCTGCAGAGTTGGGAAATGTTAACAACTTTGTCCATTGAAACAGCCCAAACCTTTAACAGGGCAACGCAAACCATAATCTTAATTACCAAAAGTCTCCTCTGTCTTTGAAAGTATGATGATTTCTTCTACATGTTGTATTAGACGAGTGGACGCTGCAAACAAGTGCAGAATAACTTGATATTGCATTTATAGTGACTTGGAAATGTTTGGGATGCATCAGATCAACTCTGCCTATAAATTAGGTCCTGATCACTTTTTTCCTGATTTTTTTAGATGCTTTTCAGTATGTATTACCCAGGAAGAAAAGAACAAATAGCTGATGTACACAATTCCTGATGTTTTTTCTTGCTACCGTTACATATGTGAGTGGTGACATATTGCAGTAATCAATTTATTGAACTGTGGTGTTTGGTTTTGAATCAAGAAGAAAAAAGTCGCATTGCTCCTAAAGAATGGTATAGTTTCTATATTCAAGTTTAAGAAGCACACTGAATGTGCTGTAGCAGATTTATGATGTCTAGCTATTTCTGTGGCACAGTATTGCAGAGAGGGGAGGGAACCAAATACGATCATCTTCTGTGAAAACTGTTGAACATTTAGATTGCAAACTATTTTGTTATGATTTAATGTCTGTATCAATTAAACTAAGGGTCAGACATCATTTTGATAAAGATTAAAGCCCTTCATCTGCAACTTTAAAGTGCTCAGTTTCAACCTGTCATAGCTGAGATGGAAAGGGAACACACAGTTTGGGGCATATAGCTAGCAAATACTAGTGACAAAAATTGCCTGCTCTGGCAATCTAGTACAGGGATGTTACACATCTGTCCTCATTCTTTCACAATCCGGGATTTGACACACAAGTCAAAAGAGCCTGAAAGTGGGCTTCACATAGTGTTTTGATGCACATAGACAGGAGCCACTTGTGTGTATAAATCTGCTTAGTATTAATGTGTGTCTGAATTGTTGAATTATACAAGCAGAAAGCTTGCTTTTTACTCAGATTTAAATCACTGAAACTAGTTCTGTCTAGAATAATACATAAACTTTATTGTTGTCACAGTTTTCCATGGGCTTTGGTAAAGATTAGTGGCAGCTGGTCATCTGCACCAAATTTATATGTGCTTAATCAGAGTGGCTCTGTACTGGCAACTACAAAGAAGTTCTTTGTTAACTCTGCCCTTAGTAAATTTCTGTAGATATTGCCAAAATATGTCTACTGAAAATATGTACTTATCTGCAGGGAGTTTTGGAAATTTCCATAACATTTTTTTGTAGTTTTAGGCTTGTTTGTATATTTCTGAACTTTAAATTTTTTCCCTGCCCTCTGGCTTGTAAATTATCTGTAAAAGCATGTATTAATGAATCCTTATATTTTCCCTCTAGATATAAATAAAACCGATTTGAACTTGCTTACTCTAAAGGTCTAGAGTATTTCTAATTAAATTGTAAATCCTGTATTTCATACATTGCTATATTTACATTGTAGTTTTGAATTCAACTCTTGGGCACCATTTATCCTAACAAAAAAATTAAATTTAGTTTTAAAACAGGACTATGAATGTTAAAGAGCTTTACACATTGGTTTGATTGTAGCCAAAAGTTAGATTTCTGTGGCTATGAATGTGAACAGAGTTTGGCAATGAGTACGTCTGAAAAATCTATGCTATGTACCTAATTTCCAATGATTTTCAATAGGAGTTGGTTTCTTATGCTCTGCAGATATCAGAAAATCATTTAAAGAATGCATCTAGATCTGTATGGGAGTACCATTGATTCACAAGGATGTTGCAGCAAACTTTAGAGATGAGCAAATCGCTCGCTGAGAGTCTGTGGCATGACGTAACATTTAGAGAGTATAGGCATCTTAGTTTTTAGAGTTCAGCATTACTAGATAGAAAAAAATCACTAAAATATGGTAAACTTCAAGGTAACCTGATAACCTGTAACACTTTCCCATTTGGCTGTTTTTATATCATGGTTTTACGAGCCCTGTAGTTTGAATAGACAAAACAGCATACTTTAGCATCCTTCCAAAATCTGAATTCTAACTTTTCTACAGAATTCTGGTTTGAGGATAGCTAATATTTTCCTAGTGTCATTAAGTGCATTAAGTCTTCTGCCAATTCTGAGTAAGAAATAACACTGTTAATCCAAAAAAGACTGCCTGAGAATTATTATCATGGAACCATGAGAAGGGAAAATAAGTAGAATGTAAAACCTGTATGTAGCTTGAAGCAGTGCTGTAAAATGGTATATCAAAGAACACGAAGAATATATTAGAAATGTGACAATTCGAAGAAAATAGTGGTTAATCATTGTGTTAATAGTGTTAATCAATGAAAATTATTATTCTGTAAATTAATACTTTTCAAAAAATGGGGAAGTGTAAAGGCACTTTCTTTGTCAAAGAGTCAAACACTTTTTTAATGAAACGTGCTCTAAAAAAACAGTCAGTTTCCAAACCAGGAAATATTTACATAGCTCTTTTTACTGACATATCAGTGAAAGGGGATGATGAAATAATCAGGAATGCCTCTGGAATACAAACGGTCCAGGAAGAGCCTCCAGGGACTGCTGCAGCAAATGCAGCTTTGCAGAACTGTCAGTTATGTGTTGGGAAGGACCCGTTCCTGGGTTTATTCTGGAATCAGAAAATAAAACCTAAGTCTTCTACGGCCCTTTTCTGACACACTCATCTGGTGCTGAGCTGGTGCTGGGCCAAATATTTTCCTTAGCATATCTTTTGGGGCAGAAAACTGGAAGTGATGGTGACGGTCAGATAATTTAGAGAAAAGGGGGCTGATTTTTTTTAGTCTGTGAAAAATGTATTTTATCCTCAGAAGCTATCCTTCACCAGCTGAATGAAGGCAATTCATGAATTTTTTGATAATTCTTATAATACAGATGAGATAGTAGTAATAATATAAATAACTTCAATCATTTGCTCTTTTGTATTCCGCATACGAGTAGTGTGGCCTTCCTAACTCCGTATATAATGTGACGCTGTGAAACTTATTTCCAGTGAAACCATTAGTTTCAAGGCTTTCTTTTAGCCTAGTCTGGTTTTGTTTGTCCTGTTTCATTAGTAGTCATCTTGTTATAGTAAGATTTTCATCAGAATAATACGGGTTTATGCTTTAGTACTCCTTCAGGGGTGGAACAAAGCTGCATAGATTAGTTTTTTGGTGCCAAAAGGGCTCAATACTTGCTCTCATAAAAAGAAACTAGACCAAATATCTTCTTATTTCTCCCTTGTCTGGATGTTCTTTTCTAATGTTATTTGCTCTGTTCCATTTTAGTAATTACAATTATGTTTTGGTCTACCTGGACAGAACATTACAGTTTGAAGAAGTACCAACTGCAGACATAAAGTCTACCTAAATCTTGTCTGAAATCTTGCAGAGTTATGAGAACAAAAGTTGTAAGTTGAGCACCTCAGCATTCCTCATCAGTCCCCATCAGAAGATTATTTTACACTGGGAGCCATGTAAAATACCGTACCATATTTATAGAAATAGTTTCTAACCCAAAGGGAAGGAAGTTAGGGAGAAAACTTGCTGTATGAATTCTTTGACATGTCTGTTTCAGGGTCCACCAGGCCTGAGCCATCACACAAACAGACCAAAACAATCCCCCAAACCAATCCTATCCCGCAGTATTTATGAGTTGTTGAAGTTTGTTCTTTGTAAATAAACAATTCAATGCCAACAGTCTTTTTGTTTAGTTTGTCAGGCAGCTGTCTTCAAACTTCTGATGCCTGTCGTGTTATTTGTTCAAAATATTCTCTAAAAATGTGTGCAAATGAAAAAAAAAGTGCTATTATTCTGCTTGACTATTTCCTATTGGCTTTCTTATGTTACCAGAATGACTGTGTTTAAAGGTGATTTTGCTGGTTGTTGACTGAGACTGTATAACAAACAACAATAAAAGAAATCTCAGCTTCTAGTCGACAGTCTTGCATTGCTCTCAGAGCTTCAGCTGCTGCAACTGACAGTTTCCATTGGACTCTCCAGTTTTGTTAAATAACGTAAATTTCTAGCTTTTCATGTGAAAATATAACCTAATTGCAAGGATGGAAAACTGATACCCAAACTGGTTATCTCCATGCTAATTTTATAAGTTACATTTTGGTGAAGAAGGGATCAAGAGAGTTGTGATTCTTGAACACATCTTTGTCAGTGTTTAATATCAGAGCATGATGAACAGCATTCCATATTTCCGTATGTATTTTGCAGACAGGTTTTTGCAATGGAATATTTTTCTGGAGGAAATTTTTGCTTAGCCAAAATGAAATTATTGGGTGGGATTGCATTTACTTGCGCTAATTGGCAGTTTGCATGATTTCCTTACTTGATGTGGGTGTATCAGCAAACAATCAATATTAGGTAATTTCCTATTTTACAAATAGGTTCTAATCAGGCTGATGACCACACTTTACAGTTGATCTTGGACACACATAGCATGAAGACAGAGTGTCTCTGGTGGTGTCGCTGACCACAACAATGAGTAAAAAGATACTGCTCTGTTCATACTTTGTACATGTGGAGTAACACTTTTATGCTTTTGAGAATATGAAACAATTTAAACCTGTATCTGTGATGTATAAGGCAGTCACTTTGATTTCTTATTTCACCCTCAGTCAGTAACAAAGCTTATGTTAAAGAAGAGATAAGCAATGTATATCCCAGTTGAAGTGAAGCTTTGTGTCTCATATGTTGCAATGGGAATTGACCAGATACATGAATTAATCATGGACTGGATCCACTAGGAAGCATATTGAAAAACATAGTTTTCTGGCCACTTGGTGAGCATTAAAATAGTCCCGCTAAAAGAACAGCAATTTGGGAGAACCCTCCTGCACCTCTGAGCAGTGTGCAGTGCTCCATATGTGAAACTCCAACTATGCAATAGTGATCCTAGAGTCCTAACTGAAGGATTTCATTGAAAATAGGGCAAGAAATCTAGCAAAGCAACATTAGACTGCAATCGGGAACTGTGGTACAATATAGTTATTTGTATGCGTGTCTCAGTCTGTGCTTAACACATTTTTGCAAATTGCAACTCATATTAATGCATTTTCACTTTCTTCTTGTGCGTGTACTGGGCACTGGTGAGGCCCCACCTCGAGGGCTGTGCCCAGTTTTGGGCCCCTCACCACAAGACAGACATTGAGGTTCTGGAGCTTGTCCAGAGAAGGGCAACAGAGCTGGTGAGGGGTCTGGAGCACAAGTCTGGTGAGGAGCAGCTGAGGGAGCTGGGGGTGTTCAGCCTGGAGAAGAGGAGGCTGAGGGGAGACCTTCTCGCTCTCTACAGCTCCCTGAAAGGAGGGGGTAGCCAGGGGGGGTCGGGCTCTTCTCCCAAGGAACAGGCCATGGGACAAGGGGAAATGGCCTCAAGTTCCACCAGGGGAGGTTTAGGATGGATATTGGGAACAATTCTTACCCTGAAAGGGCTGTCAAGCATTGGAAGAGGCTGCCCAGGGCAGTGGTGGAGTCGCCATCCCTGGAGGGATTTCAAAGCCGGGCAGACGTGGTGCTGAGGAACATGGGTTAATGGTGGATTTGGGAGTGCTGCGTTAACAGTTGGACTTGATGATCTTAAAGGTCTTTTCCAACCAAAATGATTCTATGTACTTTAACTTTGACAGAACTTTTGCAGTTCATATTTTTGCACTGAGAAAGCAGAAAATCTAGTAGATACACTATTGATATGTTCCCCAGGTGATTTGCAGGGCTTATGGGTCCGCTTATGGATCTGTTATTTTGATTATGAAATTGTCATTTCACAAAATGCTCTTTTCCTTGTTGAGGCTCTTCATACTGATTTCTCTGGCCCCGTCTGAAACCTGTTGGTGATCTGGCAGCTCACTGGACATGGAGTCACACAGGTGACACAAAGAACAGAAGGCTGGGACTGGCATGTAGTACAAAAGATATATGTAACTTCTCTCCTATTTAAAAGGACCATGGGGCTCTGAAATAGTCTCATCATCTTAGCCTAAGAGTTTAGGAGACAAATTAATTGTATACTGGTTTGGATATTTATTTAATTGTATTCATAGAGCTGTCTTAGCATGTTTTAATTTTTGTTTCTACTAAACAGATTTTCTGGAATAAATACCTATTACTGAATTACCTAGCAAAAAAATAAAAAAAGGATGCCTATGTAGTTCTCTACTACAGAATTACATTATCAGAATCTGATTATCTTCTTATCCTCTGAGCTGGCCGATGATGTAAAAAGATTAATTTTTATTAATAAGATATTTAACCTCTGCAATTAGCAAGAGGTTGTTTTACAACCTAAAGGTCTGAGCCTGGATTTCTTGCAAATAATGCAGGATGGCTGGTCTCTAGCAAACCCTGAAACTTACACATCTGGGACAAAACACAAAAACAATGAATGTATTTGAGGAGGAAATAGAATATATATCACTGAGAAACAGTTCTAACAAACTAGGTAACTAACTTGCATAGTTTTTTAAATACTAACTTTCAGTTTGGTAATTTTAAACTGGGAAAATTCTGTCCAAGGGAAAAAAATGCTCTCCCTGGTTCTGATGCTAGTTTTGCACTGAATGGGATACGTTAATGGCCCGTGGCGGTCAGTGATCTGTCTGAAATACATTCCAGATGCCAGAAATAAAAATTGCATTGTAGTCTGTCTTTAGATGCTGAGAATGAGATGCTGTTGTGTATCACCTGCTGAGTGTGTGTTTGTGGACAGAGAGAGGAGAAGGCTTGGCCAGATTGATATTTTGGTTTTGTTACGCTTTGCTTTCTCTGCTTTTCTAGCAGCCTTATTCCCTGCTCGCAGCTGTGCTTTCAGCATCCCACAGGCAGCTGCTGCCGCCGCCTGTACCTGCGGTGGTGTCCTTTGTCTTGCATGGTCTGTTTCTGACTCTGCGTGCCTCCAGTGCAATGGCACACCTACTGCTAATTGAAACCTCATAATGATGTCTTTTGTTGCATCAGCAGAGTTGGAAGTCGAACCTCAGCTGTTTATGACAGCGCACTTATCAAAAGTGTTACTTGAAACAAATGCGGTAAAATCACAAAAGAAGCGCTTGATTGAAATAAGTTTTTTGTTGTTTACTCACTCTCTTATCAAGTAGTGTTTTTGCTTGTTTTTAATATTTTTATCATATAAATGGTTTGATGGCTTAAATGTGGAAATACATCCAAATATAGTCTGTATATACTCAATATATGTATATCAATGAGCATTAATGTGAAACTGTGTTTAAAATTAGTAAAGTACAAATATATGAGACAATTGTCTATTTATTGATAATTCATTTAAATTATTATAAGACGAATACCATTGCTATACTAATAGGCATTTCACATAGGAGCCGTTTGCATACCCAGTAGTTGTGGTTTATTCTTTCAAAGTGCTCTTGCATTTCACTTTTACCTTTCAGGTTGAAAATAGTTTTCCTCACGATATATAATTGCCAGTTTTCCTGGCTTTGCTCCGTAACTGTTCTGTTGTGTAAACCATAAGCAACAAATAAGCAGGGGCTTTTCCAATGGTCTCTGCAGAGGATTGGTCTTGCAAGTGCCGAGCGCTCAGAATGATGATGAATTTTCACACTGATAGTGGCTGGTTGGTGAGTTTTATGTTGATGTTTGTGTCACACCCTGCTTTATGCGCCCTGGACAAATGTTCTGAGGCTGTATGCTAGAAGCCATGATGAAACTGTTATATCAAAACTGCTTTGTAGAAGTCTGCATGTTTTAATGAGAAAGCTTCTCTGAACAAAAGCACAGATAGCGAACCATTACAGAATAACTGGTAAACTGTGAGTAAAGGTGCCTGCCTGGGAAATGGAAGAGTGAATGAAGTCCTTATTCTGCCGAAGGAAAGCAAAGACATAAACCTTAATCTCTCCTTGAGGAGAGCTTCTTGTCAGCGAATGCTGAGGGCATTGAAGGTAAGCTGATTCAGCTCTTCCTTCGGCTTACTCCACAGAATAGGCTGACTTTGTAACCTCCTGGTACTCCAGTAAATTTCTGTCCCAACCAGAGTGGGAGAGCTTGAGCCAAGGGGCTGTTTCAGACTCGGTTGGTACCTGTATACTTCCCCCAGACTGGAGGAGGAGGGTGAGCACGAGACCCCACTGATCACCCCAGGCAACTTCCAGGTGAGGCACCAGCTTGCATCTGCCAGCGTGGGCACCTCTGCATCCCCATTCCGTGGGTGGTGTGGTCGTACTTGGGTTCTGGCCTTGAACTGGCAGAAGCAGGTCAGGTGCTTCAGCTTAGATTTCCCACCCCGTTATTGCAGTGTTTTCTAGGTGATGGACTGTTTTGGTAGGCATCAAAGGAGAGGAGGAGAGTTTGTGATCAAGATACAGCACGATGGGGAGGGACTTTTGATCAGGGATTGGAGCCATAGGACAAGGGGGAATGGTTTTAAACTGAAAAAGGGCAGATTTAGATGAGATGTGAGGCAGAAATTCTTGGCTGTGAGGGCGGTGAGCCCCTGGCCCAGGGTGCCCAGAGAAGCTGTGGCTGCCCCATCCCTGGAGGGGTTCAAGGCCAGGTTGGAGGGGGCTTGGAGCAACCTGGGCTGGTGGGAGGTGTCCCTGCCCAGGGCAGGGGGTGGCACTGGGGGGGCTTTAAGGTCCCTTCCCACCCAAACCAGTCTGTGATTCTATGTGTGCCTTAATGCAGGGTGTTTTAAGACAATGTATGAATGAGCATTGGAAAATTTCAGAATAGAAGACTTGTAAAACTAATACATAATTCAGTTAAATAAAGGAAATGTGTTTTTTCCCCCGGGTAATATTCTCCAAAAGTCATACTGGGAGAATGTAGCAGCCAAACTTCCTCTCGCTTCAAGGATGTTCAGGACTAGGATTTGGTTTCGCATGGTCTCTGCATAGATAAGAATTTGTTGTCAAATGAATCGCCGGTGTCTGCTTTGTCAGTTTTGTCTGTGAAGTTGCTGAAGCAGTAAAGCGAAGCACTTTGGGGATGTACAGGATGTGAATAAAGATTTAAAAATCTTTAGGGAAGGAGGGAAGGCTGAAGCAGAAAGCATGAAAAGCCTGATTATTTAGCATATATGAACTTCACCAGTATTTCACTAGAATGAGACAAAACCAGATGAGATCTCAACCGAATTTATTTTTAAAATTATAAATTTACAGTAAGAGGAAAGTACAAAGAAACTAAATGCCCACCGTGTTATACTGGATTGTCTATATGGATTAAAGCTGAATTTTGTGAAGCACTTTTTTTGCCGAATGTGTGTATAATCACATGCAATGATTCCTACTCTTGGAAAGTTCCAGTAGCTATTTTCTTTACTGTTTAATTAATGCTATTAACAAGCATTCCTGTTTTTCATTGTGACTTTATTGTCCTTAAGCCAAGAGTCCTTACAATTATATTTTAAAAGGATCTTGGGACACATATGTTGACTGTCTAAGCTTTAATTGATGTAACTGAAACAGTAACTCAGTGAAAATTCCTGTTGATTTCACTAGGAAGAAGGATCCAGTCATTAAAATCAAAGTAAAGGATCCAATAAAAAACCCTAAGCAAGCCCAGAATGATTTATGTTTACAGCAATGATGAATTATATGTCAAATTAAATTATTTGATTCACATCAGGTCTTTTTATTTATAGTACATTTCTCATAAATACTTTTCCTTCAGAAAGCAAAGTGGATTTTTCAGCAGTTTGCGTGGAGTTAAACTCGGTTATTAAAAACAATGAGAAACTTGCAATTAACTTTGGTAACAAGCCAACGTGAAGAGGGTTTGGAAATCCTTCTAATTTCAGGCTGCAAATCAGTTGCACAGAAGTGTATGAGTTGTGGCAGGTGCAGATGGAATAGTTTAAGATACTAAGCACCATTTCCCTGTTCTGTAGTTCTTGCCTGATTCATGAACACTGAGTTTCTAATAAGACTGTCAGAGCACTAAATCTTTTTCAGACAGACCTTAGAAGAACCCCAAACAACTGATAGCAGACTGGAGATAGATTTAAGGTTTTTTTTGACCTACTTGGTATTGTCTTTTTGCAGAAATTTAGCTAGTAGCAAAAGGATTAGAATTTATCTTTTCAAGCATCACAAGCAATGCAAATCTGAGTATTTATCAGGTCTCTTTTTCAACGCTCTTCTTCCCATCTGGACCTACCGTGCGGTTCCCTGCTTTCTTGGATCAAGGGTTTTCAGAGTAGTGGCTCCTGCCAGTCACTCCTGTGCTTCTGTGTCCGGGCATGCTGATACTGACAGCGGGAGCTGCCATGGAAATGGCCAAAGCAGCAAGGAGGGCTGAGCTGCGTTTTAAAGATAACTAAAGAAAAAGAAATCATTATGGGAAAGTTAAGATTCGCTTAAGACAAGGCTTTTTTGTCTAGCCCTTTTCTGTACTTGCCCCTGAGTCCCATGAATAGTCAACATTAGAAAAATGTAGTTTTATATATGTATGTAGTTATGACTATCGAAATAAGATGCATTTAGATGACGAATTTTCGGAGGAGTAGATGGCATTGCTTTATGTACTGAAATTGATAACAAAGTCTTGTCAAATTACCATGAAGAGTTTGTTTACCTTTGGCTTATTTCCTAGGTGGCATTGCTGCCTTTCTCATACAGGCAGAGCTTATTGAAAACTTTGTCATTGTCTTTTCATGTTGTAGAACTGCACAACTGAAAACAATATTAATTGTATTTTCAGCAAGCGATTGCTCATTTTGCATTAGGGGAAAAAAAGAAACAGCAGCAAAACAAAACATGATATAAATCCCATTGAAAGTTCAAGGAAAGAAGCTCATATTTATTTCTTTACATAAGCAAGTATTGCAGGAAGAGATTTCAGTTGTGCTCACTACTTGTCAGGGCAGAGTGCGAGGAAAAATTGAGTAAACCCACTAATATTACCTAAATTTTGTTTGAAGAAAGTAAAAGTTCGTGACCCTCTTTCCTAATTCTGAATCTTTCTGTTATACGTTTAGACTTTTTTTAAAATCGGGGAAAGTACTTATTTTTATTGCAAAAACAGATGTTTAGTACTGGCTTGATTATGACTTATTTTGGAAATGCAGCTTAACGCATTTAATTATCTATGTATTCCCAGCAATCTTCACTTGTTGTCTGTTTTCTTGCATAACGAAGCTTATGGGATGTCAGGGCGTTTATCCGCAGACTCCCCTGTGAATCGCAGCATCAGGTAGCAGGGAAAAGGCACACGGCCAATACAAAGGGAGAATGTGGATTTTACAGGCCATAGACAATATGGTTTTTGCCTTTTTCTTGGTGAGTGTGGGAAAGGTGGGAGGTGTTGCAAAAAACCCCTTGACCTCCCTAGGAGAATGAGGAAGAAACCTGTGACTGAATTTATAAAACTGGATCATCAGTGCAAATTGGCTGGGATAGCTTTCGTTAAGTAAATTGGACAGTGGTGAAAATCCAGACTTCAGTGCATTCCGTCTTCCTCGTGAGGATAACTGGCTGAAGCACAGGAAACCAGTTTAGTCTGGGGTAGCTGGACTGTTTCTGCTAGGTTATTTTTGCACTGTAATCTTTATCTCATTTTACAGTCCATAGTCTGGAAAATTCTTACAGCTCCTAGGTGGGGAATTCGCAAGAGCAGGCAGCTTCTGGGCAGAAATTTTGCTAATTTGAAAAGAGAAAAGGAAAAGCTTGGGGCGAAGCAGGAATATAGAATTAGTACGAAT
Organism: Chroicocephalus ridibundus; assembly: GCF_963924245.1. Lineage (NCBI taxonomy): Eukaryota > Metazoa > Chordata > Aves > Charadriiformes > Laridae > Chroicocephalus > Chroicocephalus ridibundus. Next base: position 83,485,856 of record NC_086288.1, on the reverse strand, counting down.
CTTCCACTTTAATTCACAGCAAATTGAAGTAAAGTTTAACCACATTTACTGTTATGCAAACATTACGTTTAACAAATGTCAGTGAGATTCTAGACCATGGTAGATACTTATGCTATGAATGGTGACACAATAAATCATGTGCTTAAATAGTTTTTATTGATTCGTGTGCTCAATAGAAAATTATTGGTATAAATATATGAATACATGTGAATTGCCTATGCCAATTTCACTTATAATTTAAAAAAAACCAAACAATCCTAATAAAAGGAGAAGTCATTTCCTGTAAACAAGGAGATTCTTATTTGCTGCATTATTTAATGAAGCTGTGGTCTGTGGAACACTAGGCAGTAACTAGTGCTGATTTCTTCTTTGCCACCGTGATGTCATTTTCTCCTTGTTGTAGTATTTTTGAGGCACCAGCAATTTTTTTTTCTAAGGTTTAAATGGACGCCTGCTGTTTAACGCTGTTTATAAGAAAAACGGATCTTATGATAACAGATGTAGGTCTGAAATGATTTTAAAATGTTAGGAAAATGTATTAATAACTAGAAGCAAATTATGTATTAAAAATTCTGTCACATTCTTAGTGTTCATATGTTTCTCTTCTGTGCAATAAGAGAGAGAGGTGAAAGTACCTGGAATAAACAGTGAGGTCTTTGCAGGAGCACCTTGAATATCTTTTCCAAGAAAGAACTGCATCCTTGTAGTAAGAAGACATTTTTTAGAAGGTATGTGTGGTGGGTTTACTCTGGCCAGCACCCACACAGTAAGCGCACTTACCTCCCCCTTGCCCCGGCAGGACAGGGGACACACTAGGAAGAGCAAGACTCAGAAAACTCATGAGTTGAGATAAAGACAGTCTAATGAGTGAAGGAAAGAGGGGGGGAAAAACCCAACAAGTGATGACTTTGGAGGCCAGTCAAAGCTGATTCTATGTCTGAAAACATAACATAGAAGAAAGCTAGAGAGTGCATCAGTTCCATTATGGTCTCTGGGCTCTCCTGTTCCGCTACCCTCAGAGCCAAGTGAAGGAGAAAGCTTGGGCAGAGTTGCTGTCGTTTCCCATCCATGTGGAGATGCAGTTCCTCCTTCCCGCTGAAGAGGCAGGCGTTCCATCTTGTTTTGTGTTCCTCTCACTCCTCTTGCTGATGTGGCAAAGTAGGTGTCACTCCGTAGTCTTCAAAGAACAGGAAAAGTTTGTTTCATGTTCCAACCTCTCTTCTTCTCCAGTAATGTGCTCTTTTTACATTACAATAAAACATTATCTGCCTAAGGCTTTGAGGCAGGGGAGATGGACATTCAGAAGCCTTTGACTCTTTTACATTCAGAGACATTGTGTGTGCAAATGTGACAGGAATTAATGTGTTCCATTTCTGGAGTCCCAGCTGGTTTCTTAAAGACTTACCAAATACTGTCACAGTCAAAATGCCTCCAGGCTTGCCAACAAAGAGGGGTTGTGTACCCAACTGGAGAGCGGGCTGGTGGGAGGGACCCATCTGTGAAGGGTCTTTGAAACTCCATCCGATTCACCTTGAAAAGTTTGGCTTGGTCAGAAGATTCAGGGTTATCTTCTGGGCTGCAAAGTAGAGTCTGATAGACAAAGTGCATTGAATTTGCTCACTGTTCTGCTTAAGATCCAGACTTCTTTTTACCTGTGTAAAAAACTGATTGAATGGAAACTATTAAGATAGATTTTGTTCACAGAATCACAGAATGGTTCGGGTTGGAAGGGACCTTAAAGATCATCTAGTTCCGACCCCCCTGCCATGGGCAGGGACACCTCCCACCAGACCAGGCTGCTCAAAGCCTCATCCAGCTTGGCCTTGAACACCTCCAGGGATGGGGCACTGACAGCTTCCCTGAGCAACCTGTTCCAGTGCCTCACCTCCCTTACAGTAAAGAATTTTTTCCTGATATCCAATCTCAATCTACCCTCTCTCAACTTGAGGCCGTTACCCTGTGTCCTATGATAACGCGCTCTGATAAGGAGTCCCTCCCCATCCATCCTGTAGCCCCCTTTAGGGACTGGAAGGCCGCTATAAGGTCTCCCCGGAGCCTTCTCTTCTGCAGGCTGAACAACCCCAACTCTCTCAGCCTGTCCGCATAGCAGAGGGGCTCCAGCCCTCTGATCATCTTCGTGGCCCTCCACTGGACCCGCTCCAATGGGTCCATGTCCTTCTTGTGTTGAGGACTCCAGAGCTGAACGCAGTGCTCCAGGTGGGGTCTCACCAGAGCAGAGTAGAGGGGCAGAATGACCTCCCTTGGTCTGCTGGCCAGACTTCTTTTGATGCAGCCCAGGATGCGGTTGGCTCTCTGGGCTGCAAGTGCGCATTGCCGGCTCATGTTGAGCTTCTTGTCCATCAGCATCCCCAAGTCCTTCTCCTGAGGGCTGCTCTCCAGCCATTCCCTGCCCAGCCTGTATTTGTGGCTGGGATTGCCATGACCCAGGTGCAGGACCTTGTACTTGGCCTGGTTGAACTTCATGAGGTTCACACAGGCCTTCCTGTCAAGGTCCCTCTGGATGGCATCCCATCCCTCCAGCCTGTCGACTGTTCCACACCTTGGTGTCGTTGGCAAACTTGCTGAGGGTGCACTCGATCTCACTGTCCATGTCACCATCAAAGATGTTAAACAGCACTGGTCCCAGTACTGACCCCTGAGGAACGCCAGTCATCACCGCTTTCCACGTGGACACTGAGCCATTGACTGCAACCCTTTGAGAGCGGCCATCTAGCCAGTTCCTTGTCCAGCTGTCAAATCCATGCCTTTCCAATTTAGAGACCAGGATGTCGTGCGGGACAGTGTTGAATGCTTTGCCTAAGTCCAGGTAGATGACGTCAGTTGCTCTCCCCTTATCTACCAATGCTGTGGCAACATCACAGAAGGCCATGCAATTTGTCAGGCACGATTTGCCTTTGGTGAAGCCGTGTTGGCTGTCACCAATCACCTCATTTTCCACGTGCCTTAGCAGAGTTTCCAGGAGGATCTGCTCCATGATCTTGCCAGGCACAGAGGTGAGGCTGACCGGCCTGCGTTGTTACTAATTAAAAGGTAAGCAGTGCATCATTTTGAAAAAAGATCTGGAAACTTGACAGTGACTGAACAAAGATGGAAGGCTTTGGAAATTACTGTGTTCTTTATTGGATGTACAAAGAGCCTTATTCTAGGATGATGTATATTGACAGAGCTTTACTAAATTTAGTTATGCCTCTCTTGCACTAGCTACAAATTTGATTTGGGGTTATCTTTCGTACAATTTAGATACTCCATTCCCCTTCTTAACACTCAGGTCCAGTAGTCCCATTATCTGTCATTAACTGGCCAAGGTCAGAAATCAGCCCACTGGGAGAGGTCCACAGCATTGGAGATTGCTATGGGCAAGTCCACCATGCAGGAAACACTGAATGTCTCTCCCTGAGGTGAAGGATGGGGCCAGACTTTGGGATGCTCCTTTCATGGGAAGGGCTGGGACCAGGCTTCCCTGCTGCTGTTCCCATCCCGGAGGAAGGGTGTGGAAGGGAGAGTTCTGCTTCTGTGAGGAACGTGGCTGCCCAGCTCCCCACGTGGGACCATCACGCAATGGCAGAAAAAGGCATCTGCATTTCCAGAGCGCTCTCATTTGAGGCATCTGCCTTACCCTGCCTGCACCTTGCAGCAGGAGAGCCATCACATGTAGTGACACTGAACAGTAACAGGTGCCAGTTTTCACAAGGCATATAATGTATAATATTCACCTGCTTCCTCCCTCAGTTACTTGGTTGTAGCACTTCATATCTAAAGAGTAAATCAGAGTTGATCAGAATATAGAATCATAGAATTACAGACTGGTTTGGGTGGGAAGGGATCTTAAAGGCCACCCAGTGGCACCCCCTGCCCTGGCAGGGACACCTCCCACCAGCCCAGGTTGCTCCAAGCCCCGTCCAACCTGGCCTTGAACCCCTCCAGGGATGGGGCAGCCACAGCTTCTCTGGGCAGCCTGGGCCAGGGGCTCACCGCCCTCACAGCCAACAATTTCTGCCTCAGATCTCATCTCAGTCTCCCCTCTGTCAGTGTAAAACCCTTCCCCCTCGTCCCACGGCTCCCCTCCCTGCTCCAGAGTCCCCCCCAAGCTTTCCTGGAGCCCCTTGAGGGACTGGAAGGGGCTGGAAGGTCTCCCCGGAGCCTTCTCTTCTCCAGGCTGAACCCCCCCAGCTCTCTCAGCCTGTCCTCCCAGCAGAGGGGCTCCAGCCCTCCCGGCATCTCCGGGGCCTCCTCTGGACTCTGGAGTTTCTAGAACCTTAATAGATTTCAGGGAGAAAAACATTTTCCTGTTCTAGCTATGTTAAAGAGCAACTTCTGTTTTACCACTTTGAAAGTTCAAGGACATACTGTGAGTTTTTCCCACGTTTTTGAGCATGCAGGTTAGTTAGTATTCTGTCCCCCCAAATGAACTTAAAGGTTTTCTCTCTTCCTTTCTTTTATTTATATAACCTGAACATGTGTTTTGGTTCATGTCTACTCAGGAAAACACTTGGTGCATGCTAGAAATTGCTCTCCATAACAGCACTGTCATCTGCAGAAAATAGAATTCATAATGCAAAAGGTTTGAAAACGCCCTTGTGATAGTATGGCCCTAGCTAATGATGTGGACATAACCGGGGGAGATAATGTTTAGGTTTTTAAAGTTAGAATCTTAAAGTCACTGAGATCATGTCAAACCCCCAAAAGGTTAAGAATTTTGATTTAATCTTTTTGCCGTTTCTAATGACAGAGGATACTCTGATGGTTAGGGTACCCTTGGAAAACTTACCTTCTTTGACTGCCGGCTCTGTTTTGATTATTTTGTGACAGTCTGATAGTTTATTGCAAGCAGGAGTCAATGATACTACCAACTCCTTCATGTTTAGAGGTAAAATGACTACAAATTCTTTTTTCTTTTTTAAAGGTGAGAAAGGTACAAAAGTAATAGCTCTTTGTTATATAGTATTCCAGTGTTTGGCCCTATTTCTGGTTGTATTTCATTAATTAACATAGATTAGATGTGCATTGTGGGTGTATGGTGTATTTCACATCTTTGTAAAGCAAGACCTACACAATATATCAAAATGTTTTTGAGTTGGAAACTTAGTTTTATTTTCAATAAAAAATAAAAGGTTATAGAAGATATTAATTCTAAAACATCTGCTTCCTCTTTTAGATACATTAGTGCCAACTGATTTCTGGTTCATAATTAATGCTGCCAAAGATGATGATATAGTTTAAAATATATTAATCATGAATGGCTTCTGTTCTTTAGAGAACTTATTTTTCCTCTATGGATACTGAGATAGGTTTTACCTATGAGTGAGTCCAGTCCACGTTTCCCCAGCGCTTTTTGTGTATATTGGACTCTTTGCAGAAAATCTGCAGCAATTTGAACAACTGCACAGAAAGCATTTTGCAGCACTTTAATTCTGGATTTGTTTGGGTTTGTGTGAGACGCCGGGAGCATAAACATTTGCAGTGGTGCTGCGAACGGGCCAATGTGCATTTCAAGCCCAGATGTTCTTTTCTCTCTCTGTATTAACCCAGACATTTTAGCACACGAAAAGTGCTTGGCAGTGCCCGCTCTGCCCAAGACAGTGTTGGAATGCTGCTGGTTTGTAAATGCGAGATGTTTGTATGTGGCCACTTCTACATCCATTACTCACGACGTATATTACTCGGACATGCAAACAGCTCTCTTGGTCAGATGAAACATTTGCTTTTAGCTCTCTGAGTAAAGGGATGTACACATTTGTGCTGTCCTGCCAGGAGAGAAAAAATGGGTGGTTTCTGAATCCATGTGTTATGTGTAAATTTGAGGCAATGTGCAGAAGTTTGCGTGAGACTGTCTTATTCCCCTTCGTATTCAGCAAATTCATTTCAGAACGTTATCTGTTGGAAAAGTTGTGTGCCCTGTGTGGGCTTATTCAGGTCACATAGATTAGATAAAGATCTAAGCACCAAAACGGCAGACAGATTGTTTAGTACTATGGAATATAAGTAGAATAAAATGGATGACAAAAAGAACTTCAGACTGGTGTGGATAGGAGAAGACCATCTCAAACTTCCACTCTACCACTGCAGACCGCAAATAGTGATGAAGCTGGACCACCCAGCCACCTCAGATTGTACTTTCTTATCCATCAGCTGAAAAACGGGGCAGGACTAGACACCTCGGTTGTGATAGACGAGCTTGTGGGAGTCGCTGGGCAATTTATGACCTCAGAGCAAAATGTAATATTCTTCTGTGAAGATTCTGTGATAGTGTGAAGTTCACCCCCGTACAGTTAGCCAGCTAAGCCTGCACATCACTGCTCCGTGCAGGATCTCAGGGCTGTGTGAGAAGTCAGTGAAGTTTGGAGGTCAGCAATGGCTGCAGCAGACATGTTACCTCTGGTGGAAACTCTCAACTGGTGAGGCTGCAAGCAAGGAGCCCGGTAAGCTTGAAGGTACGGGTATGAGTGCAGTGTTATTGAAAGACTGCAGATGCCGTCAGCAGGCAGTGGATTAGAAGGTGAGCACCAACTTATGGCAGCCAGCTGGGGAGTGATCAGCATCATCTTTGAGATAAACGTACAGGGATGGAAGATGTGCTGGGTGATGATGCCTGTTTCTGTGACACGGTGATGCATTTTTCCACGCTAGTCTGAGTGAAACAGCAGAATGCAGGGAGTGGGGGCTGCCCTCTGGGGAGCCAGAACAGGATTTTAAACGTTATGTGCCAGTGCTGCAGGTTTCACAGGTGACATTGCACGGAAGGCAGGAAGGTGATTCTCACTTTTCTCTTGTCTCCTGTAGAATGCACTGAAGGATGGACACCCCCGTAGCTGCAAGGCATGCAGTGCCTTCCTGGGCCAGGAAGCGATGAGAGACTTGTGTTGCGTTGGCCTCAGCACAGAGAAAGAAACAGGCCTGAGATCTGCTCTGATGAAGGGCTTCTGGTCTCTTACTGTCAGCCCAGCAGGTGGTAGGAAGCTTGTGCAAGCAAATTTATCACAGCGACTGTACTGAGGAGGTGGAACCGCCTCTGAGGATGTGTTGGAGAGTCCCGCGGTGGGAGAGCGCACAGGCGTTAGAGGAGCGCGGCTCGTTCTGTGCTGTGGGTGTGCGGTGGAGGGTCCCTCTCCTGCGGCGTGGTCAGGTCTGCTGAGCGGGGGCAGAGGCAGCTGACGGGACGGATGGTGCTGGTGCGGAGCGCTTGTCTCAGTACATTTAAGGATGAATTTAGGCATGTCAAGGGCAATTTAGACATTACTGCTGAAGCTGACTGCAAAACTTGCACTCAGTGCTGTGCAGGCCACCCTTTGAGTTTGATTGCAACTGCGTTATTTTTGTCTAATATGAAAAGTCTATTTCTTCTTGCTCATTCATATGTCAAGCTTATGTTCACATAATTTTTGCAGGCGAAACTTTCTATGCATAGATTCTATATGGAATGTATATTAGCACAATGACTCCAGGGGACTACATATTTCATGATAATCACTTCAGTGAGGATAGAAGGGCTCCTGGCAGTATGTTGTGTATGAAAATGTCTTCAGGACATAATAGGCTGATGGTACTGCAACCATAATTCACTACTTTTGTTTCCTAATTCTAAGGAGCTGCCTTTTTTTTTTTTTTTTTTTTTTTTTTTTTTTAAGATAATTGCATTTGTAACCCCCTTTCTCTGATTCATTTTGGCAACTTTTACTCCTTTTGCTCTTTTTAGTGTGAGCATGAAGCACAGCATTTACACAGCCGGCGAATACGGAGCAAGTCTTTGTGTGTAATACGCCGTGGATAGCTAGGAGCGGGGAGCTAGTAGGTGAGGGTTAGGGTTACATTAGCATTACATGCTCACCGCTCTGATAAGACACCTGACGAGCGCTTGCTGCTCAGGCAGTTTGTGGTAGGGTGAGGAGGAGTCAACGGTCTTTGCTTCTTAGATGGAGCTGATCCTTGGTGTTGCTGAGTTGCCGTCTTCTGGTTCCCCATTTTTTTAGCATTTTAAACCTTTTAACATCAGTGGTTTTCCACTTGAGTCCTCATGCTGCTAACTACTCCCCTATCTATCCACACTTACATTTTTTTCTGTGTTTTTCTGCTTCTTACAGGGCTCGTGGCTGACTTCCTTTCGGTTGCCTCAGCCGTTTTCTCAGCAGCCTGACCAAGGGTCGCCCAGCTGTGCTGCCCCAAACTTTGTTCCACAGGCAGCGCTAGCCCTTGTCTGGGGTTTGCATGTGAATGGCGTCCCTAGATAATTTTCCTTTCTGACTTGACTTTTGTCTGAAGTTGTTGAGAAAAACTTAATATTTGCACTCACAGACTTAGCTACATCCCAGTAAGCTCAGATAGCATATGGAAACAGCCAAGACCAAATTTAGCGTCTTGGCAGCGTGCAAGTCTTTACAGAATTTAGAACAACAACAAAAAAAGTCACAATAAAAGATTATGAGTAATACTTAGGATTTGTGTTGTGTTTCACTGTTCAGGGATGTATACAAACATTAAGTAATAATCACTGAACGAAGTATATTTTTAAAATAAAATATAAAACATATTCTAGTGTTCAGAAGCCAAAGACCACTGCGCTACTGAGTAAGAATTATATGGAGAAAATGACTTGAGAGAGATCTTCACAGTAAATCAGATATTATTACTTTCATTATTTGCCATTTCCTGGCATATAGAAGATCCTATCACAGACTAGAATTCCACCCTTCTACACACTATACAAGCAAAACCAAATAATGATCTCCCATCAACGAATTTACAATCTAAGCATAAAATGAGGGATGATGGCCAACAAAACTTTAGGATTTGGTGAGATGCATTAGACTATAGTGTAGGTAGTGTCCTGCTACATGAACTGCCTCACTTCAATCTGGCTTTTGTTAGACATTGAAAAAAAAAGGTTCTAAAGAAGGAACATGTATGAATTTAATGAGAGAGTCTTGCAGCTGTCTTTTTCATCAGGTTTATGAATCTTAAGCAGAGATCCCGTGGGAAGCCTGTATTCTGCGTAAGGATAAAACCCAAGTGGCCGAGACTGCTGCCTTTACTGCAAGACAGGCATTCTTCCTTCCATGCTAGAAGAAATGTCAAGTTAATTATCATCAAAATAAATTCAATTTTTTTGATATTTAATAGCATTTTTGTAATTTAAAGCTGTGATTCTGCAGGCATTTAAACAGGTGCGTAGCTTGGCTTGCGTGAGCAGTTATCATCTGAGATAAGTGAGTCACAAACGCCTTGGCAGCTTTCCACCCTGAAAATATGCTGTTCTCTGGCAGACTCTGAACCTACCACTGCTGGGTCTTCAGGAGCATCTTGAAATGGTCTTCCAAGGGGGCTTGTCTCTTCCCAATGTGCTCTTTCTCTTTAAGACTGAAACTTCAGAAGAGACAAAAATCCCCTGTAGATGATTGCTATTCAGATGTCGCAGAATTCCTCTAGAAAGCTCCTTGGTTGTTCCCTGACAGCCTTTTTCTGCTTCACATATTAAAGTACCAGAAACAGCTGGTGGAATATCTTCTGCTCTCTTGAGCACCTCAGCGGTGTGTTACAGGTCGGTTATCTAAGATTTACAGAGAAACAGACAACAGGCTTAATGTTTGGACTTTATTTGCTTCTGGTGAATCCAAAGACTCCCATCAAAAATTTTTCCTTTTGTTATTGAGGGCTTGTATAGTTTCACACCTGCCTTTGGACTTTCGCCTTTCTTTATGCTCCTCTGTACATGTTGCAATTGGTCTCTGTATGGCGCAGCATGTAGGCTCTTCACCCGAGAGCAGAGTGGAACCATACGGACAGATAACATCCCTGTCTTCTCCCCTGAAGTATGAAGAGGTATGCGATTAACGATCCCTGGCCTGCACAGCTCAGATGCGTCATGTGCCGCGATGTGGGAGGTTTTCCACCTAGAAGCCTTGATTATGGAGATGAGTGTATAATTGATGAGAAAGAGGAAAAACCCCAAAACATTAGGAAAAGAAATGACATGTCTGAGATGGTTTAAGTGTCTCTGATTCCATCTTTGGATGCAGAAATGGGCTGTGTAATGTCTCTGGATTTCTTTCATCTCTACTTTCTATTATTCTGTTTCTCTAGGAGAAGAGATGTAGGATGCCAGGATCGGTACCTGTCTGCATGCAATGCTGTTTCTAAATAACTCATACCACCAAAAATAACTATACTCACTCTTCCCTTCGTCGGCTTCTGTCAGGGGACGGTCTGAGTCACCTCCTGAAACTGGGCGTAGCCGCCTGCTGGGATCCCGGAGAGCTCCCGAGGGCCTCACATTAGGATCTATATGTACAGGGTCGCGAGATGGCTGACTTTGGTCAGTCGTTTTCCATTGTGGCCACAATTCTTCTCAGGGGATCTTGGCAACGTTCAGGGCGGGCTGGACTTGGGCTGGGGGGGCTCTGGGGTGCGTTTCCCGCTGTCGTTGGCGGGAGCCTCATCCCCCGCTTCTCCCTCCTGGCACCGGGACGAGAAGGTACCGGATTGTCCCAACTCACTGCCCCGGTAGGTGGGGTGGGAAAGTGCCGCATTGTCCCTGCTCTGCCGTTGGAACTGACACAAGGGCAGCGTAGGGCTGGCACCATCATAGCCAAAGCAGGAGCAGAGCTGGCTGGTGCCGACACGGCAGTGCGGCCGGGGGCTGTGCCACCGCGCCGGCCTAGCGTCACTTCGTTAGCTGAGAGTCTGCAGAACAGGTCAAACATAGGAAGAGAAGGGAAATTTTGCAAAGACTTGAGGATGCTGAAATTTGATTTGGTTTGTTTTCCCCCCCCAATGAACAAGGCCTAGCATTTTTAAATTTGTTGCTAGGGAAAACTAGATTTTTTTAATATACATTAATCAGAATGTATCTTCTTTACAAAATCAAATTGTTTTGTGTTAAAATTTAGACTTATTATGCTATTACACAAACGGGAGACTTTGAACAAAGAACGATTTGAAAATGAAAAGATGGAACATTTTTTTTCCTGCTTGCATCTTGTCAGAGCTTTATTTTCTAGTTTTCTTTTGAAATTAATTACAACATGATCCAGTTTTATTAAATGCTCTGATTTCAGCTAAGCAGCCTATTTTTCAGAATTTCTCCACCAGTTCTCCTTCCAGTAGCTAGTGTTGAATAGGCACAGAGAGAACAGATTCCTCGGCAGGAGAGGAAATAACGTTGCTAAGCCAAGACTTGTGCTGAATAGCCACCACTGAATGTACAAAATTAATTTCTGTGTGTAGTTTTTGATATTCACAAGAACTGTGCCGTAATATAGTTCCTGTGGGAACAAGTGCGCTATAACTCCTAAGAATGAATTTTGAATAAAATAGAAAACTTGGAGCAGATAACAGGCATGCAGGACAAGCACTGCCAAACCAATAAACCACAACATGAATTTTTCCTATCAGTTCTTCTCTCTAGATAGTAAAAATTTCATACTTTGTCAAAAAAAGGACAAAGATATATCATCATCATAATGCAGTATGTATAGGATTTTGAAGAAAATGGGTTTTGCAGTGCTGGCACTGGCTGGTGCGTCAGGTTCTACGTTGAAAAGTCTTTGGATTTTGGTGTTACTTCTATTAGTTGCCAACGTGGAGAACATACTAGATGAGATATTTGACATTACGTCACATATAATTTGATACAAAATGTTCTGTGGAAGTTTGGGTGGTTTTTAATTTTGCCAGTATTAGTGCTTTGGGACGTGGTGTGAGATTTATAGGTGTTTGAGTTTCACATGAGTTAAGGTGATAAATAACCTTTAGCGCTCTCTGGAAGACTAAATACTTTAATCTCTTCCTAAAATCCCTTTCCTACCTTTTGCTTTCGGAGGTAAAATGAAGCATACGGACTGAGAAACTCACTCATATAATGCAGCTGAACAAATAAAATTGAAATAAAATAAGTAAAAAATTGATGACAATGCCCAACTCTATAGCTGAAAATAACAGAGGCTAGGAACATCATATGACACATAATCTATTATAGTAGCTGTAAGAAATAAGGTGAGTTGGGGTAGGTTGTAGATAGACATGTACTGGACGTGGTTTAAATCCAGTACCCTAAAGCGTGTTGGAAATCAAGAGAAACAATTACCTTTAATGTAAACAATTGGTAAGGCCCTGTGTAGAATTATTAATACTCAGAAAATCTTACAATTGTAATGTGCTCAGTGTGTGAATGGACTCGGATTGAAGGCCATAAATAGCTTTGAATAAGAGAGTAATTTGAAGTGAGAATACGTTGCTGCATGCATTCAGTATTTGTTGCAATTGATACGAAGAAGCCTTCCACCTTTTATTTATTAAAATACAGCTCAGTCACAGAGTATACATTTACTCATAAGCCTTGTTGCTTTCAAAATATTTTTCAACAAATGACTAAATGCTTGGAAATATACTTTCCTGCGAGAAAAATAATACGTTTGCTAATTTTATGCTGTTAGAAATGGAAGTAATAAGATTTTCCGTGGAACTAGGTGGACAAAAACTTAAGCTCTATGGCTCTAAAGAATACTATAGCTCTACGGCTTACAAGGAAACTGGCATTTTCTTACAGCATTCCACGAGGAGGGGTGCGCTGCTGGACCTTGTGCTGACAGACAAAGGTCTGGTTGGGGATGTGAAGGTTGGGGGCAGCCTTGGCTGCAGCGACCATGAGATGGTGGAGTTCAGGATGCTGTGAGGAATAACCAGGGTAATAAATAGGAGTACAGCCCGGGGCTTCAGGAGAGCTGACTTTGGCTTCTTCAAAGACCCACTTGGAGGAATCCCATGGGCTAAGGCTCTAGCAGGTAGGGGGGTGCAAGAGAGCTGGGTAATACTCAAGCACCACTTCCTCCAAGCTCAAGATTGGTGCGTCCTGATGAGGAAGAAACCAAGCGAAGGAGGCAGGAGACCTGTGTGGATGAGCAAGGAGCTTCTGGAAAAACTCAGATGGAAGAAGAAAGTTTACAGAATGTGGAAAAAGGGAATGGCCACTTGGGAGGAGTATAGGAACGTTGTTAGAGTATGCAGGGATGCAACGAGGAAGGCCCACTTGGAATTAAATCTGGCAAGGCACGTCAAGGACGAAGAGAAGGGCGTCTTCAAGTACATCTGCAGCAAAAGGTGAACGAGGCGGGTGCCCTGGTGATGGAGGATGCACAGAAGACAGAGTTACTGAATGCCTTCTTTGCTTCAGTCCTTACTGCTAAGGCCAGCCCTCAGGAACCCCAGACCCTGGAGGGAGGAGAGAGAGTCTGGAGTAAGGAAGACTCTCCCTCGATCGAGGAGGATCGGGTTAGAGATCATTTAGGCAAACTTGACACCCACAAATCCATGGGACCTGATGGGATGAACCCGAGAGTGCTGAGGGAGCTGGCAGATGTTGTTGGGAAGCTGCTCTCCATCAATGGAGAACGGGAGAGCTCTCTGAGGACTGGAGGAAAGCCACTGTCATGCCAGTCTTCAAAAAGCGCAGGGAGGATGACCTGGGTAACTACAGCCAGTCAGCCTCTCCTCCATCCCTGGAAAGGGGATGGAACAGCTCATCCTGGGTTTATTCTGAGGCATTGGCTCAGAATAAAACTCGCTATCACAGAAACTGCATTTCTGTGTTAACTAAATGAAAACTTTAAGCATGCTGCAAGTAGCCTTAAAGAGATTGAAATATACTGTTCCTAATATTTATCACTGAAGAGGAGTTCTGTAGCATGCTCAGCTCCTTGTAGCATTTGGAACCATTTAAAGCAGCACAGAGGTGCAGAGCCAGGAGCCTGGGCAGGTACCCCAAGGCACTTTGGAGTTTCAGTCATGGGGCTTTTGATCTAAATATTCTTTGATCATTTTAAAGTCAGGAGAGGTAAAATTGTGGAAATGGCTGGAGAAGTATTTTTTATTTTCGCTAATATTCTATAAAAGGGAGCATAGATACTCTTTGTTGTTTTGAAAAAGAGACCTTTTTGGGACGAGCACACTAATACATCATGGAACTGCTGTGTTGTGATGCCCAGTGATCCTAATGATCCCTTTCATCTTTATCGCAGCAGTTTGTAGACTGCAAAAGAAATCGTAAGGCAATACAATGTAAGTGCATCAAAAATTGATGTAAAATTTTTTATAAAGTGCTTTGAGAGTCAGAGTGATTTGCCAGGAGAAACGATATTTCCCTCTAGAGCTTGGTAGCTTAAATGAGGATTTTAGTGTTAGTAGTGGTTACAAATAGTGAAGGTTTCCTTTTAATTATTGATAAGACAGAAATCATTAAGAAGTCAATTTTAACAGAACCAGTGCATTCAGTAGAATAAGACCTATTATGTTTTCCTGAATTGATACTGAGGATGGGATAATTGGCAGAAAGTTTCGGTGCGTTCTCTGTAAAAGAGTGACTCCTCCATGTAGACCATATTGCTTACGCTGTCCATTTCAACTTATAAATCATACCTGGGCAACATGAGCCTTCAGAAAATCAAAGGCAATACTTGCCTTTTGGTTTTTGAAGTTCTTGGCTAAGTCTGGTTGATGCTTTCAGACTTTTTTCTGTGGAAAAGTTGTATGTATTTTTACTTCAAGTATTCCAGTAGGCTACCGAGCCTGCTGCTGCAAAAACCGCAACGCTTCTTGCAAATCAGGAAACATAAACAGTTGTTAAAATGCTCAGCTCACTAATAGCTAAAGCAAAAATCACCAAGATGAACGGACACACGCATCTCGGAAACTCTCTGGAAGCCATTGCGGTTGAAGGTTTTCTCCCCGATCCTCCGTCCGTAAGCCGCCTCCTCATGTGGGCAAACGGTTGGCCCACAAAGACCAGAATTTGGAAAGGTGGGAGTGGGGAGGGGGCCAAACAGAGACTAGAATTAACAAGTAATTAATGTGGTAGGACTGGAGTCACTTAATAAACGGCATCTCAAAATAAGTGGTTGTACAGAAAGGTTCCGCTTTTGTCAATAGGATCCTCAGTACGTACGCCTGCCCTCGAGGCGTTTTAAAATGCAATTGAATATGTTTTCCTCATAGAGGCCTTAGAAGGAGGAAAAAATTGGTGGCAGGGAGAATATAATTGGGTATTAAAATGTTAATGAATCTCTCATTTTGCATTGTTAATGCATTTATTGAAAGATAGTTATTGATTTAATTATACTAACAAAACAAATTACATTAAAAATGCAGTCTAACTCAGTTTTGAACCTTGGAAATGGAAATAGGTTTTTCACCTTCAGCAAAGAAGAAAATCCTATTTCAAAGACAGGAAATCAGTTGGATTACGTCTAGAAATTTATTATGGGTGCTTTTGCAATGCTATTGGCATTGAAATTGCAGAGCGCTATTATTCTCCAATGTAATTATAATGGGCTTGATTGCATAATCTTACACATCCTAGTAATAAAATTTGCAGAAGTAGATACGGTCTAACTGAAATCCAGGCAGACTGAAATTTTCTGATAACAGTGTTAAAGCCCTACAGTAAATTGTGAAGGAAGCCCATTTGCAGTGCTGCTGCGTATCGTGAGCACAGCGTGAGATGTCCGTGGGACGTGGGCATTCAAGGCACATAACCTAAGGAATGGTACAACTGTGTACCGGCGGCAGACACTCTGCTTTAGGAATGGACTTTTTTTGGGGTAATTTTTCTTCCCAGAGTTTGGGAAACAGTATGATTTCTTTTCATACAAAAGAGCTAACCCTCAGCTGCTCAACTTGCATGTATTTTGAGCGCTGTGGCTCCTAGGTGACGGTTGAGGCAGCGCAGTTCCACTCCCGCAGGGGGCCAGCGCAGGCTGGTGCTCCCCAGCCCGGGGTTCCTCTCGCTGGCCGGCACTAAACCGGTGTCCGTCACTCGCCGCGTTGTGGCAGCCAGCCGCCGGGCGACCTGCGACGGCCACCCGGCAGAATACTCTGCCTCTCCGCTCCTCTCGTGGCCACGGAGCCAGGTGTTGTGCAGAGCTGTTGTAGGAACCCGCTCCGACCTGCTTTTTGTTCAAATGTGGCTGAAATTTGCTGATAGTTGGAGAACATACTGTGCGGGAGGGATAAATGGACAAACTTGCAGCATGACAGTAGAAGCTGTTCTCTTAGGATAAAGCTGAATTAGAAATGGTTTCGGAAAATTAGAACTTTTTAAAACCAATTATATGCAGATGAAAAATGCTTTAGAAACATGTATCTTTTTTATTGTGTTAATATTAATAATTGTTAATTCTTTGTTCTTCGTCCTTGATTTTCCTTTCCCTTTAACTATTTCTGTCAGACTGATGTTACTACTTTAATTTGAAGAAGCTGAATATGTTATACAGAGGTACAGATGGACAAAAAAATAAAATGCAAAAAGAAAGAGAAAGTGAAAGTGAAACCAGTATCCCTGCACTGTGCTCCTCCTCTTGTGATTAATGGCAAAGGAAAAAAAGTAAGAAAATGAGTATGTCAAATATTTTGAAACATCAGAATTTTAAAATGTCCTATTTTGAAGTTGAAAAACATTAGTTATTGTATGACAAAAACAGACGTTTAAAGGAAAGATGCTTATGAATATAAAATACATCTTTAGGAGTAAAATGTCAAACTTGTAGCATTGCTTGGTCTCGGGATGGTTATAAACAGCATGCATTCTTCTTTCAGCAGCACTACGGAAGTGTAGCAGCAGGGACTTCTGCATGCTGAGCACAAACTACACTCAAAAGCTCTAAAAAGGCTCTGACAGAAGCCAGTTATGAACCATCTTTTTCTGCTGACATTGGCTATTTTATTTTCTCCATGTTGGCCACTAAAACAGTGTTAACTACTCTTCTATTCAATAAATACTCCCTTTGAACAGTTTGTTAATGCCACTCTTGTTTTGGTGGTCACTGTCATCCTTTCTCTTAGTTTCGCATTATGTTGTCTTGTCCAACATAATCTTTGATAATATGTTTGGATTTTCCACATTCCCAATCAAACATCTTTGCTTTCTCCTGGATTTCCTTTACTAGCCAGCGATTTGCTTCACCATTCCCATCAATGTGTCTGTGCTTTTTGCTCGTACGTTGAACGGAATCATAACTTAGGTTGGAAGGAACCTCTGGAGGTCACCTAGTCCAGCACAGGTCTCATCAGGTCACGTTTCTCAGGGCGCCGTTGTCTGGTTTTGACAAAGATGGAGATTCCATAACCTCTCTGGGAATCTTGCTATGTGTTTCAACCTGTGACCATTGCCCTCCATCAGGTACCTTCAAGAAGAACCTGTCTCCGTCTGCTCTGTATCCTCATGAGTGCTGAGCAGAGGGCAAGAACCCCTTACCTTGAGTGGTGGGCTGCACCCTTGCTGGTAGCTCAACGCTCCCAGCATCTCATGCTTCCAGACTCCTGATGCTCCTAGAACTTACCTGTCTTTTTGAGAACTTGTGCTATTACTAGAGGAACATAAAGGTTGAATTAAAGCTTTAGTCAGCTTTTGGCTTTGACTTACTCTGTTTTACCTCATTTGTGGCTTCTTACAGAGAAGCCAGCAGCTGCTGTTGCTCGTACCACACTGACACCCGCAGTTATTGACTGTGACAGAAGCCGCAGGTGCTCAAGCGTTACCCAACCCCAGCTTTGTCCCCTTGAAGAAAGAACTATTTAAAGAAACCCCGTGTGGCTCATCGTGATTTGCAAACCTGAGGCATGTTATGTTGTTGCATATGCAGAACAGCTCAGTAAGGAGAAAAAAAATCAAACCTACAGTAATCCATGAAGTCTATTTCAGACTAATCTTTTTTTTTTGAGCAAAAATACTTCCAAAATCATCTTAACTGTAGCTCTGACTGCATGAGATAAGGAACAGTGCTGAGACAATCCTGTTTCTTCCTTTCTGCCTATACGTCCATACCTGTGAGTGAGGGCTTTGCCTGGCAAGGGGAAGCTTAATATGTCTTGCTTATGTTGCATATTTCCTTGAGCAGTTTAATGGAATTGGCAAAGAAGGAAGGGACTTAAGGGCAGTATATAGATGTTTACTACTATACGTAATATACTCTGTAAAATGAAAATATGTGTTTTAAGGAAACGAATTCAGCCATTTCATTCCAAAATTTGAAAATCATGAGTAAAAATCTTTCTTATATACTTTTTTTAGTCTTTTGCTATCTGCATTCACTGTACTTACAGTTAATATAGTTTGGCGGAACTATTAATACTCCGTTTTTTCAAAGAGTTTAATGGAAGTGAAACTTGCCATTTCAAAGGTGTGGGAGACAGAAGACCTTTGACCACAAAATATTTAAATACTGAAAATGGAGATGCAAACTTCAACATCAGTGGACTTCACCCGTTTGCTGTGCAGGAGCTACTTCTCTTGGATTCTGTTAACCGCATTCTTGAGCTTGCCAGTGGCCAATGCTGAGGACAACCCAGGCGATGCAGAGATTGGCTTCAGTTGGGCCGCTGAGAAACTACATGTGTCATTCGTTTGCCCATCGTTTTCATAAATGAGTGTTATCCGTATAGGCGGCAGGGCTTTTTGGAAGAGCTTTCCTTACTTTAAAGGAAGGGGGGATTATTTGAATGTTTTGGTAACCTAGGTGCATGTCAGGTTGCCTGCATATTCTAATGTTATTCTTGTCCCTGTTTTCATAGATCAGCAGCAGCAGATCCTAAAGCCACTAGTTCGCGCTGCAACAGTTGAGGCAACATGTTTTAGCTGTAGCCTGCATGGACCTTATGAGCATATATTCTTTGGTGCTTTTATTTTGTTTGGCAATGGAAAGCATACAAAATTAATGTCATTTGCCGAAGATGATATAGCAGTCTAAGTTTGCTGCGTGTACAAGATGCAGTGTGTGTTCTAGACTAAGCTTTTGCCTTTCTCACTCATCCCACCCCAGGGCGTTTGTATTCTTCGTAAGCATTCAGAAACTATATTTAATTATATGATTTTTCTGGTAAAGTATACAGAACTGTAACTTTAATTTTTCTTTCACATATTTTCTCTGTTGCTTTGTTTTGGTCAGAACTATGATTAGAATTATGGGGTTGTTTCTTATATTTGTAACCTGCTGTTGCAGAGAAATAAACGGTTTCCCAAATAATATTACAGTCAAAGCATCCAGTTGACTTTCAGAAATAATCATTTCCAAATTTTCGCAATGGCACTTTGACTCAACAGGTAGTGAGGAAATTTGGCGAGAAAGGAAAATTTAATCTGTTTTCCTTGGTCTCTGTGTTCCTTAGGTTGTGGAAGAAGCAGTGGACGATTCCTCCCAAGCGCAGGGCGATATAAGGGCCGTAACAGAACACTGTGAGCTGCTGAGTCAGGAGGTGAGACGGAACATTGACAGCCCTGTAGAACGGGGGGCTATGGCTGTGACAGTTTAGCGATTACAACATCCGTAGTTTGGGTTTAAGTGTACTCATCAAGCCTCATGACTATGCCTTGAGCACAAGCTGCTGAGGAAATACTTCTGAACTCTCCCGTGAGAGACAAGCAGAGCGAAGGAAGGATGATATTTTAGTGATTATCTCTCACTGAGAAGTGCTGCTCAATCCAAATAAACCATTGACCGTTTCTGCAGTGCCCATATTTACAGCATAATAAACAGAGACAGCTGTAAATCTAGAGCTGTGGTACCGACTTCCCCAGCCAGTACGCTCCTTTATGTTATTGAAAATAAAAAACAGCTCTAAAAAGCCTTATGTACCCAAGCTAGCAAAATGTTTGTTTCCGGACATTAACCGTGTGACAACTCCCCCTCAAACCAACACCCTTCCCTGGCAGGGATGGAGCTTCTAATTAAGCACCTAAGCGTGAACACGTGGCCTCAGCTGCTGGTACCCACCGTCGGGGTGTGATGCTCAAGCTCCATGGCAGAGCTGAGCTGGGGGCAGGGTCTGTGGGTCTCCAGGGTGTGTTAGGAGTGAGAGTGGGTGGAAATTGTTTCCCTGTGTTGAGAAAATAAGCTGAGAGATCTCGAAAACTACATTTTCAGGTATGATATTGTTGTATGAAATTAGTTTTCATTGATGCTCAAGGTTTTAAGGTTTGTGTTTTGCAGGAATAGCGCTTTAGCTGAAGATAGTTTATTGATTAACCCGAAAAGGAAGGGGGAGGTGTGAGAAAGTGGCAAATAGACCTAGCTGGGCTGGCAGATGTTTCTTGGAGCTCTTTTAATGGCACATGCAGACTTTTATCTTGTGGTTTTGCTTGTATGTAAGAGTAAAAACAATTGAGAGGTTAAGAGGTTAACCAGAAGTTATCATTCAGACCAACTGAATACTGCTCAGTGAGAAAACTTGGGCTCTGGGAGGGATTTAACCTGAAGGGACCGGATTAGACTGTTTGTCTAATTAGAAAATTGAAAGTATTGAGTTTCTAATGAAAACACTGCTTCGGATCCCAGAAAAAATAATTTCATTAAATTTTCATCCTGGTAAGTGAAACTGTCATTAAGATACGGTATATAAATCAGGGTTTGTACCTGAGCCTGATATACTGAATAACTCAAATTAATTTTGGATAGCAATAATGTTTTGCATGGTTTTTTAGTCTGTGAGGCCTGCCTGTAATGAATTTGTGATTGTTTACAGTATCCTGTAAACAAATTACTCTCTCGCAACTGACATGCTTGAGGTTTTGGTGTTCTCCCCCTTCCTAGCCAAGGGCAGTCTCTCAGAATAACTCTGTGTAGAAAAGCATCTGATGTGGTCTTATTTTTATGGTGCGTTATTTGAGTAATATAGGTCAATACTTCCTGTCTTTTCTCAGCTTTTCCAGGGGAAAATAAATTATCCAACCTATAGAAAGAATTTGTTGATTCTGTATCCTGTATATACTGTCAAACAGAACTGAATGGGATTCAAAACACACTGAGTAACAAAAAGCGTTATATTATTTTTTTCATTAGAATTTCTAAACTACAAAGCTCATTTACTACACAGACTTTTTGTCTGGACAGTAGCTTGATTAGAATAATAAATACAATGTCTGGCATATTCTGTGTTCTGTATCAGCATCTGATTCAACAATGCCTAAAAATTAACTTTACTTTGAGGCCTATTTCAGGGACGTTGATGGCAAAAGCACTTTGTTTGCTACAATTCAGGGCTGCAAACTGAAATCCTACAGTGTTATCTGTCAGGTGCTAATTGGCTAAAAATATGAGCCTTCTCTCTTTTCCGTGATAATTCTCATTAACGATGATGTAGATGTATAAAATACGTGGTTAAAACCCCACCGTTTCTGTTTAGTACGTAGACTACACTTCTCTTAAGCATTAAGCATTTTTATTTATGCTTTCATGTGTCAAAGCAGGGAAGGAAATTTCTGCTGAGCTTCTTGAGCTCCCTTTGATAAGGCCAGACTTGTGTGAAAAAAATACTTCGTGCAAGACAAAGAACGGCTGCGAGGCAGGAGGGGGGAACACTTTAAACAGCGTGCCAGGACACGAACCCCTTCGGAGCCCATAGCGCCGTGCCCCATATGGTTCCCCACCTGGGGAAAAGGGTGTCTTTTATAGAATCACAGACTGGTTTGGGTGGGAAGGGACCTTAAAGCCCCCCCAGTGGCACCCCGTGCCCTGGGCAGGGACACCTCCCACCAGCCCAGGTTGCTCCAAGCCCCGGCCAACCTGGCCTTGAACCCCTCCAGGGATGGGGCAGCCACAGCTTCTCTGGGCACCCTGGGCCAGGGGCTCACCGCTCTCACGCTTCCCTGGGTCAGGGTGACGGGGCTTTTCTGCGGGGTGGTGGCGAGCGTTCGGAGCTCTGTCTGGCCAGCAGCCGGGCCCGTGTGCAGCCCAGCGAGCAGAGGTGTCTCTGCACAGACACGGTGGCCACATGAGGCGGTGTCACCCAAGTGGGGCGAGGTTATTGTGGCTTCCAGCTGACACAAGAGGCTTGTTGGAAAAGGCAGCAGGGATATGAACTCCTGATACCGAATGTCGGAGCTGGGAATATTGATGTGCCACTGAAGGTCATTTTTCAGAAGATACTTGGAGGAAAAGCCTCCTTCGCAGGTCTGCTCAGCAGCTTCCTAAAAGCGGGAGAGGGGGAGGATAAGTGGTGTAAACTCATTCAGACAAGTATTTCTTCTGGTTGTTGGAGCTTGGTTGTATTTCCCTCTAAGGCTTTTCCTTTTTACTGGCATGCGTTACAATCCCCGAAGGGATATGTGCTTTAGGGCACAAGGAAGCAATTTCTCCTGTCAAATATGAGTGGCAAAACCCAAACCCTGTAGTGTAAATTAAATGGGATATACTGACTGATTGTTGTAAACATACTTGAGTGTATTTGTTCTGTGTTGCATTTAATATTCTGCATTGTATTTAATAAAAATAGTGTACAGATTATTAGTTGTGCTTAAAATCATATGATATGTATCCAAATATTAGAATGGTACACACAGGAAGAAAAAATGAATAATGTATTCAGTATATTTCTCTTTCAAGTATAACTTTTTAAGCATCTTGCATAAACAGATAAGATTAAAATCATGCTTTTCATTATACAGTATATTTTCCTTTTTTTTGGAATATTTTCCCTACAAGTATTCTTACTGCAAAAGGCATTTCAAAGTAAAAGTAATTTTCATATAATTTTTATTGTAACTGTTACTTTAGTGCAAAATTGAATATTTACTTTCCTTTTGTGTAAATACGCTATGCTAGAGAGAAGACTTCCATTTAAGTCTTGAGTTTCATAAAGGCAACAAATGGTAATGTGATGTTTTATACCAATGCTAATCAAATAAAACATATTACTGTCATCTCTCTTGCTTGTAGCATTCCTGGCATGTACAGAAAACCTCTGTAGCATTAATTTATGCATGTTAGCTATGGATATTTCAGTGCCTGAGAGTATTTCTTACTACCGCCCTTGCATTCAGTTACACACATGTGCGCAAACATGGAAATGCCCTTGGTTATATTTTGGTTTTTTAAGGGTTTAAAAATGACACCAGCATTTTTGAGAGCAGGATTGTGGCACCATTATAGCTATCACTTTTTTATTCGTCCTGCTAAAATACTACCACTTCACAATAATTTACTTGAATGCAGAGCTTGTTGATGGATGAGGCTAAAAGTCTTGTTTACAACGGCTTTGATGGGGATCCCGGATTTACGCAGTGCCTGAATAAGCAGGTGAAAGCCCGTTAGGAAGCTGAGCCACGTGGCTGTTTGAGGGAGGGGGTGTCCCTGAGGGGACCCAGCAGAGTCCTGGGGAGCTCCCGGTGGCTGTCGCTTCCCGGGCCCCGCAGCGGCTCCCTTGCGGCTCGGTGATGGGACCCTGCCAGGGAGGGGGCTGTCACCTCGGTGACTTCTGCTGGGGCTGGGTGGGTTCTGTGACCGTGGTTTGGGGCTCTTTGGGGTTCTTCTGGCCTGCCCTGTGACAGGCGAGCGTCAGGGAGTGGTTTAGGGAATGAGAACTGTCAGTTGTAGGTTGGAGAGTGGCAGCTGTATGTAGCTCTTACCCTTTATGGTGTTTAAATATTATATACGTCTGTACTCTGTGTGTGTATTGCTACTTGTGATGAGAGGAGGTTCGCCTCAGAGCATCCTTGAAGCCAGGCAGTACTGGTACCGCTCTGGCAGGGAGCGCAGCTCGCAACCTGCACAGAGGCGAAACCAAAACACCCTCAGACCAATGCATTACTAATTAACCACAGATTTTTGTGAATTAACTTTAATCTTTCTGCATAGTGCTTGATGTTACTAAATGAGTTGCTGGTACTGAATGAGTGAATTAAAGCTGATATAATCTATGCAGTGCAGCAACATGCTGTTAGACAGCACAAGGACCAATTAGAGCAAAGAGTAATTATATCTTCTTGTGGCCTCCTCTTGGCACGTACCCTGATGCCGTTCACCATGCAGGCTGGTTGTGTGCATGGAAAATGGAAACACTGGTGTGCAAACTTGGGTAACTTTGGATTAGTCACACGCTGTGGCAAATAACATCAGGGGAATAACAAGGGTGTTGCACGCGTGAGCTTTCTGACAGGGTCTGGGCCCCTCGCACCCCCCAAGGACCTTCCGCGTCTATTGATGTCTGTGGAACAAGTGAGTGGATGAAAAAGACTTCATTGGACGTTTTAAACTATAGAGGGGCAATAATCATCAAGCAAAAGAAGGTATTTGTAGCTAGTGGTTCTTTCCTTTTAGAAGATGTGCGGACTGTTTTGATTTTTCTTGATTTTCAGTTGTCAAAAAACATATGTTAAAATGGCAGTTACCTTCTCAGCCAGAATCCTTAAGTATATAGCAATTTCTCCATTTCTCACAGATTTTTGTTTGATTCATTAGCAGTTACACTGTGGTGTTCACCCTGTATCTAGAATGTGGGCCAGTTTCTCCTATGCTATCACTTTCTTCTTCAGCCAGACACTAGGGAACATTCAGGAAATAATCTGCATTTTATCTCCTGCTTTCTGAGACTGAAAATGAATGCTCTTTTGTGACCTTATTGGTATTAGCAGCTCCTTCAAAATTTAGATCCTTGTTTCAGTTGCAGATTTTGCTATTCGTACTCATAGTGGTGGTTCTTATGGGAGAAGTTGTTTCATGCGCTTCGTGTTGCTCATGTAAGGATTAGGTCCATAAATAGCAGAACTGTTCTTTCCCTTCACTTCAGTATCTATGTTATGGAGGAAGTGACATGTTCCTTAATAAAAGAAAAATAAATCTAGAAAATGGTGATGTAGTGGAACCGTTATTATGACCAGAGAACAGAAAGGATATTAGACTTCTGATACATATATTTTTGATTTTAAATATTTCATCATTTATGAGCGGTTGTTACAGCCTTTACCATGCACAGTATTACTGGAAATTCCTAGAGAGCATAAGGAAAGCTGTACCACACTGGAATACAGTATTAACAATTTTCCAACCCTCTCTCTACCTTTCTGTAGATTTAAAGTTACCTGGTTAGCTTTTTTCATTTAAAACTAGTTAGGAATTTTACTCCTAAGTGATTCTACTATTCTAGAGCACAGACTTATCAACATGGTTTTCCAGCAGGTTAAATACCGATGAATTTTATGAAAGCTGCTACTTGGTCTGTCTTACAGCAATGCTGAAAACCCTTTGCTGCGCAGAGGGAATGTGTGGATCCCCTTTGCATACTGTGGTGCATAATTCGGGCGGTTCTTCATGGATTTTCATTGCCTTTGGAAAGACAATACATTTTTAGACTGATAAAATATGTTGGAAGTTTTATAAATGAATAGGGAGAACTCGAATTGCTGCTAGTGCTGAAGCTGATACGTGGCTTATTTGGGACTAGGTTCTGGGCTAAAGGTAGGGTGGCAAAAATCTCGCTAAGTCTGTGCAAATCTCTTCTAATGCCTCTGTAGAGGAAAGCGGTGAGTCAGTAGGCTGGGAGCAGAGGAAGAAGGGGAGGGTGAAGGTCCCGGGGTCAGTGTGCTGGCTGATGCTACCCGCTGGTAGTCAGGATGCTGAAGTTCTCCAGTGGGCACAAGTCAAACCTGAGAAACATGGTTTGTAAACATCTGTGCGTGCACATCAAATCCTCAAAGACGGGAAGCCTTTGCCTCTCCTCAAAGGAAAAAAAGGATGTGGCAGAAGAGGAGAAAGGCTTTTTAAAGGTTGTGGGTTTTTTCTTGTAGTGGAATGTGAGACGGGATGGGTGTGTCTGGAAACACTTCATTCAGGCGGGTCAGATTCCTGGTGGCACTTACATGAATCAATACCTTCAGAAATGATTAAAACTCTTCTTTTCCAGGCATTCAGCCTAAATAGACTAGTGGGAAGAGGGGGCAGACAGATGGTGGCCGGGTATATTTGCATGGTAACTCTGAGGGGAAAACATGGGTTTGTCATCTCCCCGCTGCAAATCCCAAATTCTTGTCCTCGTGTATCTACAATAACAGGGAGATATCCCCAAACTGAAATAACAAATTCAGTGTAAAAGCTGAGACCAGCTATGGAAAGGGAAATAAGAGATTATTCAGAAAATGCATAGTGAAAAAAGCTCGGGGTCATATTCTTAGTGCTGTGAGACCGTGCGTTATCAGCTTTATGAACTCAGCTGAATGCAGCACCAAACCTCTGTTCCTGATGGTTAGAAATAAATGTGGAGTAAGAGGTATCTGAAATGCTCTCTCCTCATACATTTCTTTTATTAGGTGAACAGTACAATGCGTTAACCTACGCATATATATAAATCCTTTACGGTAGTTTTTCCTCCCATCATGTGGGATCAGCTGAGATGAACTGAGCCCGGATCTGAGGCTCTTCTGGAGAAAAAACTACCTCACTTTCATTTCTCTCCTTTACTATTCTAATACCCATCCACTATTCATTGTTCCTCTGTTTGAGTTTGACTCTCATATTAACAGATAGTATTTTAGCATGCATCTGAAATTTCCACCAGTTCCACATATCCAAGAAAGAGCTCAATAGCTTGAAAAATTGTCAGCCGTGACGGGAAGAATGTCATGACAAAGAAAAGACCTGAAATAATTTATTTTCGGAACAGTGTGGCCTATTGATTACGGCCTTGAGTGTGACCCATGTTCTCAGGCTAGAAATGCCTTTTGTGTGTTAGTTACTCATCTGAATGGTACTGATTCTAGTTATTTCATAAATGCTTTGAGTGGTGCTGGTAAGAAGTGCTATTTCAAGGCAAAGATTCATTATTATTCTCTCTTATGCAGCATGATTTTCAAAGAGCTGCTGCAAACAAAGGAGTTATTAAGGCTTCTTGAGAAATGATGTAAGTATCTATTATTATTTTAGTCCTCCATAGGGGGCTAGACTTGTGCGACGTTAGAAAGGGAATTCTAGCTATGGTTACTTCATTTTAAAATGAGACTCTTTTCATTCTGTGAATATTATTTCCTTAACTCAGCCTTCTTTTGAGTTAGTACTGTGCTTTAAAAGATTCTGGAGAGCAAACAAACCCCACTTATTATTGCCTCATTTATTCTTGGAGAGGAAACACAGGGGGGATATTTTTGAAGATTTTTGGCAGGCTAGAAGTTGTCAAACCAAGCAGTTTTGTTACAAAACTGGTGAGACAGGACCTCTAACACTTTATTCTCTGGGATGGTCAGCATTAGGAGTGGAAAACCACCCATTTTAGTGAAGTGATTTCCTGAAGTATACAGGTCATTGAACTCACGACATTTAAGATCACCAGCTGGTCTCTCTCTTACTGTCTTGAGGAAACTCTCAGGCGTTACGAGAGCTGCCTATTTCCCTTTACACTTGGAAGGTCATCGTGTGATAAACTGGATTTACAGCCTGGGAAGCAAAAAAAGCCAGGCTGACAGGAAAGGGGAGGTGTAATTATGTCCTTGGCCCGCTGTGCGGGGCTAGTGAAAACCTGTGGTGTATTTGGTAGGCAACACCTTCAGCAGAAGAACTGAGCAGTGTGTGAATCCAGGTTCCCCTTTCAGCCAAGGTTTAGAGTAGGGCTTGGCCGTGGCTCGTGAATCACAATGAGCAGTGGCCAATCTAAAAGATAGGCCTTGTATTGGCCTGAGACACTAAGATGGTCTCTAAGTGCCTTTGGTCTTGGAACCGGTGATCGCATCATTCAGGGAAGCAGAACATGAAGACAGAAGAAAGCATATGAAAGATGTGGACCTGCTCAATATGCTGAAGATGCTGGGAGGGCTGGAGCCCCTCTGCTGTGGGGACAGGCTGAGAGAGCTGGGGGGGTTCAGCCTGGAGAAGAGAAGGCTCCGGGGAGACCTTCCAGCCCCTTCCAGGCCCTCAAGGGGCTCCAGGAAAGCTGGGGAGGGACTCTGGAGCAGGGAGGGGAGCCGTGGGACGAGGGGGAAGGGTTTTCCACTGACAGAGGGGAGACTGAGATGAGATGTGAGGCAGAAATTGTTGGCTGTGAGGGCGGTGAGCCCCTGGCCCAGGGTGCCCAGAGAAGCTGTGGCTGCCCCATCCCTGGAGGGGTTCAAGGCCAGGTTGGCCGGGGCTTGGAGCAACCTGGGCTGGTGGGAGGTGTCCCTGCCCAGGGCAGGGGGTGCCACTGGGGCGGCTTTAAGGTCCCTTCCCACCCAAACCAGTCTGCAATACTGAACTGGAAAGGAAAATTGTTAAGTGGAAGGTGCTGAACTGACCCTTTATTTGCATTGGTAAAGTAAAAAACACTGCAATTAAGGTTGCCGTGAAGGCAAATTAACCCGTAGACAGCTCCAAATGACACGTGATAGAAGAGGAGAGGGCCTAATCTCGAGGGAGAGCTCAGGGTCAGCATCGTAGTGACAGCTGTAATAAAACAATTGCTTCCTTTTCTATGCCCCGCCCCCCCCCAACTTTACATCTGATAAGGATGCCATTAAAGACATCAAGAATAATTTATTTTGAGAACAAAATTTTTTATCTTACAGTATTGCTGTGCTACCTCTTGGCCTTTTTCAAGACTATAAATGCTGTCTTTTGGACTATCCCGTGCTGTATTATGAGTAAGAATGCTCCGCTTGTTAAGTACGTGGCTCTTGAACAATATGTTCTCACCAAACTCTGTTGTTTTTGCACTTGGCTTGAATGCCTCTGTCTCTCTGAATTTTTATTAATTTTGCTTTAATTGCACTTGGGGGGCTAGTAAAGTCAAGCAATAATTATTAGATGTTATTCTTTAAGGGAAGGTTCAGCATTACCAAAAAACGAAAGGAAGACAGACATAAGTGGAAGACGTCTCACTTCACAGTCAGTGGTCTATTAAACTTTGCAGTGCAAGCAGAAGCGTTCCCAAAATAACAACTCTGCTCATGTCAGTGCACAGTCTTCTGCACACACCAGCTTTAGATTACTTCGGTATTTGCCCAACAAGTTCTCCAATTTCTCTTCAATGATATATGAATTATTTAAGGCTTTTTTTTTTTTTCCTTTAGAAAGCGGGAACTTGGAAATGTGCTGGCAGTGTGACCCTGACCATTAACATATAAATAATGCAAGCTGCTCTGTACTTCGGGGGAGATGGTTGGCGCTCTAAAGGTATTTGGACAAATGTGTTTGCTATTTAATCCTCATCTACACAAAAACTAATCATACTAGAAACAGCCTATGAGAGATAAAGTAATAAATCTTTGGAAGAACTAGGGATGCCTACAATATTTGTTTTGAAAAAGTAGTGAATAAAGGATATGTATTGGTGAGCAAAATATTGATTGATAAACCTGCCATTTCTAAGGGCTGAAAAAGTATGGCTCTTAGACTTATTGATGCAGAGATGATGGTCATTTTTATTTTAGTAACAAATCATATTATGACAGATACAAAGGTATTAGGTGATAAATCATGAGATAGGAGGATTCGGGTAGCAACTCTGAGAAAATAGTCCATTTATAGAATAACATTTACATTTAGTTTATGTTTTAAATAGAAGTATATCTGAAGCTGGATACTTACATCTGAAGGGTGTTCCCATTCTAAATTAGCAAGGGAAAGAATGTCAGGGTCTTAAGCCACAGCATATTTCAGTGACCTAATTGTGAGGAAAGAGTAGGGTGCTGCTTATGTGACATTCCTACTTAGGGAAAATGGATTTTATGTTCTGGTTCCTTAAATTAATTATTCAAAATGCTGAAACAACTAAAATAGGTTTATCTGCTCATTGACTTAGAATTGGCATGACCTAGAATGTGTAAAGTGAGGCCATTTGGGCTCGATTTGCAGATCTGCAGTGATGTGGTTTGTGACCTTGTCTTGCCTTGGCTTCCTTTGGCCTTCTTTCTGCCTTTTTTAGGGGTTACTCTCCAGTGCAGATGCTATCCTCTCTTCTCATCAACAGTTTCTGTCTCCACTACAAAAGGCAGCTAAATCCACTGTCCAGGTAAAACACTTCTGTACATTAAAATCCTCCAAAAGCTGTTTCAGGTTTGGTTGGAACATAGATTCTCACGTATCCTTTGGGTTAGTACATTGACAGATCTTCCAGGGTAGGCTCATTGCCAGACTCCGGGTTGCGCATGAGAAACCAACTTGTGCGGGCTCACACAGAAGATAATGAAATTTTGAACTAAAGTAGCAAAAAATTGGGGGAGCAAGCTTTCATTAGGGACCTTGCTTTGACAGCAAACTCTGTGAACTATGTGAAGTACAGCACTGAGTTCTTCCGTATTGTCTGTTAATTTCTCCAGGATGCTTGTCGCTATATCCACTGTGAAGAAAGCTGAACAGTCCAGATTACCTAGCCACAAGCATGTGATAAAGGGGGAAAAATGCATTTGGAGGGGAAGGGGCTTTGCTTTTTGTGTACCCTGAATGTACCCATTGACCTTGTCTGTGGTCCTACTGGCCTTGCACGAGGAATGAAAAATTAGTTAAGTTTTCATCATTAAGGCTTACAGCTCACCTTTGAATGTTCATACGCAACTGATACTCTTGGTATGCTCAACTGTAATTCCTGCTGGGACATCATTGGGAATTGGCTGATGAACTGACTCATGTAGTTGCCAAGCCACTCTCCATGATAGCTGAAAAGTCATGGGAGTTGGGTAGAGTCCCCGATGGCTGGAAAAAGGGAAACATTGCATCCGAAAGGAGGAACCCAAGAACTACCACCCTGTCAGCCTCACCTTAGGGCCTGGGAAGACCATGGAACAGACCCTCCTAGAAGCTGTGCTAAGGCACACGGAGGGCAGGGAGGTGATTTGAGACAGCCAGCATGGCTTCACCAATGGCAACCTAGTGGCCTTTTGTGATGGAGTGGCTACATCAGTGGACAAGGGAAGAGCTATGGCTGTTGTCTGTCTGGGCTTCTGTTAGGCCTTTGACATGGTCCCTCACAATATCCTTCTCTCTGAATCGGAGAGGTGTGGATTTGATGGGTGGACTATTTGGTGGATGAGGAATTGGTTGGATGGTCATATCCAGAGGATAGCGGTCAATGACTCGATGTCCAGGTGGAGATCGGTGACAAGTGGTGTCCCTCAGGGGTCTGTATTGGGACCAGTGCTGTTCAATATCTTCATCAATGACATAGACAGTGGGATTGAGTGCACCTTCAGCAAGTTTGTGGATGATACCACCTAAGAGACGGGGTGCCATCCAGAGAGACCTGGACAGGCTTGAGAAGTGGTCCCGTGTGAACCTCATGAGGTTCAACAAGGCCAAGTGCAGGGTCCTGCACCTGGATCAGGGCTATCTGTGGTATCAATACGTACTGGGGGATGAAGGGACTGAGAGCAGCCCTGATGAGAAGAAGGACTTGTGGTACTGGTTGTCACGGGCGGAGTGAATAACTTCACTTGTAAGAGAGTAGTGTAATGTTTATTAACATAAAACAGTGATTTAACAAAGTTAGCAGTGAATGCGACAGTGTTTTACGAGATTCGATGCCAGGGTACACTCGGTTATTTACTGCATAGAGGCCAGGGTCAGACGAGCTCTCAGGGAGACCCTCCCGTTGAGTCACGAAGTTCAGAAAGGACCCCCTGGCTTTCTAAACTCCTTCTCAGAGAGGAGTCTGGCTGCGGCTGGATCCAATCCTAGTCCCAGACTTGGTCAACGGTTTATGTCTAAAGGATTCTATATGCGCAATCAATCCTTAGATCCCTTAGCTAAGATTTCAAAGTTTAGCATGCTATTAGTCACTTACCGAGAATCTGTTGCGGCAAGGAATCTCTCAACCTCGAAGAGAAGAACCTTAAGTGAGCGTCCCCACTCAAGGGGAGATCCTGTCGTGCAGCCGCTGCCGTGCAGGAGAGCTCCAAGGGCTCTTGGGCTGTCCACTGTTTATGGAGTAAGAGAATTGACCTATAGTCATATTCTCATGGGAACAAGATACCCAGGTTCCCACTCCAGACAGTGTTTTGGTTATGTTGCCAGCCGTCTCCCACAGTTCAAGTGCGACTCATAACAGCTCCCGCTGATGGCCATGGCTTGAGCCAGTGGGGGGAAAAAGGGGAGAGCACACCGCCACGCTGGTGGATGAGAATCTGGATGTGAGCTGAGAATGTGTGCTTGCAGCGCAGAAGGCCAACCGTATCCTGGGCTTCATCAAAAAAAGCCTGGCCAGCTGGACGAGGGAGGTGATTCTGCCCCTCTGCTCCACTCTGGTTAGACCCCATTGGAGTACTGTGTCCAGATCTGGGGCCCCCAACATCAGAAAGACATGGACCTGTGGGAGCAGGGCCAGAGGAGGCCCCGGAGATGCTGGGAGGGCTGGAGCCCCTCTGCTGGGAGGACAGGCTGAGAGAGTTGGGCGGGGTTCAGCCTGGAGAAGGCGCCGGAGAGACCTTCCAGCCCCTTCCAGTCCCTAAAGGGGCTCCAGGAAAAATAGGGACAAATATTGTAGCAGGGCCTGTTGTGATAGGGTGAGGGGTAATGGCTTTACACTGAAGCTAGGTTGCCCAGAGGAGCTGTGGCTGCCCCATCCCTGGAGGGGTTCAAGGCCAGGTTTGACGGGGCTTGGAGCAACCTGGGCTGGTGGGAGGTGTCCCGGCCCAGGGCAGGGGGTGGCACTGGGTGGGCTTTAAGGTCCCTTCCAACCCAAACCACTCTTTGATCATGATTATGGTCCTTCTTCCTTGCAACAAGGAGAGAGAACTTGAATTCTCTCAGCAGCAAGAACTTGAATTCTCTGAAAAGCACCGCTATAGGCTGGGCAGTGACTGGCTTGAGAGCAGCC
Source organism: Chroicocephalus ridibundus (assembly GCF_963924245.1). Taxonomy (NCBI): domain Eukaryota; kingdom Metazoa; phylum Chordata; class Aves; order Charadriiformes; family Laridae; genus Chroicocephalus; species Chroicocephalus ridibundus. The sequence goes on along the minus strand of NC_086288.1, from coordinate 83,453,312 downwards.
CTGAAGAAAAGGACTTGGGGGTGCTGGGGGACGAGAGGCTCCACATGAGCCGTCAGTGTGCACTAGCAGCCCAGAAAGCCAATCGTACCCTGGGCTGCATCGTGAGAAACGTGGCCAGCAGGGCGAGGGAGGCGATTCTCCCCCTCTACTCCACTCTCGTGAGACCCCACCTGGAGCACTGCGTCCAGTTCTGGAGCCCCTACTACAAGAGAGAGATGGACGTGCTGGAACGTGTCCAGAGAAGGGCCCCGAGGATGATCCGAGGGCTGGAGCACCTCTCCTATGAGGACAGACTGAGAGAGTTGGGGTTGTTCAGTCTGGAGAAAAGAAGGCTCCGAGGAGACCTTAGGGTGGCCTACTAGTATCTTAAGGGGGCCTACAAGAAAGCTGGGGAGGGACTTTTTAGGCTGTCGGGTAATGGTAGGACTAGAGGGGATGGATTAAAACTAGAGATGGGTCGATTCAGACTGGACGTTAGGAAGAAGTTCTTCACCATGAGGGTGGTGAGACACTGGCACAGGTTGCCCAGAGAGGGGGTGGAAGCCCCATCCCTGGAAGTTTTTAAGGCCAGGTTGTATGGGGCTCTGAGCAACCTGATCTAGTGGGAGATGTCCCTGCCCATGGCAGGGGAGTTGGAACTAGATGATCTTTAAGGTCCCTTCCAACCCTAACAATTCTATGATTCTATGAATTCAAAGCGTTGAATGTATTATTGTCTATGTCTTAAACAGATATAATATGAAGCTCGCTGTATGCTGTTGTTTAGCTTGTATTCTCTCAACTGGAACTAAAATCTAATGAGGAGATCAATGCTCTTTGCATTTGACAATCTTCCGATGTGGTCTGAAGCTGCTTCACTCTTGGAGTGTGTTTCACAAACTGCCAATGGAGACAATTGACCTCTTGTCACAGAGGATGAGGAGTAGTTCTGTGTTTGTTTTTTTCAGAAAACAAACATATGAATACCTTTTTGACATTTTTACGTGAAGCACACCTTGTTCAAGGTGAAACCCAAAGCATTGGAGCAGCTGGAATTAATGGACAGGACTGTGGTGCTTATCTGGATCAGTGACTGTTTAAGGCAAAGGGGAGCAAGATTTCCTCTGGGGCCCAGGGCACTCCAGCTCACTCCTGAAGATTGCTGATCCAGCATCTGGTGGCTTGCTCAGATGGTTTGTGGCTCCTACGCTTGCTGACGAAAGAGCAGGGTGTGGAGACCACCCTATGCTTCTTGCTGTCTGCTGTGGCATTCCCCTTCCCTCAGTGTGTGCTTCCATATCACTAGAGATCACCCTGGCTGCCGCGGTTATTAAAAAGGTCATGGCAGCACCCGAAGTCGGTTTCACACCTGTTGTATGAGTATGAAATAGAAATTGTAGAGGAAATGATGTGGATCATTATACCTGCTTATTCTCCGAGACCTGATCTTGGTCTGAGGAACTGAAAATCCCCTCCAACGTGCTGAGCGGTGTGTGGGCAGCATTTACAGCTGGTACGTTAATGGGGCAGGAAGGCGTCATGCTTCGCGCAAGTGATAATACATGCTTTTGCTCTCTAGCCAGCACAGAGGTGTCTCGTGCCAGCCGAGTTGCTCTAGGATGTCCAGGTGTAGCTGGCAGATGTCACGTAGGACCTGTAGGAGAGCTGCTGACTTCAGGAGTTGGCAGGGGAACGTTGTCTCTGGTGTCCTGGAGCATCTCAGGTGACACTCTGTGCCTATGTGTGGCAAATGACTTGGGGCCTGATTGTCTTGTGCATTACAGGGGATGTGAAGCTTTGGCGAGGCCTGTGGTGGCCAGACAGGGTATCAAACGAGTGTCTGAAAGGTTTGCGATCCAGCAAAGAATGTGTCTTGTGCTCATAGGAATGCTTTAATTAATTGAATTGGTATTCTCTATACAGAAGCAAATTTGAACACAGTTACTTAATTAGTCACATACCTTTCCTTTGTCTGTACTAATTGTGAAATAAAGACAGCAGGTATCAAGAATCTGAATCTGTGGTGTTGGCCCCTGGCCTGGCTTTCTCTTCTTCAGGTAGAATCAGTCTTGTATTGAATATTACATTTATCTTGTGTCCGAAGTCACCGATTTCTTTAATAGAAAACTTTGCTGTTAGTTATAGCAATATCTGTCCCAATCTCTATACTTCTTGTTTCCAAGCCAGTTGATATTTTGATTTAGGTGTATTGGATACTTGTAGGTGTTCTAGATGAATTTATCAAGATAATAAACTGAAGATGTCTTCACTTTGTAGTTTTCTGTGTTTGGAGTTTGCAAACAGGCAAAGCTTTGTAATCAGAGTAAGTTAGCCTTTGATTCTTGAGCTGTTCTCTTATTTTTATTTTTTTTAATTTTCTCTAATTCTCATCATAATCCCATCAACTGACATTTATTAAAAGTACTGTGGCAAATCTCTAAAACACTGAAGATTTCCAACTGGTAATAAAGCATGAGAATTTAAAAATAAATGTCTTCATTTACCTGCAGGACAAAACCTAATTTCAGTGATAGTGGCTTTTGATCAGAGAGAGGTGCTGAGAGGGATCTGGTTTGGGGTTAGTATTAAAAATAGTAGTAAAACCTTGAGCAGTGATTAAATAGTCTCTAGTTCTCCTCTCAGAATTTCTAGTTACCCTTCAAACTCACTTAGCATCTCTCATTTAAACATACAGAAGTAACAAAACTTTTTTATTTTATTCCTATAGGCACAGCGAGCTCTGTAATGGCTAGCAAAATCTGGTTTTCACTTCAATCGCTCTTTTTTTTTTTTTTTTTTTTGAGATAAAACATAGAGACCAGCATTAGTTTGTATTTGACAACTAATTGGGCAAAACTATTAAAGACTGCATTTTTTCATATTTTTTAACTCATTACCATTACTTCTTTTGGATGACTTATTGGGGAAAAGACAGCCAGACTGACATTGGCAGCTGTATTTGTGAGATTGTAAACATTTCATATGGTTCACAAAATAAGAATTTATTTCAATTTCCAAAAACTATCCATTCTCAAAACTGCAGAGGTGGGTTTTTTTTGCCTTTTGTCACAGCATTGGGAATATAACTAGGTAAATTATGTAGAAGAAAAATATAATTATAAATAAGGCTGAGTGAATATAGTGTTTCATTTACTTGAATAAAGTTCATTACCTCATCTGAGATGTATATTTAACTCGTATTTCATACATGGAAGTTGGAGTTTTCACAAGAGAATGAATGCATTTTCAGAAGGTATTTTTGTTAGGATTGCAGTGCATTAAGACAGAGCTGTAGCTGAATAGCGATGATTTAGTATTCAAAATATTAGAAAATGATTTGTATTAACGTAATAGCAAGTGCTGTATGTGTCGCCTCCCAGATTTCAGCAAAGATTGACACTTAAAAGAATGTCTAATGTATGCAACAAGGGCATGCGGAACTAAGATGCTGAAAACAACTGCAGCATGAAAACGGAGACATATATCGTTATTTAGCCACAGCTCAGTGAATGCTGTGGAAAGCTTACTGTGAAAAGGTATGAAGCCTTAAAAGGAGCTCCTGGGGGTGGGTGCTGGGCGTTGGTCCCCTCGGCTGGGTGGTGGGAGGAGGATGGAGGGGGGGCCGCGGCTCTGCGGTACCGCCAGTGCCACGTACTGGGGCCACAGCTCTGGGGGCACCTTCACGGCACCCTGTATGGGCTCGGTGCGCGCGGCGGCGTTTAGGGGAGAGGGAGGTTAAAGCCGCCTGAGAGCCGTGCAGTTCTCTGGGGGTTTATGTAGCTGAGAACATTACTCTTGCCTGTACTTAGTGGGACGTTTCTGAAGTGCTAGGCATGATCTTCAAAAAGTTATTTGGCTCCCCCCCTCTTCCTCCCCATATTGCAAATGATGTAAAAACCCAAATACACTCTGGGAGCACTTCTCTGCTAATTCTTACGTAAGTAGAAGATACTATTTTTATATCCAGCAAGTTTGTTAAAGGCGCTGTTTTAAGATTTCTTACACTTGTAAATTAACACATAGATTATTTTTTGTCAGTTCATAAAAAGTCATTCTGTACTGTAGTTTTGAAGATGAATAATAGTGCATTTTTTTAGACAGGAAGAAACTTAATGTTTGCTCTGAATGCAGAATAAACCAGAATAAAATACAGAGCCAGGATAAGGGTTTCTACACTGAAAACAGCACAAACACTTTTTCCACAGCAGAAGCCTAACTCGTCTTGCGGTAAGGCTTCATGGTGCCCGTGTGATCTTAGAATAATTAGAAGTACATCTAATAACGTAAGCGTGGGATCAAATCCCCGCTTTATATTCAGAATATAGGCAGGCAAGATTCCATTGGAGACCAAGATACTCAAAGTGTGTGTTTTGAAGTTGGGATAGACTTACAAAGCAGGCACAATGTCTAACTTGTTCTGTGGCTTTGCTTATATATTTTTTTAATTTTAGTTCCACTTAAGATAACCAATTAAATAAAGCTAAAACGAAAGACGATGAGGAAGTGACACAGCCAATAATTTCTTCCTCTTGCACACAAAAAAGCCCTTGAGTAGTTAGAATAAAATCCAGAGGTCCCTGCAAACCTTTACACCTTCCATTATTCAGTCAGCTCTCCCTTGAATGCAGTGGCTGGTGCCGGCCGTGACTGCACCGTGTGAATAAAGACGGGGCTTTGAGCTCCAGAAGGGTTTAATCCAGTGCGCTGCAAGCGGATTGTTCTTGGCCAGCCTAAAGGCTGTGCTGGTTTTACTGGCCGTGTGGGGGGCTTGTAACATAGCTGGTCAGCACACTCTCTGTGCTGATTTTACTTCTAAACAAATGTGAATGCAACTTTATTTTCTTCATTGGACCGGGGACAAGCTGGTCCCCTTGGGGTAATCCCTGTTACCTGCTCGGATGGAGTATGAAATCCGTGGTGGGGAAGCAGCAGGGTGGGTGCCCGCTGCCCATTGCTGCCGATGGAGGGATGATGGTCCCCGCGGAGGGGGACGGCTGCCCGTGGAGGGATGGTTCCTGCGGGGTCTGTGTCTGGCATCACAGCCCTGCAGCCGCCCCCAGCGTTGCTGCTTGAGCTGTCGCTTGCTTTTCTCCCAGAAAAGGCAGCAGCCTGGATTCGAGCGTCCCATGGGCCGGGGGGGTTTAGAGGTGGCTCCCGGGGTCCCGTGGTGCCCGTGGCTGTGGAAGAGCCGTCGGGAAGGGGGAGATGCTGGGCTGCAGCCACGCGTCAGTCACTGCCCTGGTCTCTGACTGTAGCTTCATTCCTGTGTACAATGAATGTTCTATTAATCTGTTAAAAAAGATTAAGGAGTATTCAGAGATATCAGCAGCCCCGTATTAAATGTCCTCCTAAGGCCAAAAATGGGATTTATGCCTCTTTCTACAGGTATTTTCCTTTCAATAGTCAGGTTGTCTCTGCGTATGAAGGTCTACGTTCTTTCTTATTATGCTTGTGGTGTATCAGGCTAATAATACATGACTTCATTTAATAATTCCAAAGACTGTTTTAGGAGCAGTATGTTGAAGAAATTCATTGGCAGATGGTTGAGAAATACCACTGAAGTCATTCCAGTCACTGCTCTTTCCAATACTCTTTCTTGTCTAAGGAGTGGATTTCAGTGTCACATCTGGCATGTCGGCATGCGGAGTGCCGTCTCTAACCACATGTTGTAGGTGTCTACATTAGCAATAGGTGTGTGTGAATAGAAAATTATTCTATTTGCTTATTATTCATGATGACTAGTGAATTATTTTAATGATGTTGACTATCCTATTCATGCATTACTTGGAAGTGACTGGAAGCGAATTGCTGTCAAAAAGGCTTTGCAGCTGCCAAAAATTATGCTTCTGCTTTTATTGTATTCCCTTTCCCCCCAGATAGGATATACTATTTCTGTCTTTCCACTTGGTCCGGCCGGCTGCCACTCACGGGCCCGCAGACAATCATGATGCGCTCACATCGTGTCCCAGCTGCCGGGATAAACCGCTGTTGGGGATCATCTCCAACACCCAGCTCCCGCTGGAAACTCTCCTTTCATGGCTCACGCTCACTCTCAGCTGAATGAGCGGAGACATTCCTGTCAGGTTCCCGGCGCATCTTCATCTAAGAGGAGCTTTGTGTGATCTCTGTAGCACAGGGCTGTCTAAAATGAACGTATCGCTAATATTTCCAACTATTTTGTTTCAAAAATGAGTTGGAAATAGTTTGATTATTTTGTAGATGGGTAGACATAGTGCTTAGAGGTAGGGGTTAGTGGTAGGTTTATCAGAGTCAGGTTTATGGTTGGACTCAATGATCTGAAAGGTCTCTTCCAACCTAGGCAAGTCTGTGATGATTCTATGATGATGATATCACATCAATAATTTGACATAATATGTTAATTACAAAATAGTTGTATACTTACAGAAGGAAAACAAAAATGTTGTTTTTCATACCAAATGGTCTGTGACAAGTATCTTAAAGAACATTTTCTAAAAGAAGGCACTCATTTGCTAGGAATACACTGCTTTCGTTTAGGGTCGCTTGAATCATGGTATTATTTCCTGGTCTATTTTCATAATTATGTCCATGTGTTTAGTATTTTTATGAGTGTGAAGAACAAGTCCTTAAAGGAATATGCAGAAATAGGAAAAAGAACTATGGTCTGGGGACAGCAAAAGCTGGCTGTTTTCCTCTGTGTAACCCAGGCTGAGTTACAAAGTGCTTATTTACACTAATTCTGGTGTTTCCCCTTTCTTCTCTTAGTGATCAGATAGGAAATGGAGCAGTTATAAATTTATTGATCATTTGTGCTTTATGCTATAAAGCAACAAAAAAGGTGACACTTGGCAGAGGGAGTGAGTGGGAAGGAAAGAAAGCTTATATTTCTCTTACAGAAATCCAGGTAGCCGAAGGATTACTGGCCATGTTACTCTTTATTTCAGACATCATACAGCATCACAGATTAAATCTAGGGGATGTGAAAAAAACAGCGATTGAACCGTTCCATTTTAATCACATCACCCAAAGTCTTCAGCGCAGCATTGGTGACGCTCAGAAGACCAGCTGAAGTCTGTGGTCTGCTGGGTCTGTGCAGGCAAATTCCCGGGAACTGCGGGTTTTGTCCCTGACAAGGCGCTGAGCTACAGGGAAGCTGGTGTGGCTTTAGACCATGAGTCACTCTTGCGGGGTGATATTGGCAGTTAGCTTTGCTCTGGGGAGAGATTCGGGGTTCTAAGACAATTTCAAGAAAATCTGCGTCTTGCTTCTTTAACGGCAGGACAGACATCTCCCTCTGCCTAATATTATTTCTCCTTCATTTTTTAAACATGCTCTAAACGCTATTTTTCACACCAAATGGTGCTTTTCAGTTTTTTAAACCTTACGCTGCACTGTCTTGTCCAGTTCTCAAAATAATTATAAGCTGATTGTTATGTATGTTCTTGGTAATATTTCCCATTATCCATCGCTCTGAAGTAGTGTACTAATTATTAAATGAACTTTGCTTTTTGTTGTGTGTATATGTATATGCGTCTTCTTTTAATCACTAATTATTCTGGTATATGATAAACCAGTTTTTCAGCCACTCCCATGCTCTCAGTGTGGTTTGCAAAATACAAGTCTTTCACTTCCCATTTGAGTGGTTGGTCGAGCGGTGATGCTTTGGGTAGGCATGAGCTGGCACATACTTCACAGATGCAAAACGGTGTGGTGTTTGTCAAAAAGAACATTAGCTTCCAGTGCGATTTTTTTTTCCTTCTTTTTTTTTTTCCTTTCCTTTGTGGTAACAGTGAGATTTACCACAACAATGTATGGTCCTTATTTGTGTTGACAATGGATTACGGCTTCAAAAATGCTAAAGGTATTAATGCATGTTTTACACTTTCAGTTTTTTTCCAGTGCTTAACCTAGAACGATGGTGTTTCTTTCATCCTCTTCCTTTCTAAGGGATAGTCCTTAACACCCTCGTTCCAGCTTCAGACTATGAACTTCAGGAAGTCAGTAAATAGTGTCTTTAGGATCAGTTGCTCTTAAATCGCTTTATTGTCAGCAAACACGTAAGTGATTTAGAAAGGGTGACATCCAATTAACACAGCCTTTTGTAGGTTTGGTGAGCAATGATAAATTTAAATTCTTTCTTCGGCACTTTCAAAATAAGTGAAGTTACAAGTAGAGTGAACTGAAGAGATTGTTATTCTATTGATTCATAATAAGTTATTTGTAACTTATAGTGGGATAGGAGGCATTTTCTTTGAAAAGAAACGTGTAGGTTATTAGAATAAATTTCTGTTATAATAAAATCCACTAAAACATTAATTCCTACAGTGTGTGGAGTTACAGTAAAATGAGCCATGCTGCTTCATTACTTGGGTTTTGGTTTTAAATATTCAGTTAGTGTCCCCTATACCACGAAAATGTGTGGGTTTTCGTCATTTCCATGGACATTACATTATTAATAGCTCTAAGAAACTATTGCTAGTTTTGTAGCAGCAATTTTATAGACTTTGCAAAACATTTAATTATGGTTTTAATTAGCAAGTGGGGCCTCTACATAACAAATATTTTGTTCAGTTTTTAAAGCTAAGTAAGAAACTATCTGTGGGGTTTGTTTTTTTTGTTTGTGTTGTGGTTGTTTTTTTTAAAACAGAACAATTTTATAGCTATTCAGAAATAACTGTAGTTAAGGAAGACGGTACTCTTTTTTTTTTTTTTTAATTAGGTTTTTTTTGTTCCTGTTTGTGTAGACAAAGTATTTGTGACGGGGGTTTGATAAGATGCTTTTTTGTGTCCCTGAATTCTTCCAGTCAGCAGCAGCAGAACTACTTTGTATTGTTCTGTAAGTCATCTTCCGAGTAGGAGCATCTCTGCTCTGCCGTCGTCGTGTATTTATTCCTTGGGGTACTTCTATAGAGCAAATCATTTAGATTCTCCTGGCACATTCAGGTCCACCAAACGTAGTTGGCTCATCTCACTGTGGTAAATAAGAAAAAGAAAAAAAAAAAAAAAAAGAGAGAATGCAGTCAATGTTTATATAGTTCAGGAGCTAGCTGTCCTTTTCCTTTGTGGTTTTATTACCTCAAGATGTTGTGTTTGTGACTTGCATTGATATAAGTAATATCAGAGGTAAGGTCCTTGGTTTCCAAGAATCTGAGATGCTGTGTGGAGGGATTTCTCCCTTGTTGAGCATCTTCCATCAAACGGAAGATAAACCGACTCTGAGATTTTAAAAAACAGTGTAAGCCTTCAGTCGTGCCTGTGTCATATTTGCTTCTGAAATGGGAAGAAGGAGGGTTATCCTCAATGGTGGTAGCTCTTTCCTATGAATCTGTATTTCTTGATGTGGAAATTGAAACCTAAAATCAAAGTTAGTCTGACTTTTGAAACAACAAGATCTGGAAACCCATATAAAAATTGTAACTTAATGAGTTTTAGTGAATGTAGTTCATCTAATTGTATGTGCTAGCAAATGAACCACTTATAAACTAGTTTAACTGTATCTTGCTGTGGGTATTTGACGGCACTTCAGCGTAGTTGAGATGCTAACGTATAGAGGCATTGTCATCATGAAATACATAATAAGTACTTATCAAAAATTGAAGATGGGATTGAAAGCTCATTTTCTTAGAGCTACGCACACTTTCAGATAATGAAGTAAAAATAGACTGTTTTTTTTTTTCTTTTAAAGGTACTCATGATTCTTACTAATTTCAGTTCAAATGGAAATACACAGTAACCTGAAATAGGCCATTATGTTACTTTAGGAGTATAAGTTTGCATAATTTAATCAAAATTATGAAGGTTCTGCTCACCAATTATTAGATTTAATTGAACTTATCTCTTTTTCTCCATATGAACAACACCCCTAGTTGTTCCCTATGCTTTCTCCCCTTCCTGCTGAATAGTTCCTCTAACCTTAAACTCCCCGAACACTCCGTAATTCTCTTGTCTGTTCAACTCAGTGTCCCCTCAGGGCCTCTTGCTTGGCTTATTGCTGACTCTGCCTTCTGGATATCTTTCCCCGTGTAGATTGTTTGCCTGAAATAGTGCTTCAATTCACTTTGTTGTCTTTGGAAACAAAACTCATGTATAACATGCTTGTATTGATTATATTTCTGGTTTTGATCACCCTTGTTTTATTATAAAGTGCTAATACACTTCATAATTCCTCATGTATCCCAAGGGAACGGTGTGAAATGCAACCGATTAAAGCCTGAAAAACCCTGAGGTTTTGTTTGACACGTGGGGCTATGGAGAATATCATGAGGATTCAGAGAGTGGCCTGTCTGTAGTGCTGGTCTTTTTAGAAAGACACCCACCAGTCATCTAGAAATGCAGAGAAGGATTCATTCTTTCCTTCTAGAAAAATTATGGGGCTTCTTTCGGATGACCGCTTGTAGATGGAATTCTTCTTGAAACTATTAGGCCCTCAAATTGCCATAAATTTACATATTCAGCACTCTTGAATTTGAAGTTTTTGTGTGAAACTGTTCAATGCCACTTGAAGGACCACCTACAAACCATTCATTGTGGCCTCAGTGATTATTATACTTCAAGGATCAGGGTTTGAGATCTGCTGTTTTCCTCATTATTCTAGTGGGAATTGGATATTTAAACACTCATTGCACACGCTAGCAATTCTGTTACTTATTCTCTTAGTTCTCATGTATATAGCTGAAGTAGAGACAAAAGGAAATAGGCGAGAATGAATCCACTTTTTTCACAATCATATCTGAGAAAATTATTTTATCGTTCTCCCTGAACTCACTTTAGTCATCCTATGAAATGTTTCAAAAAACAGCTGACAGTCTTTGCTATTAAGCATTGTGAAGCCAGACTTGAAGAAGGAATTGTTTTTCAGTTTTCTCATATTTTTGGTTCATTGACACCTTGCTTATCTATGGAAAATGCTTGAAGTTACTTCTTTAAACAAAGATATTTTTTATGGTTACAGTCTTTCAAAAATACTATGTCAAAGCCTTTTGTTTTCATCTGCACTAAACCAACAAAATAGCCATGATATTTCTTCTCCAAAACAGTTTGGGTTTTGTTTGTTCTCTTCCTCTTAAATATATTCCTTAAAAATATAACATTTAAATTTTTTTGTGGGCGTTTTGGCATTCTGTTACCGCCTTCCTGTGCTAATGCATACTTGACAGTTTACACAAACCCCATCATTTTTATAGCTCTATGCTTTTGCCAAAATTTTTTCTCCTATGATATGATTTAGCTTAATTTCCTTAGGAAGGATCATAATGCTTCACGTCCCCTTAAGGGAGAAGACCACTTTATTGGTTTTGCTTTATATTATTATGCCTAATCTTAAATTTCTAACTAAAAGTCATATTGTATCATGGATCTCGGAGCTAAAGGCTTCATTGGAATGACTGTCACAGAGCAGCCGAGAACCTGATCTGCGGATCAGTTGGAGAATTAAGGCTCTGAATGGAGATGTGAGAAGCACTGGGGCTCCGTGGCAGGACTGGCGCTGGGGAGAAGACGCCTGGGGTCGCTTGGCTTGGCGAGCGGCGGATGAGCTGCCGACGGAGGATTCTGCCCACCATTCCCACAGTCTGTCCCCAGGTGAAGTGAGCTATGGCGATGCGGGCTGAAGGTGATGATTGTGTGGCTCACTGTGGTCATTCTGGTGGGACAGAATACAGGAAGGACGCTGGGGAGCTGCTGTGGCGCATTTATTTTGTCAATACTTGGAAGGATGAGGCGGCTTTGGCTCGGCAAGGGGCTTGGGCAGAGCCACATGCCATGAGAAGAGTGAAGAGAGGCAGAGGGGGAACTGGATAAGGATGATGCACAGTTAGTTAATCAGGTTTCTGTTTACTTCCCATTGCACGTTATTACCTCATTTTTATTTTTTTTTTTCACCTTTGGTCAGAGCTGAGTGTATTTCATCTCGGAACAGTGCTTTTCAACTTGATATACTTGCTTGGCAAAGTGGGACCTGGTAGTACGTAACTTAGAAATCCAGCTACAGTTAGCTGCAACTTGACTGCATTTGGGAGTTTTCCTGTTTCTTACCTCTTCCTTTGTTTCTTAACCTATAGCGTAATAGACTGAGAAAAGGCGGTATTTCCAGGCATGTTTTATACTATGTGCTATTTAAAAATTCGGCTCTAAACCTAAACAAAACTGAAGACTGAATTCCTTAAAATAGTTGGTTCTGAAAAATTTAAATGACAATGCTGCTTTTACGTCAGCGTTGTGAGAATTCTGGCAGAAATTTGACAGCATTCGGTTCCATGACTGTGATATTTAATATGACTCTGTCTTCAACTGATGTTGCCAGAGGAATTATAAATTGATCAAAAACTGCAAGCATCTTCCTTTTTTTCTGCCAGTAGTAATGTTACGACCACATTGGATGGCCCGGTCTTTCCACTTGTCCATCTTTCCATGGCAGAGGCAGGTCAGTCCTTGTTCCCTGCCCAAGTACAGCTTCATCACAGAAAGTGAGGTTTTGGTGCTCTCAAGCTTCATGAAAGGCAGTGCTTTAGACTGTATTCCTTTTATCTAATGAGCTTTAGGAGGTTGCTAGCTTTTCTGTTTTGTGAGGGCCTATTAGATAGATAATAAACCTTGGCCTGCAACTACTCAACACAATCATACACGAGGAATACCCTAAAAGCTCCAGTCAGGCGAGCTTCTGACATTTATTAACTGAAGATTAAAGACTAACAGCAACCCAAGCGTCCAACTTAGAGGATGTGTTTGTAATAGTTACCAGCTATATATGGTACATCTGATGACCTTTTTAATTCTAATGTTGGGGTTTTTTATCTTCGCCCTCACTACTTCACACTTTTCATACCAGGTATAAGCTATGCAAATGACTTATCTTCTAAAGACCCTCCTTTCAGAAGAGCATTCATAGCCAAACATTTAAAAAAAAAAAGAAAAAAGTAGTAGTAGATGACTGGAAAACTGCAAATCCTTCCTTCTGGTGTCCATCTAGTCCTTGTTGCTGAAGGATGTTGTCTTCTTCAGAATCCCTTCCCTATGGTATTTTTTATGGCAGCACTATTAGGGGTAGTAATGCTGTAAGTGTGGAACTTGAGGAGGCGGCTGTTGCTCTGAAATCGTGCGCACTGACAAGGAAGCTGAGTGTGAGCCATTTCCGTGCAAGTGGGGGATATATGTATTGATTTATCAAGGGGTCATCTGAAATATTTTAAAAACGTGTCAATGTGTGTCAATGGCCAGCTGGAGTGCATGGAGCTCTGTCTGGAGATGGATGAGGAGCTGACTGAGAGCTTATGGGTCAGGATTAAAGGGAGGGCAGGGGCAGATGATGTTATAGTGGGGATCTGCCACCTCACTGGGAAGACAAAGAGGATAAGGCCCTCTATAGACAGATGGGAGCAGCCTCATGTTCTCAAGCCCTGGTCCTCATGGTGGACTTCCACAACCCCGATACCTGTTGGAGGGACCACACAGCAGGGTGTAAGCAATCCAGGAAGTTTCTGGAATGCATCGATGATAACTTCCTTCTCCAAGTGATAGAGGAGCCAATGAGGAGAGGTGCTGTGCTGGACCTTGTTCTTGTCAATGAGGAGGGGCTGGTGGGGAATGCAAAGCTCAAGGACAGCCTTGGCTGCAGTGACCATGAAATGGTGAAGTTCAAGATCCTTAGGGCAGTGACAAGGGCACACAGCAAGCTCACTACCCTGGACTTCAGGAGAGCAGACTTTGGCCTCTTTAGGGATCTGCTTGGCAGAGTACCATGGGATAAAGCCCTGGAAGGAAGTGGGACGCAAGAAGGCTGCCTAATATTCAAGGATCACCTCCTCCAAGCTCAGGAGCAATGCATCACAGCAAAGAGGAAGCCAGGCAAAAACAGCAGGAGGCCACCATGGATGAATGAAGAGCTCCTGGAGAAACTCAAACAGAAGAATCACAGAAGGAAGCCTACAGAGGGTGGAAGCAAGGACAGGTAGCCTGGGAGGAATACAGAGAAATCGTCTGAGCAGCCAGGGACCAGGTTGGGAAAGATAAAGCCCAGATAGAGTTAAACCTGGCCAGGGGCATCAAGGGCAACAAGAAAAGCTTCTACAGGTATGTCAGTGATAAAAGGAAGACTAGGGAAAATGTGGGCCCTCTCTGGAAGGAAACGGGAGAGCTGGTCACCCAGGACATGGAGAAGGCTGAGGTACTTAATGACTTTTTTGCCTCAGTCTTCAGCAGGAAGTGCTCTAGCCACACTGCCCAAGTCGCAGAGGACAGGGACTGGGAGAATGAGGAACTGCCCACTGCAGGAGAAGACCAGGTTCAAGACCATCTGAGGAACCTGAAGGTGCACAAGTCCATGGGACCTGATGAGATTCATCCATGGTCCTGAGGGAACCGGCAGATGAAGTTTCCAAACCGGTATCCATCATATTTGAGAAGTTGTGGCAGCCTGGTGAAGTTCCCAATGACTGGAAGAGGGGAAACAACCCCCATTTTTAAAAAGGGAAAAAAGGAAGACCTGGGGAACTACAGACCGGTCACTCTTACCTCTGTGCCTGGCAAGATCATGGAGCAGATCCTCCTGGAAACTCTGCTAAGGGACATGGGAAATGTGATTGGTGACAGCCAACATGGCTTCATTAAGGGCAAATAATGCCTGACAAGTTTGGTGGCCTTCTACCATGGCATTACAGCATTGCTGGATAAGGGAAGAGCAACTGACATCATCTGCCTGGACTTGCACAAAGCATTTGACGCTGTCCTGCGTAACATCCTTGTCTTTAAGTTGGAGAGACATAGATTTGATGGATGGACCACTTGGTGGATAAGGAACTGTCTGGATGGCCGCACTCAAAGAGTTGCGGTGAATGGCTCGATGACCAAGTGGAAACCAGTGTCGAGTGGTGTTCCTCAGGGGTCGGTATTGGGACTGGTACTATCTAACATCTTTGTTAGTGACATGGATGTTGGGATTGAGTGCACCTCAGCCAGTTTGCTGATGACACCAAGCTGTGTGTGGAGGGGAGATTGAGATGAGATCTGAGGCAGAAATTCTTGGCTGTGAGGGCGGTGAGCCCCTGGCCCAGGGTGCCCAGAGAAGCTGTGGCTGCCCCATCCCTGGAGGGGTTCAAGGCCAGGTTGGACGGGAGGTCCAAGGTGTCCCTGCCCAGGGCCGGGGGTGGCACTGAATGATCCTTAAGGTCCCTTCCAACTCTAACTATTTTATGATTCTATGGAGACAAAAAAAAAAAAAGTGTAATGACTGAATATAAATGTGACAGCTGTTAAATTTATTTTGTATCAGACATACATTTTAATCTTGGTTTAAAAAAATTTTAAAAAAATCAAGCCTAACTGCCAGAAAACTCACCAAACCTCTCCTAAAACTTGCACAGCTTGAGCCACTTTACTGCAAATATTCCCAGAGGGTTATTTCCCACATGTAATTTTCCAAGGTTATTGGGTAGACTTCAGAAGTATTATGGCTTATACATAATGAGGGCATATTTTTAGAGATGAAGTATGAATATTCAGCTTCCCAGGGTATTTCCTTTTTCTGTTACCAGAAAATTAAGCTGGAAGGTACAAACTTATATATGTATTTAAGTCAGAATTGTATATAAAAAGGGCACAGATATTCTAGGAGTGGTTAGCATATATTGTGTACCCTTGGTACTTCTATTAAATATGACAGCTCAAACTCTCGACAAAATTACACAATTGGGCTCTGGTTTCATATGATGTAAATTATAAGCACCGGACTGTTTGAATTTAACCTTTCTTGTTGACTTTCATCTTATTTTGAACACCGGGAAATTTAACTAAAGCTAAATGCCTGGAGATCGTTATACTTTTAGATCCCCGTCATCTTGCCAAGCAAAAGAGTTTTTAATGACCTTCTGAAGAACACAGGAGAAAATTGCCTGCTGTAGATAACACAGTAACTGTGACCAAGGACAGAAAGGACATATAATTCTTTATAGTGAACTTTTCCTGGCTAGTGGCAATCTGTTACTGACAGTTTGAGGCTGAAATGAATATCAGATACTTTCAGCAAAACCTCCGTCTTTCACATCTAAGGAAAGCCCTGTTTTTGATGAGTGCTGCGTCAGGCTGCTCACCAGAGATTCAGAGGCTTCAGCTAAGCATGAGCGAACTGGCCTCTTTGACGGTTCAGCTCAGCATGCAGTTCAACTAATTCACTTTATTTTGGGGGAGAACCAGTTTCCTGGAGTCTTTTAATGGAAGCGTGAATCCCAACTCTACCCTTTCCATTTGCTTTTTATGTTCTTTCATCTCAGCTAGCTCAGTCTATTTGGACTAAAAAGCTTATCGTTTATCTTGGTGCGAAGGCACTGCTGTGTTTAATGGGCAACTTGTTCATATGTTTCTACTAACGTTTAATAAAATATGTAGCATAAAAAAGAGAACATAGGTGGGATGACCTATGTGAACCCAAATAAACAGCTCTACGTCAGTATGGCTGATCAATATGGCCAGTTTTTATACAAAAGCTTCTGACATTGTGTTTAATGTCTCTGCAGGCCGGCACTTTAACAAGCCGTTCAGTGAAAGAAATTTCCATTTCAGCTCTGCTGTCGTATTTCAGCCGGTAACTTAGCTAACACATGGTAGGAGACGAAGTATTTTGGAAGGAATTTTGAGAAATCCACTAAAAAATAGCTCAAGTCCCTTTGACAAACCTTCGATCAGAGATAAGCTTTGAGAAGCCTGTCCAGCCTGAAGAGTTCTAAAGAATAGATATTGAAATATTTCATTACTACATACAAACAGATAAGACTTTGTGCAGCATAATCCAGGATATAGAAATGCAGTTATTAGGAAGCATTATAATCAAGTCACATATTAAAATGATCAATATTTAGGTGATAGTTAAAATTCAAATGAGAAAGTTAGACAATCTACCTCAGCAAGGTCCAGGGTATTATTATACCTATTCATCTCAGTTCATATGTTAGAAAACAAAGTTATGACTCCTTGAAAATATCCTTTTTGTGTGAATAAGGTTGGCATATGGAGTTTTCTGTAATTGATAGAATTTCGTCATCTTTTGTGTACTGTGCCTACTCCTGGGGGGCAGTCTGGAGAGAAATCTAAATATCTCTCTGATCTTAGTCTTTCGTTCTGGAATACATTATCCGAACAGGATCGGCCATAGAACGGCATCCTCGCAATGTTAAGTCTACTTCTATTTTCACTGCATGTCACTTTCACTGATGGAAACGGGAAAACGTGTATTTTGATCTAAGGACAACACTGAATAGGAAGAAGTTTAGAGTCTCTCTCTTCCAGGCTTTCTCAGCAGCCCTCCTAACAGTGGTAAGTTTTTACAGGTAGCTACAATAGGAAAAGGATTAAGCGTCCGTAAGCTCTTACGTTTGTCAATGGTCTTTCTGTGAAAATACGATTTTTTTCAAAGAACTCCCTGCACTTGCATATAGGTTGCAGCAACCTGTAGATAGAGTAGTGTGTCCAGTAGTCTCTGATTCTTATTCTTGCCACAGTATTAAACCACACTGGCCAAAAGAGGTTTTTCAAAACCTTTTGTAACGTAGGTCCATCTTAGTAGAAAGATTCTTAGGTACCAACTGGTATCACTCCTTATGCAATTGTAACTCAGTCCTAAGAAATACGTAAACCAGCATGTAACTTTTCAATAGCTGATTGAGATAAGTCACCAGTACAAAATGATCGGTTTGCTGAATATCAGTTTGCAAAGTACTCTGCTTTGTTTTGTTCTTGTTATAATGTACGTGATTTAATGTACATCACTGTTGTACATCCATCCTTCCAGTAAGGCATAAAACACAGCAACACGAGTGTGTGCTGCTTCTTGCAATCTATGGTGTAAATCGTTGCAGTCTGTTCTTTAAGGTCCACTTATATTTGATAAAGTATTTTTAGAATGTATTTGTGTCTCAGGTGATCAGTCAGGGAGATCCAGTAGTGGTTTTCAGACCATCAGCTTTGGAAAACGGTATCATCCTGATTTCATTCTTTTGACAAATACTAAAATTAACTTAACGTGCTGGTGTTGTCATGGATGGATAGACAACTCCTACTACTTCTGTCTTGAATATATTTTTCTTCTATCCACCATGCAAGAAAAGGAGAGGCTTTACATTTGGAAAATCTAAGAACTTCAAAGAGTACAAAACTAACACTACTAGTTTATCAGTCACAGTATTTTGTTCTTCAGATAGAAGCTTTTATTTTTTTACGGTATTAATTTGTGCATGAATGGTTTGTAGCTGTTTAAGAAATTATATCTCAAGTTTTCATTCCTTTGCAGTACTTCAAATTAATGAAACTAGTTTTCTGCTATCAAAACAGATATTAAGATAAGCAACAGCAGGATGAAACTGTAAAGGATGTTGTTTGATTCCTCAATTTATATATCTGGCAAAATATGACACACCGTGAAGGTTTCATCCAAAATGTATGACTCTTGACTTGTCCAAATAGAAGCTTCTAATAGTCTTTCTAGGAATGCAACTTAGTTGACAAATTGTTTGCGACGTACATCAAATCAAAGCTTCTAATCCTGTCTGTAGGAATACAACTTAATTGACAAATTATTTGCGATGTACAGATTCCCCAGTTTTGTTGGTTCTTAATACTGTGGTGTTCCTCCTTCCCATTTTTGTCTCCTTTGGCAGATTTAACCTTCTCCGCATCTCATACCCTTTCTTCCTCTCTCTAACTGCACATTTCCCCACTCTTTATTTTATTTCTTGTCACGGCAGACGTACTGCCCGCCTCCCACGCCTCCAGTAGTCTCCTCTCCTCTTCCTCAGCTCCGACACGAGGGCTGTCAAGCGTTGCACACCTTTGTCAACCGTCTCATGCCTTTGTCACCACAGCTCTGGTACCCAGCTGGGATGCCGTGGCACCTTGCCCTGTTGGTGCCACACGACTTTCCCCGCTGTCTCTTGCCAGGGCACGGCTAGAGAAAGGAATTTACAATTTTAACTATGCTTGTGTTTCAAATGCTCAAGAAAACGTAGAGAGAAAGCCTAAGAAACATGTTACGAAGACAGGCAGCCTGAAACCTTTTGTGCTCGGGAACACAATGAAATACTAAAAATATAAAAAATAAAAAGAAATCAATTTTTCAGTTGTAGGAAGCCTTGAGGGAAATCCTTTAAAATGTAACAGAAAATAGTAACAGTTTCAGAAACCTGGGACCCTTCTGATGCTCTGTGTCTTTCCCACCGCTTTACTACAGTAAATTGTAGTTTTGTGTCTAAAATTTGTTGCAGGATTCTGTTGTGAGTGAGAAACGTTCTGTGGACCTTTTGGGGCAACATTTCATTGTGTGAGCTTGATGATCGATTCCATTTTCAGTTCCTGATTCACTCTGGGTACTTTGATAGGGGTTATGTTTTGGAATTCCCTAATGAGCAGCTTATTGTTTCTTATAGATTTCAGAGGAAGACTATAAAATCTTCTGGAACTCATCTGTGTAATTCCATAGGACTTGCCCGTAAGGGAGCCTAAAAACATACTGGATGCGTATCACATCTCTAACCTTGTTCGTGTCCTATTTGTGTGTTTATGTATGAATCTGTGTGTAAGTATCTCTGACAATGATCTGGACCAGGGGATCCTCAGTCAGTTTGCAGAGGACACCGCGTTGGGTGGGAGTGTTGATCAGCCTGAGGGTAGGAAGGCTCTGCAAGAGGGATGAGCTGAGGCCAACGGTGTGAGGTTCAGCAAGGCCAAGAGCTGGGTCCTGCACCTGGGTCACACCAACCCCATGGACACTCCAGGCTGGGGGCAGAGCATCTGGAGAGCTGCCCGGAGGAAAAGGACCTGGGGGTGTTGGTCAGCAGCGGGCTGAATATGAGCCAGCAGTGTGTCCAGGTGGCCAAGAAGGCCAGCAGCATCCTGGCCTGTGTCAGCACTAGTGTGGCCAGCAGGACTGGGGCAGTGACCGTCGGGGCGGCTAACGGAAAAGTACAAGTATGCAAGAAACTCGAAGGCATGCCGACCTTGCAGATCTGAGACAAATAACTCTGAGGAGCCAGGGAACAACTGGCCTTGCAGGTCTGAGATAAATAACCTTGAAGAAGTAGGGAGTTAAGCAACAAGTTATCACTGTAGCTTTTAGCACATTCCAAAACTGTAGCTTCTAGCATGTAGCGAAACCGCAAGTAGGAGGGATTATTGTAATGAAACATTTAGAGCTAAGCCAATTAGAAATGATAGAATTTGTGTAATTTATGTAACTGTTAAGTAGCTGTATAAAAGGCTTTCCAACGCGTCTAATAAACCGACATCTTGCTTGCATCAAGCAGCGTCCCGTCTCTCAATCGCGGCACATGGACACTCCAGGCTGGGGGCAGAGCATCTGGAGAGCTGCCTGGAGGAAAAGGACCTGGGGGTGTTGGTCAACAGCGGCTGAATATGAGCCAGCAGTGTGCCCAGGTGGCCAAGAAGGCCAGCAGCATCCTGGCCTGTGTCAACACTAGTGTGGCCAGCAGGACTGGGGCAGTGACCGTCCCCCTGTACTGGGCACTGGTGAGGCCCCACCTTGAGGGCTGTGCCCAGTTTTGGGCCCCTCACCACAAGAAAGACATTGAGGTTCTGGAGCGTGTCCAGAGAAGGGCAACGGAGCTGGTGAGGGGTCTGGAGCACAAGTCTGGTGAGGAGCGGCTGAGGGAGCTGGGGGGGTTCAGCCTGGAGAAGAGGAGGCTGAGGGGAGACCTTCTCGCTCTCTACAGCTCCCTGAAAGGAGAGGGTAGCCAGGGGGGGTCGGGCTCTTCTCCCAAGGAACAGGCCATGGGACAAGAGGAAACGGCCTCCAATTGCACAAGGGGAGGTTTAGGATGGATATTGGGAACAATTTATTCACCAAAAGGGCTGTCAAGCATTGGAAGAGGCTGCCCGGGGCAGTGGTGGAGTCGCCATCCCTGGAGGGATTTCAAAGCGGGGCAGACGTGGTGCTGAGGGACACGGGGTAGTGGTGGGCTTGAATAAAAGTAGGTGGCATTGAATAAAAGAATGAAAGCTAGGTGATGGAAAGATGACACAGGAAAGATGACTTCTAATAAAATCAGAAAGGTTAATCAACTATTCTTGAAAAATAAGACAGAAGAGACTTCTTTAATTTTTAATGAAAAGCAGCACTTGTTAGATAATAGGGTAAAATGCAAATATAAGACTAACAGAGCTTTAGCGTGAATTAAATCCTAATTAAAGTGTACGTGGCTTATAGATGTGATTAGCAGAATGAAGGTGCCTGTCCACGCCTGGTGGAGTGGAATTTCTGTAATTCTCTGCTCTTTGCAATGTTGTGGCCTGAGGTAGACGCTCTTCCTGCGCCTCTGGCCGGCGAGCCTTAGCTGCTCTAACCTAACACGGCAATGTTGAGCTACACTGAGGCTTGAGGAGCAAGAGAGATGTGATAGCTCTGAACTGCAAAGTACATGAAATATTAGCATTCATTGCAAATTGGAATATGAAAAAGAACTAGGAAATGGATAAGGGATGGAAGACTGAAAACATCTTTATTCTGACTGATCTAAATAGAAAAAATATTTTGAAGAAAGTCAGCTCAAAGTTTAAGAGCTCAATGGGATTTTATAATCAGAAACACAGGCTGAAACATTTACACTTTTGTTTTAAATCTTGAATTTTAAAATCTCAGACTCCTGAGAAACACATTTGTGTCTCATTTAATATCTTCAAAACTCCTTGGACATTGATCAAGTGATGCCAGTATGACTCAAATCAGAACATCTAAATGTAGGCTTTATTTAATGTCTGTAGGCTTTATTCATCCTATCTCATCCTATTCATCCTATCTGATCATAACCTGGTTTGGGTTGGAAGGGACCTTAAAGACCATCTTCCACTAGACCAGTTTGCTCAAAGCCCCATCCGGCCTGGCCTTGAACACCTCCAGGGATCACAACAAGAAAAAGTGTCCATGAAAGGAAGTATGAGTACAAAAGCTGACAACCTAATAGATGTATCAAATGTATCTTATTCATTGAAAGGACTGAAAGCTCAAATTCGAGTTCTGATTCGAGAGCGGATTACGCCTGCTGAGAATTGCGTTTCGCCCCTCACGTCTGCCCGTTCCTCGGTGTCCGTACCAGCCTCGCTAACCCCCTGATCCGTAAAGACAGAAGTTTCCTCTGGGGTTAGGGTGACGTGATTGACTCATGTGCGCTGCCATCGCCCAGCGGGGTGTGATGCGGAACGCGATACTCCGGTAGGCTCTAACTGCTGTTTGACAAGGAAGCAGCTTTCTCTTCCTTTCGAAGAGGGATGGTATAATCAGGGACAGAAATCGTGTTGGGCTTCTGACATTTAGTATCATGTTGAGCTCTCGCAACTTTCAAAATCATATTTGTAATGTTCTCAAGGTAGTTCTTTTTGCAACTTCTATAGTGATATTACTGTATAAAAGTTAATTTAATAAAAATCAGGTAAGGCACTCGCACAGACTACAGTCCCTTTTGTCAAAATTCAATGTCTGCAGCTGATATTTCTACGATGCCATATATTCAGACTTTATACTTTAATTTTATTTTCCATTGTATTCGTGATTACACATCATCCTCTTCAGTCCACGCTGCATTTTTCACCCCAGCTACCCTCTGTCTCTCTCTTGTCTGGAGTTAATGTTTTTTTTTTTTTTTAAATTAATTTCCTTAAGAAGATTGAATTAAATCAAATATATTGTTCATCACCTCAGAACATGAGGTTTTATCTCCAGGACCCTGAAGTATATAAATGAGTTTCCTACCAAAAATGTCACACAGGTCATTTTTCAGTACCCTCGCTTCCAGCAAAACTCTGGGTGCACAAACATATATATAACTCCAGCTACAGGAAAAGAAGTAATTCATCTGCAAATCAAAAGACATTGCCACATAGTTGGAAAAAGGCATTTTACTGTAATTTTCTGGAGGTATCAGTTTAATTCCATAGGTGAGATTCTTACCTTGCTTGGCAAAAAGTTAGCTGAAGATCTTTTGGCCTTTCTGAAAAGTTTTAAATGTCTTTACGTTCTTGTGTTGTGCTGGAACAGTTGTGGCTGCAGCATTGCCGGGGCAGTGACACACACCGGGATCTGCATCCCGCAGGAAAGGGCGGAGCCGGACAGGCCTGGCTGGGAACAATGGGATGGATGGGAGCGATGGACCGAGAGCGTCCGGGGGGTGCTGGGTGACTGGCCCCAAAGCGCTGGCGCTGGGTGGCCTCTTGGTCTCAGAAACTGTCTACGGCGTCGAACCCTGTATTTAATGAGGCTGCCCTGCTTCTGCTGGATGGCAGGTATGGCAGCAGCCTGAATGGTACCGGCCTGAGGACGTTCTTTGCTTTTTTAGAAATCGTGGGCAACCAGTTATGTAAAGGAAAACAAATACCTCGTGCTTTTGGGGGCCCTGGCTTAAAAATCAAAGGAGAATTTAAAATACTGAATATTCATTGAAACATTCAAAATGATTTATCCATAATCTGAAAAGAAGTATCTGTTACTAGAAATTAAGTATTGCATTTCAAATATGGTAAACTTTTTCTTATTTTTTGTGTGAGTTCATGGTTATGCATTAATTTAGGCAGCTGGATACTGATGCTTATGGTCTCACATAAAACTTACATTTTGCTCCACCTTTTTTCTCAAGAACAACTTTTTCAGTTTTTTTTCCATGATAACTCGTTAATAAGCATACAGATCTACTGTGAGTACTGTGCTGACACATGTGAGTGATTAAGTTCAAAATCTTAGACGAAATTGTGTTCTGTGTATTTTCAGTACTGCGACTTGTTTGACAACAGTTCTGTCCTCCCTTTGCAGGTGTTCTTTGCTTTTCCTCCCTAGTTCCATTGTTTACTTCTGCGAGCATCTCACAAGTTGGCCGTGTTTGCAGTTCAGGTATCTTCTGCTATTTACTACTGCTTTGTATTTAAATAATACAAATATACATTGAGCACACGAATAAAATGTTAGTTCCTTACACAAAGGGAACAACAGCAGTCGCTGTCAAGGGATGTATTGGAGCGTTATAAGCAATGCCTAAAACTGTGGTATAAAGCACTATTATGTGGTATTTCAGATGAAATAGCAATAATGTAAAAATGCAAGGGGATATTAGAAGCTCATCCCGTTCAAGAATGTGCCTCTGGAAGCACTTCGTAAGCAGACTGAGTTAAAACCAGGACTTTGCTGTACATACAAATGCGTACAGTGATAACTGTACAGCAAAGTGCAAAATCACTGCCAGTGTGATTTTATAACATCTTTTTCCTTTGCTTTGTGCCACCTTTGCAATTATTTAAATAGTCATATGGGCTGCAGTGTCGTGGTGATTGGGACCATATGAGTGACTAAACTTCCGTTTTTTGTTTTTTTTTTTTAATGTGACTGCCAGGTTAGAGTGGATCCAACATTCAGCGATATCCTGTCTCCACGACAGCATCTGGCCATCTTCCTGGCAAGGCAAGTCTAGTTTCTCGGTATTGACTTATCCTGCCTACTGGTAGTGAACAGGTATCAATTAGGAGCATCTTCTCCCTAGAATCGCGGCAAGGGAAATCTTGAGCCTGAAGATAATTTTTGCTTTAAGAAGCTGATGTAACGTTAACTTGCATATTATGGTTTTCATAAAGTAGTCATGCTTTGAGATCCTTGGCATATTGTATGGCTAATGGGGGGAAAAGGTAGGAAAGTTTTAGTAAGCATATGAACAACTAAACCTTTAAAAAAAAATCACAAGAGAACTTAAAGGTTGCTCCACGCTCCGTTTCAGTGTGTTGAATACACGGCTGGGAGTCAGCGGGGTTGTGCTGGCGGTTGATTTTGGCTTGGCATTTCCACATTGCAAGAAGCAATGAATGTGTTCACTTCCTTACACTCACAATACACTATTGTTATTCTGTTAAACTTTGAAATGCTTTAAGATAAGAGATTGTCAGAGCCAAAGTAGGGCGCTCTGCAAGTGTGGATGCTACAGATTATAACTGTGCTTTAAACTGTCAGGAGACAGTTCTATATCTGTTCAGTTCACTCCATCAAATACTGTACTTTAAATTTTCAAGATTAGTAATCTTCACCTACAAGCTGCTGAAGGACAGCAAAGTTTTACAGATTTCATTTCCAATGTGTGGCACAGCGTCAGTGGATTTGTCACTCTCAGCAGTAGTTTCTTTCTGAAACGTGTTTACAGAATTGGGAAGTATTAAACTAATTTCTACATCAGCATTAAAAAAGTCTGGCAACAACCTGGTATTTTTCCACTCTGTTTGAAGTATGAGTGAAAATACCTCCAGTAAATGTCAAGGTCACTTGTGCATCGTGAGCCCGAAAGACGGCACTGGGTTTGTGAGAAGATGCTGGAGATTGCGGTACTTGAGCATTGTAAGACAGACTCTGCACTGGGATTGTTGGCACTGAAGTAGTTGGAGATTGCTGGGATAATGGTGATTTCCTCCAGAGCTTGATGAGGTTAAATGAAGAGGGAATCCAACCTGACCCATTTGTCGTCTTGGGAATGATGTACGTGCAGCCTTTTTGAGTAAAACTGAATTAACGGTTATACATTGTCACTGTTACTGTAGGGCTATTCATTTAATCACAGCTATCTATAAATCTTAAAATAGGTCAGTAATATTTGCATGCATTTTCCCCATCGTGTGCCCATTTCCTTTTTTTTTTTAACTCTAGCAGTTTACCTAAGAAAAAGGCCGCAGGGATCAGTTGGCCCCACTTGTTTGCCCGGTAGATTGCTGCTGTGTTAGGGCTGTGGTAATAAGCTATACAGAAATAGCTGGTCTAGTTAGGCACGTTTTAATGTGTGGGCTGATTTAAAAAAAAAAAAAGAAAAGAAACTTCAGTGGAAGATGCATCCCTCTGAGGAACAGCAAGTAGTTTTCAAAGGGAGAAACAACAATTTATTAAACAGGCGAGTTAACTGAGAGGGGTGATGTTTAGTAACAGAGTAAAATTTACATACTTGTGTAAGAGAAAGAACCAACCCCCAGACGCACCGTTGGCCGTAGGTAGGAGGGTGACTGTGGTCCCTTCCGTGCAGCAGGAGAACAGCACCAGTTTGAGATGAACCATCCTGTCCAAACCGCGGGCTGGTGCCCCGAGTGCAGACGGGAGGATTACTCTGACTTAGAGACACTCGTGTAAATCGTGGCACGTGTAGGTGGAGAAGAAGATGTGTAATGAGCCAGTAGCGCCCGGGATCGTCAGGGCACAGATAATTGACTTGGGAGGCTCTGATGGGGGCTGCTTTGCAGAACGGTGGCAGCGGAACCTCCACGACCCCTTGCAACTGCCCAGCGCCTGGAAAGCTCACACGAAGGTGTTTTAAAGTCTGTTTCCTCTGCAAGAGAAAGACATTTAAATTACATTTCTTGAACGGTTCTACTGTAGACTTAACATCTTAACATCAAACGGCACCAGTGGCAGCAAAGGGAACAATTTATAGTGAGTGAGTATGTTCCTAGGTTTGCACATAACATCTGTTTTCAGAAAGGTGTTTCTCTATATACCCATGAGGTTATATTGTCGTGGTTTGGCCTCAGACGGCAACAAACAACCACGTGCCGCTCTCTTGGACCTTCCCAAAACGGGAAGAATCGGAAGAAAAAGGCAAAACTCATGGGTTGAGACAAAGGCAGTTCAACAGAACAGCAAAGGGAACAAGAAAACAACAACAATAACGCAGACAGAGGAATATACAAACACGATTATGGAAGCCGCTCCCCAACCGGACCCGGGACGCCCCAGCCCGCTCCAAGCGGTGACCTCCTGCCCCCTCCCCCAGCAGCTCCCAGTGGGCATGGCTCCACGGGATGGGATACCTGTGTCCTGGGAAGAATTAATCCTATCCCAGACGGAACCAGGACAATATACTGAACTGATTTAGGATTACCACTTTACTTTCCATTCATTAATCAGATTTAAAATGGCAGAACATACTTTTCAATTGAGTAAATTGCAGATTGGGTACGCTGGGGTTATTTTTAATAAGCCAAAAAAGTGCAAGTTCGACTAGTTTGAAAACCAGGTAAATGAGAATGGAAAATACTAAGGAACGTTTACTTCTCGAAAAGAAAAATGAGAGTCAGAGGAAATGCAGATTTCAGGGAATATTTCTGCAGTTGCAGTTGAAAGAAATGGCGTAAAATAAAACTTCCACAAACAAATAAATAATGAAGGTTTGATATAATAAAGTTAAACTGAGAGGACAGTAATTTTGTTTAGGCTTATTAAATGTAATTTTGTCATAGAGGATGAGAGAATGAAGAATAAGGTAGTATGTGAACACAGATTTGTGTCAATGTGAGTAAAGTTCAAGGTAAAGTGCTGTTTTTTATGTTCTGCAGTGCTACAAGCTCCAGAAACACAATTCACTGGAATGCATGTTACTCCATTTTTAATGTTTTCATGGTTGTAAACAGCAGTCTAAAACTTAAGATGCCCTAGTCCCTTATGCTCAAGCTGTTATTTGCTTGTTCTTTCACATTCAAGCCAGGTTATAAAGTTTTAGTGCCATGTTCTCTTATTTGTTCATAAAATCTTGGCTTTCAAAAATATTAAGTGACACAAAGCAAATCTGGAAAGATGGTGGATGTTTGCAGTTTTCTATTAAGTCAATATGCATTGCAAATTAGCAGCTGTGCTTTTCATGCTGTGGCCCCATAAGCAGGCAAAATTTAATATACACTCCCTTATGGAACAAAACTTTGTGAAATTGGCATTAACACACATAATTTCCTGGTTTTCCTAAGGAAATCACCAGTTTTTATTTAGTTTGCACTATGACCCTTCTTTTGGGTAAAACCTGGAGGGGAGGAATGGTGCCATGCAGCAGATGGGTACCATCAGTAGCATCGATGTTCTGGCACGTCCTGGCCTGTCCTGGTGTCTCCTGGCTTCCACAGCCATCCGGCTTTGGGTGAACACCTCACTCCAGCAGAAGGCACTCCAGTTTGTGGTGGCTCCTGGCACCATCCAGCTTTTGGGTGAACACTTCACTCCAGCAGAAGGCACTCCGGTTCGTGGTGGCTCCTGGCACCATCCAGCTTTTGGGTGAACACTTCACTCCAGCAGAAGGCACTCCGGTTCGTGGTGGCTCCTGGCACCATCCAGCTTTTGGGTGAACACCTCACTCCAGCAGAAGGCCCTTCAGTTCGTGGTTGCTCCTGGCACTGGCTGGCAGCATCAAAACGCAGGTAACTGCTGTCACACAAACATCCAGAAACTCAAGAAAGGGACTGACACTTCATTCTCTGAGAGCAATGCTTTCCCACTCTCAGGCAACAAGCTGGGCAAGTAGACATGAAGAAAAAAGAGATATTCTGACTGTATGTATTTTATAAAATATCTGAGCATCCTCGTATGGTTATGGAATTCACTGAACAATTACTCAACGAAGTAGCTGCTGAAAGATGGAAGGACGGCTCATTTCCCACCTTCCTCCTTCCCCACCAGCCTGCAGAGTGCTCCAGTGAGTGCCCTGACCATCCTGCTCCTCAGGCTTACGGGACTTGCTGGGAACGGCAGCCACTGCTCCCCTCCATCCCCAGCTCCGATCTCCCCGGCATAGTCCCAGAAGGGCCCAGCTAACAGGCGGGTTGCTCTGAAGACATTATTTAATTTCCCAGGCATTTGCCTTGGTGTGATCTAGTCACTGCTCTGCTCCTGGAGGAAGAGACTTCACCAGGGTCATTACTGAACCTTGGTGTTGTTATTTTCAGTTCTGGCC
The DNA here is from genome assembly GCF_963924245.1 of Chroicocephalus ridibundus. Classification (NCBI taxonomy): domain Eukaryota; kingdom Metazoa; phylum Chordata; class Aves; order Charadriiformes; family Laridae; genus Chroicocephalus; species Chroicocephalus ridibundus. The sequence continues at coordinate 83,424,639 of NC_086288.1, read as the reverse complement.
CTCTGCTAGCTGTACTCATCCTGCTGGTTATACATCATCTCCGGTGGCTTGGCTCCCTGCAGCTTTGTTGCTGGGTGCCCTACTTAGTTATCTTCATTCCTCATCTCTCACATGAGCCGTACTCCTCATTTTTTCTCCTTCATTTATATTATTTTGTAGTTTTGGATGATCAGCTCTCAGCAATCCCCGTCTCAGTGTCAGTAACTGCAGTGCTCAGGGTGGCCGTGGCCAGGCAGTGCCAACACTTTCTGTTGGCTCTTCTGGTCATCGGTGGTGGCCGCCGGGAGTGGGAGTGGGAGGGCTAGTTCCACCCTGTGTGAGTGTGTTTGCCCTGAGCCTGCGGAGACCTTTAGTATTCTTTCCTCCTCCTTTGGACTTGATGGCCTTAGCAGAAAAGGTAGTCTTTGGGCGTAGTGCCTCAAAAGGTTTAGACTGGATATTAGGAAAAATGTTTACACTGAAAGGGTTACTAAGCGTTGGAACAGGCTGCCCGGGGAAGCGGTTGAGGCATCATCCCTGGAGGTGTTTAAAAGGTGGACAGGCGTGGTGCTTAGAGATATGGTTTAGAGTAGTGGTGGTTTTTGTCAGTGTTGGGTTGATGGTTGGACTCCTTCCAACCTAGACAGTTCTATGATTCTAAAAGTATCCAAATCATTCCAGACCCAATAGTTTTCAAGAGAAAAATCCTGTGATAAACGTTCCTAGCTCAGGGTTATTTTTGAAATCACGCCTTTGCCCGCAGGACGAACACAACTGAGGGATTTGGGGCAGGGCCATTCCCTTTTACAGGCAGGACAAACAGTCGGTGTCCGCTTTTTAAAAAGCAATATGTTTTAGGATCTGTGCTCTGAAGGAATAATTTTACTTCATAGAATTATAAACACTTAATGGATTGGTTTTACATATCATCGCCCTATCCCCTAAATAGGATAGATTTTCATATTAAGAATTCATTGTCACTGGGGTAAATGTAGCGTATAAAATTACCTCCCACCGGCTGAGGTGGGCGGCAGACGCGGGGGGTGAAGGTTGTTACCTGAAAACGTGAATCCCCTCGGGGATCTGGAGCAGGGTAACACACCAATGTCAAGCAGAATAACAAAAAACATACCTATTGTGCATCTTCCACGTAAATACACCTAGAGAGAAGGGAAGTAATTGAAATGCTGAAGTTTATTGTAGCAAGATTCAACCAGTTTCTATTTTATTTTTTATTAATCAGCATAATGTTAATGATTGGAATGTAAGCTGAATTCTTTGCCTATAGATTTCAGTGGCAGTTTTCCCCAGGGTGTAATTAGTGTTGTGAGACACTTTTTGCTTCATTTCAAATACATGAACGCTGGTTCTACTTCTACTTTTAAGTCAATGGCAAGATTTTCATTAACTCTCCTGTGACAGCCCAGTCAAGCTCAGAGTGAAGGAACCACGTACCAGGGTGTTTTGTTCAAGCAAGGGCTTTATAGGAATTAAAAAATAGCTGAGATTAGCTATAAAACAATTTAAGATTGGTACACATAAACTCCAATGTCCCACCCCATTCTTACATGCAGCATGGAATTATCGGCGTAACAACGGGGGAACTCGGCTATCCAGTACTGCGTCAGTAAAGCGCTTTGTGACGAGAAGAGGAGGAAAGTGGTAGCACACCATTAAAAAACCCTTAAATCCTATAAACTAAAACAAGTTTGTAAAGATGTGTATAAATACTAGTGAGTATATAAAACGATGTGTTTGAAAAGAGAAATTTCCCCCTGGAATAACTGGAATATCTTAATATTTTTTGAGAAACAGAAAAAAAAAAATGGAATATACAGCACACCAGGAGACAAATGCTAGGAGAAAATTTATTATCAACAGGAATTACTTGAAAGAAAGTCTTTGGACTATTATTGTGATTGATTAGCACAGTACCCCGCTTAAAATAATTTTTTTGTGTAAATACAGTTATTGGAGCAAAAGAAGCTTTTTACGTATTAGTAAGCCTTGTCAACAGAACTCTAGGCCTTGGGCAGATTTATCTGTAATTTATTATGATCTGGACTTGAGTTTTACACCATATTCTAGAGAGAAACGGTAATCTTTCTATTAGAATTTAAGACTCATTTGAAGTATTTTTAACAGAGAGTTTTCTTCTACCAGAAGGGATTTAATCACGATTTACTAGACTTATTCAACACTGCCAATCTGGTCTCTTAAAATTCTCTTTCTTCTCTAACTCCCGTTTTGAAGTACTTGTAAATACTCTTGTTGTGACCACGCGGTCCTGGTCGTATGTTGAGAGCTGCCCAGATCCCTCAGAAGGTTTAATGTGAGGGGAGGCGAGTGCTGGAGCAGCGCTCGGGTGCCCTGGAAAGCAGCAGCAGTTCCGAGGTGTTTATGAGGCTGGGTGAGGCAGCACACACTGGGACACCTCGCGGGAGGTACAGAACGCCTGAGGGACACTGGGACACCTCGCGGGAGGTACAGAACGCCTGAGGGACACTGGGACACCTCGCGGGAGGTACAGAACGCCTGAGGGACACTGGGACACCTCACGGGAGGTACAGAACGCCTGAGGGACACTGGGACACCTCGCGGGAGGTACAGAACGCCTGAGGGACACTGGGACACCTCGCGGGAGGTACAGAACGCCTGAGGGACACTGGGACACCTCGCGGGAGGTACAGAACGCCTGAGGGACACTGGGACACCTCGCGGGAGGTGCAGAACGCCTGAGGGACACTGGGACACCTCACGGGAGGTACAGAACGCCTGAGGGACACTGGGACACCTCGCGGGAGGTACAGAACGCCTGAGGGACACTGGGACACCTCACGGGAGGTGCAGAACGCCTGAGGGACACTGGGACACCTCGCGGGAGGTACAGAACGCCTGAGGGACACTGGGACACCTCACGGGAGGTACAGAACGCCTGAGGGACACTGGGACACCTCGCGGGAGGTGCAGAACGCCTGAGGGACACTGGGACACCTCGCGGGAGGTGCAGAACGCCTGAGGGACACTGGGACACCTCGCGGGAGGTGCAGAACGCCTGAGGGACACTGGGACACCTCGCGGGAGGTACAGAACGCCTGAGGGACACTGGGACACCTCGCGGGAGGTGCAGAACGCCTGAAGGCTGGGCACGTGTTCCCAGAGGTGTCTGCAGCACTTTTAGAGCTTGACAGGCAGACAGCAGCTCAAAACGTACCCGAGCATTAGCAGGCATTTGAAAAGAACAAAACAAACAGAAAAGACACTCAAAGCTAAAGGTAAAATTTTTAGATCTTTGCAGGTCCAGTCCGTTGGAGCTTGGGCTTTCCCCATGATAGCCCCCTGAATTTAGCACGTGTGAAAGCTTGGCTCTTTGTGTGTGTGTGTGTGTATGTGCGCGCACGCGCACGGGGGGTGTGTGTATGTGTGTATGGCGCATCTGTGTATGGCGCGTTGTGTGTGTGTGCACGGTGTGTGTGTGCACGGTGTGTGTGTGCACGGTGTGTGTGCGTGTGTGCATGGCGTGTGTGCATGGCGTGTGTGTATGGCGTGGCTGAGAGTATGTTGTTTTAGAGGTAACTGTCTGACTGCACACCCCGCATAAATATGAATGCCCTAGGATTTAGTTTGGAGGGATTTGGGCAGCCAATATTTAATTCTGATGTGAAAATCGTGAATTTAAAGAGCTAATTAAGAGTAGGTGTATGTATTATTCATCTAAAAATGGATAAAGACAGTGTTTCAAACTCATTTTCTTTAGCATTACTCACATAACATGCGTTTAGCTGTTTGCATGAGTGGCCTGGTGTCCGGCGCTGTTGATGTGTCGTTGTTCCTTTGGTGGGTGATCAGTAGCTCTGTACTGGGGGTACCAGGCACCGCTGGGTTTGGGAAGGTCGCCCATGCCGTAAAGTGCGTTTCTTTATGTCTGTAGCGTCACATCTTTAAGTGCAGCAAGTTCACCTGTCTTTTGAAGCTTACTCCTGTGATTTACTTATTCTGCAAATCTGGTATGTAAAAGTGAATTTTATTTCCTTTATTTTTCTTCTGATATGCAAAGTCTCATTGAAAAGGTCAGGCATGTGGGTCTTAAATAACTTTCAGAATTGTTAAAAAAAAATTGGAGATGTAAACTATTTCCTAATTATTAAATTACACAATGTACTTCTTTCCAGCTAAAAAGCATCTTTATCCTTTATCTCCCTTTGAAGTGTTTTTTTATGTATCTTGATGTTATATAATAAAGAAAATGTAGCTCAAAAGCTGATGTAAAAGGTTTTGACATAGAAAATCAAATTATATTAAGTCAGCAGTCCTTAAAGTGAATAGACATGAGTTTGGATGTTGATAACCAAAGGCATGACAGGCAAGTAAGCGTCAGCAAGTTGTGAGAAGACAAGTGAATTAACATCATTTTGATAAATACTTTCAGTGTGGCAGATTAATGATTTTTTAATTTATTTTTTTTAGGGACCAAAATCAGACTCAGTTTGCTCAGCTGAGACTGCAAAATTATCTTTGTAAGCTGGGATTGCATGTTTATGTGTGGGCTGCACTAGAGGTGTAAAGATTTTGATTTGTTTTTACTGTGGCATCACTAAATGTTCTTTCACTCAAGCTATTTCTTGCCAAATTAAAGGTGGGGTTGTTTTTGTGAAAAATGATAAGATTTAATATATGGTAAATAGCTGTTCTTCAAACTGGCAGCCTGTCATAAGTGGGGTCCCCCAGGGATCGATACTGGGCCCATCAGTGTTTTAGTATCTTCATAAGTGGTCTGGATGGTGGGGTCACGTGTACCCTGACAAAGCTGCTGAGGACACCAAACTAAGTGGGGAGACTTGGGAAGGGAGAGCCACCCTGCTGGAAGCCCTGGGCAGGCTGGAGGATTGGGCTAGGAGAACCTTACGAAGTTCAGCAAGGGCAAGTGTGAGGTCTCACACCTGGGAACACATAACCCGGGAGCGCAGCACAGGCTGGGATCTACCCGCCTGTGGAGCAGCTCGGTGGGGAGGGACCTGGGGGGCGTGGTGACAACAAGCTCGATATGAGCGAGCAGTGAGCTGCTGCAGCAAAGAAACCCAACAGGGTGCTGAGCTGCGTCACCAAGGGCATCACCAGCAGAGATAAAGAAGTCATTATCCCAATCTGCTCAGCGCTGGTCCGGCCACACCTGGAACACGGTGTTCAGGTTTTGTCCCTCCTATACAAGAAAGACGTGGATGGGCTGGAGAGGGTCCAGAGAAGGGCCACCAAGATGATCCAAGGCCGGGGAAGCTGCTGTATGAAAAGGCTGAAAGAATTGGGTTCGTTCGGCTTTGAGAAAAGAAGGTTTAGAGGAGACCTGATCACCGTGTTCCAGTATCTAAAGGGGGGCTACAAAGAAGATGGAGACCCCTTTTTTAGAAGGAGTACCATGGAAAAGACGTTGGGTAACAGACACAAGTTACTCCTGGGGAGATTCCGATGGGAGAATTTTTCACATTGCGAACAATTGTCCACTGGAACAATCTCCCCAGGGGAATGGTGGATTCCCCAGCACTGGACACTATTAAGATTCAGCGGGACAGGGAGCTGGGCCATCTTGTCTAGACTGGGCTTGTGCCAGGGAAGGTTGGACCAGGTGATCCTTGAGGTCCCTTCCAACCTGGTATTCTATGATTAATATAATTTTGTTGGTAGGAGTTAAAATGGTACAGTTTTCAATTAGCAGTAATGAATATGTTAGTGTGACTAGATGACACATACTCTGTGAAAGCCGCAGCTTCGATGGCTTCATCTTAGTTGTAGTCGGCCCACATAAGAGTCCTGCTCCTGAATACACTCGATCACGTAGTTTGGGGGGAGGAATTATTTTTAAAACAGGATCTGCCGTTCCGTGCTAAAGGAAAGTGCCCTACATCTGTCTCTGCCAGCAAAATTCAGGCTCAGCAGTTAGATATGACACTAATTTACTTGCAGAGAGATTTATAAAGCTTCATAAATAGCAGAACAATATGATTAGATAGTACTTCTGTTGATTCAATTACAACTGAGGTTTAAATATACTAAGAAAAAAATCAAATGGCTGAAGCTGGAATTAAGCTTTCTTAATGGAAGGGGGAAAAACGTCAGCAGTGTTGAAAAAATAAGAAAGAATTTCTGCTGTGATCAAGCAGGGAAACCATTTCTTAAGCTGTGATGGATGTATAGCATCAAAAGATGGAATTCTGAACCATGTGTCACTCTTGTTTGGGATCTAGATTTCATTTATAACTAGTGAAATGTTTTAAAATGATTTATTTTGGTTTCCACTGGACTTGCTTCTCTTCCTACAGAATGGATTATGCACTGGATCACCCCCTCATAAATGTCCCCAGAATACTGCGAGGACCCTTCTGGAAGTGACAGATGATGCTTTTGTTCCCTTTAATGTGACGTGCCAGCACTTCCCTGATGTCTGGTTTTAAGCTGAGCAAGGCAGGAGTTTCACATTAAGATCCAGCGTACAAATCTGTTTGTGATACCGATAGTTCATCTGTGTGCTCCAGCTGTGAGGTGCCTCTGGCTGCCCCTCTGCGTTGGGCGGTTTCCTGCGGGAGACGCGGATGCTCCGTGGAAATCACTCGGCGTACGGTGGTGAACTGCAGCGCGGGGCTGAGCTCCAGCACGTCCTCAGTCAAAATTCTCCAGCAGACGAGGACTTGCTTAGAAAAAGGTTTTAACTGCCACTATGTAAATCTTGGCTTGGTTTTTTGGCTCAGATGCTTATTTGAAGAAGTTTACAAATATGTGCATGTGAGGGCACAGAAGATTGTTTTTTCCATATTTTTCTGGCAAAAGCAATTTTTTTAGGTGCTATTTCAGGTTGAAAGAAACATTTCATATCTATAAAAATGCTGAATTACTCACCAGGTGAGAAAGGTCTTGAAGAAAATGAGCACTGAGTGCCCATCAGTAGGTAGGGGAGTTGTTTACACAGTTGAGCGCCTGTACTTCAGCCTTCGCAGTAACTAATATTGAAGTACCGTATGGTGTTTGGTCCTGGCGTTCCAAGAAGTACAAGCGGGTTTGCTCCCAACCCAGAGTCAGATTGCTTTTTCCCCTTCCTAACCAATAAAAATTACCAGTTTGTCCAGTGGTGCTGGATTACAAGACAAGCCTAATTACAGTGTGCCCCGCGCTGCCGAGTCTAAAGCAAAAGTGAAGAGAACTTGATGTGGCGGCTGCTTTTAAAGGGCTCGTGCTTGTTGCCCATCTTTAAGCTGGGGGCTTCCCAGGGAGTATGAAACCGAATGCAAAGTGGTCTTGGGAATCCCTAACGCTTGTGTCCTTCTTGAGATTGATTTCTGGGTTTTGATTCTTTGGTTTCGTGTTTGGGGGTTTTTGGTTTGTGGGTTTGGGTTGTTTTTTTTGTTATTGGTAGGTTTTGGGGGTTTTTGTTCTAGAGAGGGAGAACAGAAAGGAGGAGACAATAAGCTGTTTACCTGGTTTTAGTTCCATTCTTGCATTTTTTATAATTTGAGCCATTAAGGAATTTCTTAGATACGAATGCTTGAGCAAGGTGATACAAAAGGCCTCTGTAGATTTTTCTACTGAGAGATTCCGTAAAGTGCACTGACATGCTGCTTGTTTTGAAGTATGTCTAACTGACAAATACATCGAGTAACTATCTATGAAGAAACACTTCCTTTATGAATACAGAGCAAGGAACACAGATTTAAGAAATGAAGAATGGAGGTTTAAAATTAAAATTATTTGGCAGTGTGTTTCCTAGCAAGACATAAGGGCAAAGAAAACTTTTTTGTTATTTCAGGTTATTTTATGCTGAGCAAAGTTTGTTAATTTATTGACACTCGTGCATAAGTCTATTTCTGTGATGTAATAATAAAGTAATAAAATCAGTATATTTACAGAGGGGTGAGAAGTTCTTTGTAGGATTCTCTTGATGGCATCTGTAGCCAAGCAGAGAGAAACGACTGCATCTGAAGGCCTCATTTGCAAGCGTGTTATTCCATGGATTGAAAAGATTTGAAGTTAAGTCAAATATAGTGTTTGCTGGAAATTATATTGACAGAGACAGTTGTCTACTGGTCATATCAAGGATTATTCTTGGCAGTGCCTCCCTATACTATGGTGGCGTCTCAAGCCTTGGACTGAGATGGTGCAAAGGGAGAAGCTCCTCTCTGAGCTGTGCGTTTGGGGTCTCTGGTGTCACCGTTTCCTCCAAGGACCTGCTGCATGTGGTGAGCAGCCAGATGGTGATGGAGCACCACAGTGATGGAGCTTCCTGGCAGGAGCTTACTGATAGAGCAATAGACCTGTGCCCTTTGTACTGGGAAAGCTCTCCAGAAACCTCCCAGCACCTGGGGTCCTTCAAGCCTGCAACATGAAGGATGATTGCTGTGTAACCAATGTTAGAAAGAAGTATCTGGTTACCCTGACAGCTGCTCAAAGTGGTAGGAGAGTGACCAGGATTCTTCCATTATGTCAGTACTCTGGGAGACCATTTGTAGCATCATTACTGTTGATTGTGACGCTTTCCAAAGTTGCTGGTTTGTCGTCCTTTGCTTTTTCTTTCTGAAGCATAATGAATTTTTAAACATGAACTGATTTAGCATTTGAAAATGTGGAGGCGTTTCTCATGAGGGGGAATCTGGCTGTTGTGGTTTGTTTCTCCAGTTTTCTGACTGCGTCCTTAGAGGGATGGTAGTATCAGCTGTTAGGAGCATCTAAACATTGAACTTTTATCTGGACTCTGGAGAAGATTACTGTGTAGGGATTAATGCAGTTGGAATTGTATGTAGGAAAAAGGGGTTTGTTTTGAGGAAGGCAGGTAGGCTGAAGACTCTTTCTCCTGGTTGAGTCCTTACTCCGAGCCTGTATTTCAATCAATGAAGTTTTTAATAACATTAAACTGTTGACTGCTGCTACCTCAGCAAACTGAGCAGTGAAATATCCCATCAGAGGTGGGCAAAACACCATCACAAAGTTCTGTGGTTCTGTCAGGAAATGAATTCATGGTACCTGGACTTTCTTTAAAAGCTGAGCGGTTTCCTGTTCCACAAGCCAATGAAGATACCACCAATCCTTGTTCCGCTTTGGTAGAAACAGTTACAATGCAGTAGGGTCGCAGAAGTCCTCGAGAAGACTCAGTGGAGCAAGGTGCTACTCCATAATAAGAAAATAAAAAAACCTTGGTCTTTCATCATGATTGGTCTGATATAACCCATTGTGGCAGGAGCCACCTCCACCCCGACAGGGGCTGGGCTCATAACATGGTGACAGACGGTGGGTTCTGAACCCCGGTTGGGTGCAGACCATCTCCCCACCTCAGTGGTGGGAAAAGGGAGGTGGGACCCTTGGTCAACAGGGAAGGTCCCCAGCCAGTGGGGAGCCTGAGGACCGGGACCAATCGATGGCCACAGTTCCCATCCAACAAGGCTATAGGATGGGCCCCTGCCAGAGAACCCTTGGTGTGGTTCTCCTCAAAGCAGTGGGTCTGATGGGAAGCTCTCCTTTTGGGTCAAGACGTTGTCCAAAGTAACTTCCCGGGATTGAGTGCCCTTGTTCCCCCTTGGTGAGTGAATGCTGCTTCTGGATGTCCTTGAGCCAGCCCTTGCCCCTTTGGGTGAGCGATTGCGTCTTCTGGGCACCCTCGAGTGAGGGGCCGGCTGCGGTGAGTGTGAGCACGCTGCAGAGTTGTCATTGTGTGTGTCGTTGTTGTGTAATGGTAACTTCCCCAATTGGTACATCGAACCCACAGTTTGGTAAAAGTTATCGGAGCGTTATTTTGGTTACCCCCGTTGTCTTGTTGGTTTTGGCTGTTTGGGTTTAGTTACAAATTCAAGTTTGCTTAAGTTTATTACTGGTGGGAAGTCATTTTGGGGTGCCTCTGTAACATGCTGTTCAGTTGCTTGTGGAGGAAATCCTATTTATCTGTTACAGTTCTCTGCAAGAAATACATTTACGCACAACTTGTGTAGCAACTAAGCTCACTGCTTGGTAGGACAACTGCGTTCTGTAAGACTCCCTTCATTAAAATGGTCGGCTCAGTCCCCTTCCTACTTTTTTCCTCTTGGAAGGGCCATGACCTTTCCATGAAAAATATAGCCACCATATATTTGGGAGTATTTGCCCTGAATGTTCTCCGCAGTCAGAAGAGTTATGGTCATTTGTTTTCAAATTAGAAAATGAAAATATAGACATTTAACTTAGATATGTGAAGTCGTTTTCTTAGATGCAGTCTGTCCTTTGAAGGAAAAGGAGAAGAAATAAAAAGAACAATACCTGGTGGGATTTACCAGTGACTTTTTCTTTATATTATTCTGTAAGTCCAAGTGCTTACAAATAAAGTACACTGAGAGGTAACAACATCCAGAGGGAATAATACTGACGCAATGGTTATGGATTTCCAGGAGGAAGATTTCTGCTCCCAGCAAGGGCAGGGTCATGTTATTGGCTGATGAGAAGTACTCACAATTTGAATTTTATCTTTAGCAATGCAGAAGATAAAAAAACCTCAAGGCCCCAAACCCCTTCCAGTTGCATCTTTTATAAAAATAATAGGGAGTGTAGAAGTGTGACTAATAATGTGTAAAATTATGCATTTATTAATTCAAAAGAACAATTTAACTATTACAGGTGTTAGAAGCATATAGAAAGTGATCAGACAACTGTTAGTCTGTTAAACAAGCACATTTTCATGGCAGGCGAGAGAGAGAGTAACTTTATAGCTTCACTCTATTCATGCCCTCTAATCATAGAATCATAGAATCGCTAAGGTTGGAAGGGACCTTTAAGATCATCGAGTCCAACCTTTAGCCTACCCTGACAAGAGCCACTTCTAAACCATGTCCCTCAGTGCCCCATCTACCCTTTTTTTAAACACCTCCAGGGATGGTGAATCCACCACCTCCCTGGGCAGCCTATTCCAATGTTTAATAACCCTTTCAGTGAAAAAATGTCTCCTAATATCTAATCTAAACCTCCCCTGACGTAACTTGAACCTGTTTCCCCTCGTCCTATCACTTGTCACCAGGGAGAAGAGGTCAGCCCCCATCTCTCTACAACCTCCTTTCAGGTAGTTGTAGAGGGTGATAAGGTCTCCCCTCAGCCTCCTCTTCTCCAGGCTAAACAACCCCAGCTCCCTCAGTCGTTCCTCATAAGGTTTGTCCTCCAGGCCCCTCACCAGCTTTGTAGCCCTTCTCTGGACACACTCCAACACCTCAGTGTCCCTCTTGTAGCGAGGGGCCCAAAACTGAACGCAGTACTCGAGGTGGGGCCTCACCAGTGCCGAGTACAGGAGGATGATCACTTCCCTAGTCCGGCTCACCACACTATTCCTGATACAGGCTAGGATGCTGTTGGCCTTCTTGGCCACCTGGGCACACTGCTGGCTCATATTCAGCCGGCTGTCAACCAACACTCCCAAGTCCTTTTCTGTCGAGCTGCTAATGTTCAACAGAAAACTGAAAACAAATAATTATTCACTTAGTCATGTAAATATCATCAAACTCATCTTTTGCAGAAAGTGACTGAATTCCATGTTTGAATGCAGTTTGCCTGTCACAGAGCAGAGTGGGAAAAAAAAATCTGGAAAAGTCAGAATCTCTCCTCACCTTGACAAACACAAGCAAGAGCTCCGGGTTATCTTTCAGTAAATATTAAAACATTCAGAAAAGGTTTGTTTTAAGCTAGTCACTTCTCCGCAAAACTTCCTTTGAACCTTCAGGGTTCAGACATTTAACCGTATGTCAGAAAACCTTGTGACGGTGACTGACCCCTCCTTCCTGTTCCCTTTGGTATCTCCTATAATCCTGTGGACTTTCTATGAAAAAACACCTTATTCTTCTTTGATTCTTTGGTACGCTGGACCTTTGTGTCAGAAAGCTGTGGTGCCGGGCTCCAGGACTGCTGTTGGTAGTCTCTGTTTGCATGAGGAAAATCATCACCTTGAAACTGTCTGTAGGGTTTGAGCTAAGGAAAGATGCAATGTAAAGAGTTCATTTACATTTCCCAGCACAGCCAGCATAGTTACAGATGTCTGTAAGAACAGCACCAAGGAAGGAAAGGAAACCAGGTTTAGTTAGTCAAGACAAACTGATAGTAGTCTCTCCCATCAGCTGGGGATCCTGGCTGCATTTTCTTACGAGATGCTGCTTCCTCGTGTCATATCCCGAATGTCGGGTTCTCCTCCTCAGGGGGAGCACCTGTTGGCAAAGGATATATTTTCTGTCCAGTCCACTCAGATCCAGTTTTCTTCTGCTCCTCTTCTTTTCCTCCAATTTATTTTACCTCTCATTCATTCAGGCAAAAGAGCGGTGTCAAAACCAGCTAAATCAAGGACAGGTTCACCTTTTTGAATACATAAATATTCTGCTGGCAGATGGGTCTCTTTGGCCTGTTGATGCTTTCCCAGTTTAGCAAAGGGATCTCCATCATCAAAGCGATGAATCGCTCCATTTGCACAACTTTCTTTAACGAGCGAGCTTACCATTGCTAAAAACACAGCAGAGACTTTAGGGTGTTGGGCACTACGGCTGATCCTTGCCCTGGGGTGTGATCTCTTTACAGTCAATCACCGTAGAGTGCTAATATGTTCTAGACTGACATTCAAACCATTTTTTTGATGAATATCTTAATAGCAGCAAACACATATTAGCCAATAGAAGCAGCATTACTATATATCTGTGTACACCTGAAGACTTGCATACGGTATATGAAATGGGGAGACTAATTGTTTAGCTTCCATTATTGGTATTTTTTGAAGTGAACCTCATGGAAAAAATTATGCCTAGAATTTTTGTCTGTATTTACAAATGGTAGAGTTTAGCTAATTAATTAAACTAAATGTCTGTGCTAAGTGACTTGTAATTTACTGCAAATTTGCAATGCGTTTATGGGGTTCCAGGGCATTTCACTTGTGGCGCATTAGTTCAGCAAAATCTCAGAGTTTCTGTATAGATTCTGAAAGCCATACTGCAAACAATGTGTTATTGTCTCTGTTGTACACCTGCATTTCATTTACCTGTCCCTTTTCTCTTTAGTTTTGCGTTGTGAACGAGCTACAGCTGCGCACCTCACAAGCTGGTGTTATAAAGAGGCACTTTGGAAATATTTATGAATTCATAAGCTGATTAAATATCGTAATATAGCTGCTTCAGTGTATCTAAAATCTGTAGTATGTACGGCTGTGTAATACAGCCTTAGCAGTTTCTAAAGACCCGGTTGTCCAGCTTTCTCATTACCTTTGCCAGAAGGCCCGTGTGTGCGACTCCCTCAGCTGGAAATCTGTGCAGCCCACTACATGCTTTGCAGCAGGTCACAGAAGGGCAGTTTACAGGAGAACAAGCAGAGAGGGGTCTTGAGGTACTACCACCAAAAATTATTCTCCTGTTCACATTCTATTAATTGAATTGTTGGATTCTGAAGACTTTCTAAAATTTTCTCTAAAGAGAACTCTGTCCTGGTAGTCTTCTTTCTGCATTTCTACATGCCTTACTATGGCTCGCACTCAGGATTTGGTGGCATTTGTCATTTTATCAGGTCTGTGGAGCATTCTGTGTTCATTTTTGGGCCCCTCGCTACAAGAAGGACATTGAGGTGTTGGAGCGTGTCCAGAGAAGGGCTACAAAGCTGGTGAGGGGTCTGGAGGACAAACCTTACGAAGAACGACTGAGGGAGCTGGGGTTGTTTAGCCTGGAGAAGAGGAGGCTGAGGGGAGACCTTATCACCCTCTACAACTACCTGAAAGGAGGTTGTAGAGAGATGGGGGCTGACCTCTTCTCCCTGGTGACAAGTGATAGGACAAGAGGAAACGGGTTCAAGTTATGTCAGGGGAGGTTTAGATTAGATATTAGGAAACATTTTTTCACTGAAAGGGTTATTAAACATTGGAATAGGCTGCCCAGGGAGGTGGTGGATTCACCATCCCTGGAGGTGTTTAAAAAAAGGGTAGATGGGGCACTGAGGGACATGGTTTAGAAGTGGCTCTTGTCAGGGTAGGTTAATGGTTGGACTTGATGATCTTAAAGGTCCCTTCCAACCTCAGCAATTCTATGATTCTATTTGAATGGAAAAGGTTTCTTGGGCTGGACTGCGGAAAAGATTGCAGATATCGAAATTGCCATTTGAACAAGCAGTTAAATCCAAAACTGTGGTCCTGGAAACCCTGCTGAGCTATTGCCTGATCCCTGAATGGACCCTAATTTTAACCTCAAGGAAAAACTCCATGCGTCCTAACAGTGATGTCTGTCTTCATGTCCAAATCCTGTTTAGGACCAGCTGGTCTAAAGAAAAATTTGGTCTTCTTGAGTCTCCTGATGACTGCGTCAGGAAAACCCCCGAGTGCTTCCACTGCAGAACAGAGCACGCTGGGAAGTGCAGCAGCCGTCAAGGCTCAGTTCTGAAACCTCTCCCTTGGCTGTTAACGAAATGCACCCGAGACAGGACATTCTTCTCTTTCACTTCTAACAATCTGGCTGTTTCTTGAAATACAAAGGTGGTCTCCGGGAAAGGGACAAAAATTGAGGTTTCACTGCCACTGATTTTTGGCTGGTTTTTGGGGGTTTTGGTTTGTTTGTTTTTTTTTACTTCATGGATGTGTCTATTGAGCACAAGAAAGAAAAGTAATGTCAACAGCACTGCAAATTTCAGCTTTGTACTGTAATCTTTCCTATTAATTTTAGTTTACTTCAGTGTTACCTTAAAGTTTTAAAAAACCTTCAGTGTGTGCGGGAAGAATAAAAATTGGCAAAGCGAGGCACCCCAAAACTAGCCCATGTCATAATTACTTCAGCTTCATTGTGTTAAATGCAATATACCTTTTATAGTTAATTATATCATCACTTTTTTTTTTCTTCCAGAATCTTTGCTTTCTTACTCAGGATGTCAGTTGAACAGGACTCTCTAAATGAAAAAAGGGAAAGCCAGTCGCTATTTTAGTTTGGTTTCATCTTGAAACGTGCAGTTTGATGTTTTGGCTTATAAATTATCCATATCTTGCTCAAAATACAAAATACTAATTTCCCCATAACCTTTTCTGGGTTTCTCAGCAGTGTGGCACCTCAGTGCTTCACCAGCAAGGTTTGATGAATTTATATTGCTAAAGTCCTCCGATTTACCTCGGGGAGGTGGAGGGAAAGGGGGAAGAGATCAGCTCCCACTGATGTCCGCTGCAACTGTGAATTGTCTGTGTTGTAAGAGCTCAGACCCTCAGATTTCATGTAAGGTTCCCAGAAAACAGGAACACGTGAGTGCTGGCTGCCTGTCAAGAGCGTGCCTTGAAACCGCTGGATGGACGGAGAGAAGCAGCCCGGTGAGAATCCAGTTTTTTGGCACAGCATCCGACCATCCTCACCTGCAAAAGGTGATACGGCGCCTGTGTTTCTGCCCTTTCCTGCTGCAGGGCTGTTACACACACCGCCGGCTCCATGGGCCTTGGGGACCGTTGGCCGCGTGCTCTGGCAGCAGGGGATGCTCTCAGGCTGGGGTGGCATCACGGAGTGGATGGCTCTGCAGGGCTGATGTAAAGCGATAAGGTACGATTTGCTTATAGAAAATCATTGTTTGTGTTAAATCCACTCCAAAGAGTTCTGTTTCATCACCATTTATTTTCCAGTGCTAGCATCGTGGTTTTAAGTAAGTAATTTGACTAAAAGTACTAAAAATACAGTTCAGGACAGAATAAAAGTTGCCACAGAACTGGGTTGAATTCAGAATACGTTTTGGTCCCATAAATAGGGGAGGAGACATTTTGGAAAGCTGCTTCTTTTTTTTTCTGTAAACTAAAATAGATTAGGGATTTTTTTCCATTTTAAAAGAATAGTAATTAATATTAAAACCCTAATATTTCTGAACGTGGAGGCTTTAGTCCAAATTCGTCTGAAATATCCCGTATTTAGTCAAACAAAATCTTTATTTTGGCAAAATGATGTTTCTGTTTTTCTTGGTCGAGGAAAAAAAACAAGCCAACGAAAAGCCCTCACTCCAAAGTAATTCCTCAGTTCTTGCTCCCACCTTTTTTCACTCTTCTTTTTCTTTTTTTTTTTCCTTTCCTTCCATGCTGTCCTCTTCTGCTTGATTCTTCACCTGCTCGTCCCAGTCTGACGATCTGCTCTTGCCTTTGCTTCCTCACGCTCCAACTCCTGCCTCAGTAATTCCTCTCTGGGCACGTGACGGTTATGGATAGTCATGGAATTCTCTCCCAGCAGCGGGAGTCCAGAAGTGACTTGGAGATCCTAAGGAGAGAAGGCATCTCCCTTCCCTCGGTAGAACCCCATCTTTAACTTCCTCGCGGAGTACAGCAAATACAGTGAGTTATTACGCAGTGGTTGTGCCTGCCCTGCACAGCACAGGAATATGGTCAGGGAGGCAAGTCTTTGCAGAATTTAACTGCTGAATTCTGACCCGCGTTAACTTCATTTTTATGGATTTAAAATACAGGAAGATCTTTAGGAAATCTGGAAGAAGCAGATCTCTGACTCCAGTCAGTCTTCAGGTTTCATGTTCTTGTGCAGACTTCGGGACTTCTGTGTGAAAAAGTTAAAACTCCTTCAAGAGTTTAACAGGACATAAAAAAATATTTCATAGAACCATAGAATCATAGAATCTTCATCGTTGGAAAGGACCTTTGAGATCATCGAGTCCAACCATACACACACAAAAAACCCAACCAACCAAAAAGAAACAAACAAAAAAACCCCAAACAAACCAGCAACCTACAATCTCTGCCCTTCAGACAGTTGTTCTTAGAAATGTTTGAAATCCCTGAAAGGTTGGAGCAGATGATACCTGGCGTCCCTTCCAACCTAGTATTCTATGATTGAGCCTTTTTTGCTTGAGAGTTGTCTCAAAAGTTTAGTCTGGGACATAACGGCTTGCAAAATTTTGATGTTATTGGTTTAAGTTTTGCCAAAATTAGTTGTAGCTAAATGGAAAAAAAAAAAAAGAATATTATAAACTTATAGTTGGCAATACTTGCAGAGAAAATCTTTCCCTATTACTTTGAAGCCAGGCATACTTTGACCCAGCGCAATGACAGGACCATTCAAGTGCTTCCCCTGAGAGAATTCCTGCGGGAGGTTACCTCCTTCAGATGAAAAAGAAAACGCATGAAGGCTCCGATTAGAGAAGCAGCTCTGGATGCAGGAGAACCTAGCCAGGAGTTACACATTTACAAGAAACCGGGCTTCAGTAGCCAGTATAACAACCTCTACCGTCTTTTTTTTTTCCTCTTTTTTTCTTTTTCTTTCCTTTATTATTTTTTTCCCTGATGTAGTCTCTTGTTTTGGTCATCCTGCAGTCTAGCTGCAGGTATACCAACGATGTAAATTACATTTCCATGCTTTGTGTGGTGGTTTTCGTGGATAGCGGCTATGCTATTTCCTAAGCTGCTGATGAATTTCAGCAGCCTACGGTACTCACTGAGGTTTCACTCGTGTGGCCTTATGCAGAATTTGACCGATAAAACGGTCTTTTTCTTCTCTGCAGTATTGCTTGCGTCTGCTGGTGACAGGGCTGCTTGTTTTATCTCCGCGCTTTTATCTGCTCTACTCTCCAGCAAGGCCCTTCTTCCAAATGGCTCCGTGCTTCCAGGTGTACTTTAATAATTCATCACAAAAAGCCAGAGTAAGCAAGATAAATAACACAGTGAGATCTATGGCTGCACCTCAAAGGCAGGGAGCACAAATCGCGTTTAACCACATGAACATCAAGCTCTCCTCTCACTTTACAGACAGGGAGTGGTGCGCTTGGCTAAAAAACCACCCCATTTATAAACACTTTTATATTAAAAAAAGAAGAAGAGATGGGTGGGAAAGTTCACCAAACAGATGGTAACTGTGTAAAAGGAAGATTATTCAACAATATAAAGGTGCATTCATGTGCATAACAGGGTTTTTTTAAAAAAATTAATATAAAACCAGCTAAACATGCCAGTGGTAAATGTCATCACTGTTTTTCTTATACTGTATTTTTTGGCTTTCTGTGAAGAAAAACCTCAATAATTGTTCAAGTTCTTTGTTAAACCTGAGGTCTTTGCATGTTATTCAGGGTTATTTGGACTATTTTAGTAGAACTGGCTGATAAAAATATAGCTGGCCGTGCAACTACTCGACAGGTGACTTCTCTTTCTTCTGCGTCCTCCTCCCATCCTCTCTCTTTGCTCCAGAGCCCCTGTTCTCCTGCCTCCCCGGCCTCCCCAAACCCTTGGTGAATTCCTACTTCTCTACCTGTCCCCACATCTCCCTGCTTTTCCTCTAAACCTTCCTTGGTGATAGAGAGTCTGTTCACTCATCACAGTTCTACGTATTTCTCGAAACAGTCGATCAGCTGTTCAGTGTTGACTCTATGCTCTTGGGCTTTAGTGCTCCAAGGGGCAGCAGAGAAGAGTGAAACATCCCCAAATAGTGGGGAGTTGGGCA
Organism: Chroicocephalus ridibundus; assembly: GCF_963924245.1. Taxonomy (NCBI): domain Eukaryota; kingdom Metazoa; phylum Chordata; class Aves; order Charadriiformes; family Laridae; genus Chroicocephalus; species Chroicocephalus ridibundus. Next base: position 83,406,259 of record NC_086288.1, on the reverse strand, counting down.
GGGAAGATACAACATGTCAATGGGTAGAGGGAAAGAGAGCAGTTTTTTTGGGATTCCCAGTGGAAAAATGGGTGGAAGCTTGTAGTATTCATGATAGCATTAGCTTCTGCTCCTTGCCTTCTGTTGCAGCTCCTGCCTAAGAAGATTGGGCAGCCGCGGGGAGATGGGCGTCACTGTGGCAGTGCCAGGGAATAAGCTCTGGCTGCGATGCGCGTGCTCCAGGGGATGTGCCAGCAACGTCCCGTCTTTGATCTTTGAGCTCAGTGGCTTTTCCAGCACTTGCCTCCTTTCCCAGAGACCTGCAGAAACTATTTCATTCTCTACAGTTCTAATGCTATGTCTTAAAAAACCCCGTTAACTTAGATATTTGTGTACAACAAGTTGGCATTCTGATAAACTTTTGGTCTTCAACTTACACTTTTTCTTTGTACGTCTGTATGCTTCCCCAAGTGCATTGTTTGTGCCTTTCTCTTCACATCTTATTTTTCCTAATCCTTTTAGTGTTATGGAGGGTCCCGCCCGTTTGTGTAACGGATCACCATCTAAGTCATTGGCTCAAGACACGGGGATGATCAAATGGTTGGGTTTCTGTGTTTTTAAATAAGAGTGACAGTGTAGGTAGACAAAGCTCCTTCCGTTCAGTAGGACTCGTGGTCTCTTCATCAAATAACTCACCACCTGTAAGTTGTGCAGAAAAGAAGCTGATACCCGTGAGCTCTTGCACACTGGCGATTAGGATGGTTTCATGTAATTGAAATAGTCCTAGGCGTATTAGTTAATGAATTTGGACAGCACCCAGAGGGGTTAATACAGTGTGAATGTTTCCAATACGTTTTTTACACGTTAGTGATTTGAGAGCGCCAAGTATTGTTATTAATCAGTAGCCATATAACGTACGGTATTAATAATGTAACTACCAAATAGTCATTGCTGAAGGAAGTACTAAAAGTACGCTGTATTCGACAGCAGTTGGTGTGAGTGTGTCTCTGGTCTGTCTCTGCCACCTTTCCTGCGCTCTTTTAGGGACAAGAGGTTGGTTGTTGCCGTGTGAGAGGTGCCACCCTCCTCTCTGTCCTTCTCCAGCTGCAAAACGAGCCACCCCGACTCGTGGGAGGGCTTGTTATGGAGGGACAGGCGGCATCGCGCGGCTGACGGTGCGCGTGCTGCGGGGAGAAATCTGCGCCTTGTATTTTATGCAGTAGCTAAATTATTTCCCTGATCTGTTTCAGACACTCGAATGTTGCTTATAATGTCTGCTGCTGGAATTAGACAGCAGGTGTTTGCTTCAGGTAGGTCATAAAGTCTCTTGAAAGACTTCAAAGTGTCAGTGCCAGTTAGAAGGTCTTGGTGGGAAGTTAGCTACTGCGGAGGCTTTATGGAAATTTTCAATACGGTGCTTTTCTTCAAAGAATAATATCAAATCTTCATTCGTCTACGATGAACGTTGGTCAATTGGATGCCTCCAAGAGTAAGGCTCTTCTGAGGCCACGTGCACAGGAATTACGCTCTCAGTCCCTGTCCCAGTTTTGGGCCGTTGCTGGTTTTGTCAGACTTCGCGTTTCCTGCGTGCGTTACACGCCTGCCAGGAATTCTGCCTGAGGCAAATCCATCCTGTACGCATGTGGGGTTTTCTTCTCTTCCCCTGACAAGCCTTTCCTAACTTTCCTGTGATTTCCATTGACCCTATTCTGATCATGTTAATTTATTCTTTTCTCCCTTGCTTCTAAGGAAAGATCTTTCAAACATCTGAATAGTCACTGGGAGATGAATGTGTTATGTTGTGTGTGTAAATACCCAGTTAAAACCAGAGTTAGGGACGGACATTGTCTCAGTGGAAAAGGGCAAAAACTTGTGAACTGTTGTAAATTAGAGATAATTTAATTAAAGATATTAAAATTAATCAGATAGATAGCTAACATAAACTGGATGCACCTGATATACTACATCCTCACCTTTTTTCTGGAATATTGGGGTACGTAACAGTTGTGATAATGATTTTTAAAGCTATATCTAACAAATTGATATTCATTAGCTGAACAAGAAATATACCTATATTGATATGAATATAAAATATATTAATTTATTCCAACAGCTAGGAAATATTGACAGTGTTTTACCAACCATACTTTACATGACCGATTTTTACCTTTTTATCTGTGGTGTTCTCAGCAGAAGTTGCATTTCACTCGGGACTCTCTTTCTGCTGACTTAGCCCCAACAACAGCGTGGTAGAATAACCGATCAGTACGAATGCACATTTTAGCGACAACAGCACGAGTAGGAAGGAGCTAGTGGTAGTCCCTGCTGTTATAAAACGGTGTATTTGGTATGTTTAGGTGATACTCCAAGTTTATGATAGAACTTCTGAAGTTTCTTATGTTTTAGCAGCATATTGCTTTTTACAGCCCTCTCTGTTTTTACCTCGAAGGGACATAAGAAAGAAGGCGCTGTAAAACAGGTAAAAGATACACACTGAAACTTTTGGAAGTTTGCAGAGAGGTTTCTTAGAGAGCAGAAAAGGAGCAAACACTGTGGGAAGTACCCCCAGCGGGTGTCAGGGCACCTCACGCCATTCTGGGAAGATGCTTTGCTCTGCTGCTGCTGGGGTTCATCATCCCGCACCATGTAGCGACTGATGTCCTGACGCATCTACACACAATTTTTAGGAGTCTAATAAAGCAGATAAGGAAAAATAGGTGTCTGTCCCCAGGTGTTTACAGCAATTTTTTGTGGGATTTAGTCACCAGAGAGGTAGCAGGATGCAGCGCTGGTGTTTCACATACGAACGGCCGCATGGTGTGTGTCCCTGCAAGAAATAGAGGCAAGAGTATTTCCCTCATTGGTCTGGCATTCCAGTGCAACATGCGAGGTTACAAAGAAAAATCAGTTTTGTTGCAATCCAGACCCTCTACAATTGTACAAATTAATTTCAGAGAAACAGTAATACGTAATTATAACTGTCAGCTGCTTGTATTCGGTTGATACTAGATATCAATTTTGTTTAACAACTTCGAACTATTTTTGCTACATCAAACACTTTATTTGGGTTTTGCATTGCAATTTTCCATTTATTTTGAAGGACTAGTATTTCTTTAACACAAACACACCCAAACCACTGTCACGTTAATTTCGGCAATCCACGTATATCACACTGCAAGCACTCTTTGGTGACCTGGTGTTCGTTTTGCATTTAAGATTTCGGTTTCAAGGCAGCCTGTTCCTTCTTAATAGATCGATTAAAGTGTGTCCTGAATATCATACAATACTGTTGTTGTCTTGAACTCTGTGTTATTTAATTCAGTTATCACTTGGGGGCAGAGAGGATATAAATAAATATCAGCAATAAGACTGCTGCTTCTGTGAATAAACAATAATTTTTGTTGCTGTACTTCCTGAAGTCGTCATTGACCGTCCCTCAGATGCATCCCTGTGTACTGGCCGTTAGGGCAGGCCCTGATGCGAAAGGCTGATTCGACACTCACCAAGCGGTCGACGGCCTTTCCCGACTGCTCGTGTCTTTCACTTGCTGCAGAAGAGCTGAGGTGACCAGCGCGAACTGGACGTTTGGCTTTTGGTCACCTGAAGTCCGGTGAAACCCCTGCCAGGCACAGCGGGTAACTTGCATTCTCGCCGCTTCGCAGGCTTTCACGGTCGGTCCATTCCATGCGGTCCCCAGGCATTTGGCTACCATGGGGTGACTGGTCTAGGAGCTGGAGTTTCCTTGCTTGAAAGCGCAGAGTCCCGAGCGCGAGTGAGGGGTTTGGTGGAGCGGGGGGAGCACAGCTCGCAGCGGGGCTCCCGGCTGGGCTGCTCAGAGGCAGGGCTCACCGTGGGTAGCAGCGGACTTCACTGACGCGTAAATCCTCCTCCCTCGTCGCTTCTCTTGAAAACTGATCTTTTCAAGCTGGCAGGAATCATGATATTTCCCTAAAAAAAGAGGACAATTTTTAAAGATCAGCTAAGCATGAACTTCTATGACGATGGTTGTAAGCAAAAATATTCATGACCATGTTTTTTCTTTTTATTTCTGGTCACATTATAGCTTACTTTCGTTTTAAGTAGATTGTGCCAGACATGGAAAGCTGTTACTAATGTGGCGAAAAATGTTTTTCAGTGAAGTACTTAGCAAGATACTGATGGGGATGTCTGTCTGCATTTTGTTAAAGGAAATTGTAACAACGTGTCTGATGCTGAAATTAATTTCGGAACAATTTTCAAGCACTTTTTAGAACATCTTATCATCTCTCTAATTGTGTTTCTACATTGCTTGGATGAGATGTCAAGTAAGGTTTTATTATATACATTTGTTCATGCTGTAAATCTTTGTTGATTATTTTACTTGTTTATTTGATGGTCAGACCATTGAAAAAGGAAAAAAGATACAAATTCTAGTCTATTTTACTATGTTTTTATTACTTCACCACACAATCGCAAAGGAATAAATCTACTTTATCATTTTTCAAAAGGTTAATACAACCATTAATCTCACTTGAATTTATGCTGCACACAAAATCTGCTTTATTGCATACCCATTGCAGAACCAAAGCTTTGCAAATTTGATCAAACCACGCAAATTCTTTTTCCTCTCATCCTCCCAAAACCCCTTGTCTGCCTGAGAACTTTGGTGTAACTCTATTTTGTTATCGCCCTTCGGTGATTTCAGCAGAAGAGGCAGCAGGCGCAGGAGTATCCAGGTGGCAGAGTAATGAGGTGTGCACATTTCCTTCTTTGTCAGCCATAGCGCAGCGTAACACTGTGCGGGCAGGGAAGCTACTCCGGTGGAAGCAGTTTTTAATCTGTAGAATTGACTGTTCGTAGTTCTTTAAAGGCAGCAACAGTACTTACAATTTTCTTCATTAATAATGGTGTCTAGGAGGAAAAAAAAAGCCTTTTTGTTGTGGCAAGTTGGCAGGTGCCAGGCCCCAGGTGCCAGAAACCCTCAGAGAAGGCTCTGAAGGGTGTATGGTCCGTTTTAATCTTTGGGCAGCCAGCTCTGTTTCTGATATGAAAAATGCCGTGAGCCATTTATCTGTTGCCCGTACAGGAAAGCTAAAGTAGTCAGTGGCGAGGAGATCTGGAGCCGCCCGGTAGCGATATAGTGGTGCTGCTGTGGAATGGCTGTTCGATGTAGGAGTGTACTTAGCGTGGCTTAGGTATTGTCGTGGGGAAATCACACAGTAAGTGCTTAAGATTGATCAGGTATCTGCTGGAAATACAACACAGCAGAGAGCAGGCAGGCTAGGAGGTTCCTCGAGTGCATGGAAGAGAACTTCCTGGCACAACTGGTAGGGGAGCCTACCAGGGGAGCTTCCTCGCTAGACCAACTGTTGACAAACAGAGAAGGACTAGTGGGAGATGTGGTGGTCAGAGGTCGTCTTGGGTTTAGGGATCATGAAATGGTCAAGTTTTCAATTCATAGCGATGCAAGGAGGGGGGTTTGCAAAACCTCCACCTTGGGCTTCCGGAGGGCAGACTTTGGCCTGTTCAGGACACTGGTTGAGAGAGTCCCTTGGGAGACAGTCCTGAAGGGCAAAGGGGTCCAGGAAGGCTGGATGCTCTTCAAGGAGGAAATCTTAAAGGCCCAGGAGCAGGCTGTCCCCAAGTGTCACAAGATTAAAGGGCGGGGAAAATGGCCAGTCTGGATGAATAAGGAACTTCTGATGGGATTTAGGAATAAAAGGAGGGTTTACCACCTTTGGAAGAAGGGACAGGCAACTCAGGAGGAGTACAGAGATCTCGTTAGGTTATACAGAGAGAAAATTAGGAAGGCAAAAGCCCAGCTGGAGCTCAACTTGGCCACTAACATTAAGGACAACCAAAAAAGCTTTTATAAATACGTCAACAAAAAGAAAGCCAGGGAGAATCTCCATCCCTTACTGGATGCTGGGGGAAAAGTTGCAACCAAGGACGAGGAGAAGGCTGAGATACTGAGCGCCTTCTTTGCCTCCCATCTTCAATAGTCAGACCAGCTATCCCCAGGGTGTTCAGCCTCCTGAGCTGGAAGATAAGGATGGAGAGCAGAACAGCCCACCCATAATCCAGGAGGAAGTAGTCAATGATCTGCTTCTGCACCTAGACGCACGTAAGTCTATGGGGCCGGATGGGATTCACCCAAGAGTACTCAGGGCGCTGGTGGGAGAGCTCACCAAGCCTCTCTCCATCATTTATCAACAATCCTGGTCAACAGGGCAGATGCCAGATGCCTGGAGGGTGGCTAATGTGACGCCCATCTACAAGAAGGGTCGGAAGGAGGATCCAGGGAACTACAGGCCTGTCAGCCTGACCTCGGTACCAGGAAAGATCATGGAGAGGATCATTCTAAGTGAGCTCTCACGGCAAGTGCAGGGCAGCCAAGGGATCAGGGCCAGCCTGCATGGGTTTAGGAAGGGGAGGTCCTGCTTAACCAACCTGATCTCTTTCTATGACCATGTCACCCGCCTTCTGGATGCGGGGAAGGCTGTGGACGTTGTCTATCTGGACTTTGGTAAGGCCTTTGACACCGTCCCCCACAGCATTCTCCTGGAGAAGCTGGCGAATCATGGCATAGACAAGTGTAGTCTTTGCTGGGTTAAAAACTGGCTGGATGGCCGTGCCCAGAGAGTTGTGATTAATGGGGTGAAATCCTCTTGGCGGCCGGTCACCAGTGGTGTCCCTCAGGGCTCAGTTTTGGGCCCAGTTTTGTTTAATATCTTTATCGATGATCTGGATGAGGGGATTGAGTGCACCCTCAGTAAGTTTGCAGATGACACCAAGCTAGGTGGGAGTGTTGATCTGCTTGAGGGTAGGAAGGCTCTACAGAGGGACCGGGACAGGCTGGATCCATGGGCCAAGGCCAACTGTATGAGGTTTAATAAGGCCAAGTGCCAGGTCCTGCATTTTGGTCACAACAACCCCAAGCAACGCTACAGGCTTGGGGAAGAGTGTCTGGAAAGCTGCCCAGCAGAAAAGGACCTGGGGGTGCTGGTGGACGGCCAGCTTAACATGAGCCAGCAGTGTGCCCAGGTGGCCAAGAAGGCCAACAGCATCCTGGCTTGTATCAGGAACAGCGTGGCCAGCAGGAGCAGGGAAGTGATGGTGCCTCTGTACTGGGCACTGGTGAGGCCTCACCTCGAGCGCTGTGTTCAGTTCTGGGCCCCTCTGTACAAGAGGGACATTGAGGTGCTGGAGCGTGTCCAGAGGAGAGCGACCAGGCTGGTGAGGGGTCTGGAGACCAGGGCATGTGAGGAGAGGCTGAGGGAGCTGGGCATGTTTAGCTTGGAGAAGAGGAGGCTGAGGGGAGACCTCATTGCCCTCTACAACTCCCTGAAAGGAGGGTGCAGAGAGGTGGGGGTTGGCCTCTTCTCCCAGGGGAATAATGACAGGACCAGAGGAAATGGTCTGAAGCTGCGGCAGGGGAGGTTTAGGTTAGACATTAGGAGGAATTCCTTTACTGCAAGAGTGGTCAGGCACTGGGACAGCCTGCCCAGGGAGGGGGTTGAGTCACCATCCCTAGAGGTGTTTAAGAAACGTCTAGATGTGGCACTTCAGGGCATGCTCTAGTGGCAGAGATTGTAGGTTGTTTGTTTGGACTCGATGATCTTAAGGGTCCTTTCTAACCATGAAGATTCTATGATTCTGTGATTCTATAAGATGTGATAAGAGACAAGGTGACAAGCAGCAAGAAAAGTCCCCAAGGAGCACCCAAGGAGCCACAGTGAATTCAGAAAGGGGGATGCTCTGCAGAGGTGGGTACTTGGTGGCCCCCTTGGAGCACCCAAGGAGCCACAGCGCATTCGGAAGGGGGGATGCTCTCGGAAGCAGTGGTAGTTGGTGCGGGTACCGCACGGAGCCGCGCCCGGTGCCTCAGGAGTGACATCCCTGGGGCTGAGCGCGGTTTAATGACGGCTGCCCGCGGCCGCCCCGTGCTTGGGGACTCTGCGGGGAGGGTTCAGCAGCACGTCTGCCCTGCTCTCTGCGTGCAGCTGTAATCCCTCGGAGCCCAGCTGGCTCGCTGTCAAATCGGCACAGATGCTCTCTTATCTCGCTTCCCAGCAGCAGCGTTGTGCTTGAATCATCTACTCTGTAGACATGCCTTGAACGTTGACAGGAAAAAGCCTTATCTAGTCTTGCTTAGGTAACCACTGGGAACGGCAAGACAGATGTGTACATCGCTTGTTTTACAGTGCTTTTTTTCCCCTGTACGTGTTCTGTTGTTATTGAACCGTAAACAGTGCTTTCTTTTACTTTGGCCATAAACACAACCACTTAAATATGGTCAAATATGTTTTCATCTGGTTCAGGCTTGTTAAAGGACTGGGAGAATTGCAAAATTTGTGAGAATACTTCGTCCAGGGAGGAAGCATCAGCTCAATTAGGTCTATAACTGACAGATTGTAGCGGCCAAAAAAACACTGTTGAGGTTTTCCTATTAGAAAGCTCCTCTGGCAACCTCTACTGAAGAAGCAGGCACAGGTTAAATGCGGTGTCTGCCGCTCGGTTTTGGGAGGCACATCGGTACTTGCTCTTCGGTGTTGGTCTTGGTTGTTGGTTTATAAAAAGAAGCCTAGGAAGTCCAGTATGTTTTACTGTAATTGTAGCTTGATTAAAGATAATCAAAAGATTTAGATAGTCAAAGTTATCTTCCTAGCAAGAGCCACGTGTATGACACTCAGGAAAAGATGCAAGACTTCAGGCTCCTTTCCAAATTAACCTTGTTACATCGTCTTCCTTTCTAAGTTAAAAATGGGAGTGATAGTTCCTGTGCTTTTCTGCATTTCATGTCCTTTGCAAGCCTAGTAAGCGTCATGTGCCTGCTTATCCATAAGCACAAAAGGGAGGACATGCTGTCAGCATTTTCAGCCTTGTTTATTCCCAAGAATGTCACAGGGATTACAGAACTAAGTAAATGTATGCTATTATGAGTAAACGTTTCACAGCCAGCAAGGAAATGCTCGTTTTTCTTCAACTGCTTTCCCTTCTTGCTAGTCTTCCACTGGGGGCTCGGTGGTGACTAATCCCGTGTCTCAGCTGCCCATCCACTGCCCTCTGCACTCCTTTCAGAATCCCGGGGGAACTGGAAAGGCTAAGTCCAGGTTGCTCAAGATTCACCCTGGAAAATGTAAAAAGAAACAGAAAAGATATCTACCATCCAACACGTTTGATTCTCGCAAGGGGTCACTTTCTCATCCATGGGTTGTTTTTCTTTTTCTTTCAAGCAGAGGAAGTCCTTAAGGCCAAGATGTGTCTTTGGTTTCATCATACAGTGCAACAGGTCTGGGCAACGGAATGCCGCTGCCAGTCTGCAGCCTGTGCCCCACGGGGCAGGGCAAATCACAGCAAGGAAGCATTAGGAAACTGATCGACTTCAGGCAGGATGCTTAACCTTTCAATAGTTTCTCATTTTTATACAGAAAAGCAGAAAGAGATTATTTATGGCAATATGAGATACCAATATGAGAGAATCCTAAGATTTATCATCACCCTTACTAATCCTATTGGAATTAAATTTTAAGAGGAAAAAAAAAGGCACTAAGGGCAATTTCCCCTCTGGAAGGAATGTAAGGCAGGATTTGACGATGCTTGATATCCCGGACTCCCAGGGGTCTCCCTCACAGAAGGAAAACATTTGGATGAATGGGCAAGTCGACTGTAGAGTCTAACAGTTAACTCAAGCCACTTGAAAACAAACGTTCTTGCAGATTGGCTATGAAATGTTAAACATCAGGAAAACTGACCCAAAAAATCCTCTCACTCCTAACCGCTAGTATTTTTGGTGGTTTTCCTTACTTTTAGTTTCCTCTCTAGATAAACGGCTTTGATGAAGAGGAATGGACAGACAAAGATACTTTGCCTGTGGTGTAGCAATCAAGTTGTACCTTTAATGAAGTGACAGCCAGCAGAATGCACCGAAGATCAATTAACCCTATGGCAGAAATACTTCCCAGACGTGTTGTGCTGCACCGCAGAGAAAATGGCCGGGGACTGGCTGTCGTAGAAGGAAGGTGAGCACTTCAGATCAACCTGTCAGCCAGAAAACCCAGCAGTTTTCTTTTTTCCACCTGAAAATGTTACAGGAAATATATGCTCCTTTTTAAGACTAGGCAACTAGTTCTGATACGGACTTCCGTTTATTTATTTTTTATTTTCAATCTACACTGGACATTCTGACCACTTCTAAAATTTGAAACTGATTTTACAATTCGGTAACGGAGAATACTAAATTTTTTTAACTAAACAGAAACAGCTCTCAGTACAGAAGAACTATTTCCAGCCCAGCCCTACTCGTTGCGCTTTTGGGTTGCTCCTGGAGATGTTATTTGGATGAAAGCTCCTGTCAGACCCGATAAAATGACTGACAAGGCCAAATTGGCATGCATTAAGGGAAATGACAGGAGAAAAGCTTAATCATGCCTGTACCAATAGATCCAAGCTATTTCAGTGATCACGCTGCCATCCTGTGTGTGTCAGCAGGGCTTCGCTTTCATCTCGGTAGAAAAAGCTACAAGGCAAAAAGGCAATTGGCCTTGATTACGTGCCGAGGAGAGAGCCGAGAGAACAGGAACACTTCCTTGGCACCGACAGGGTGACCGGTCCCGCTGACAGGTACCGCTGGGTCCCACCACACAAACAGGAAGGCGGTAGTGAAACAGGAATGAATTCTTGGGCCTGGAGAAAGCTTGGGAGTGCACACCTCGGTCCCACCCCGGACGCCGGTCGGTGAGGAAGAGAGTCAGTGGGAAGTGTGGAACAGTGTGAGATGAACAAAGCCCGTCTGGGTAACCATCAGGTTACTCTACTGTAATGACTATTACTATGACTGATACTAAATGTAAGCTGCTAATTAAGAAAAGGTTAGTCCATCCCTTTTTCATGAGTCCAAATGGTTCCATTGACCGTCCGCCATGAAGAATTTGGGTTTCTCCGTAGTCATGGCCTTTGCTGGAGGCTGCAGAAACTCACTGCTGACAATTTCTGAGCGAGCCTTTAGCTTCTTGGGGCAATATTGGGAATACAAGAGTCTGGCTTGCAGATAAAACTTCTGAGTGTCTCCTCCTGTCATATTGGCTCGTTAAAATCCTAACGATAGCCATGACACCAGCATTATCCTGAGAAGCTGAAGGCTGTCAACAACATTACGACACAGCTTTGAAAGCAGATTTTATTCCGCTGACTACAACTGGCCACCCTTTGAGTACAGGTGGGTGCACTCTACGGCTAAGTTATCTCCTTGAATATCATCTTCCTTATTTTCCGTAAATAGTGCTTAAGATTGTTGTTAGAGAAAAATCATCTCCATAGGACCTCTGCCTTCCACCAATCTTTTGCTAAACTCTTGAGGAAGTGAAAATCCTAAAAAACTAAAGAAGAGGATGCTGGTGTGTCCCACAGGAGTTGATCTGAAGTTCCCAAACTTAGTTTCAGTCCTCCAGGTGGGATGTGCCCAGCCATGCTGGTGAGAGACAGAATGATGGATGGGATTTCTTTGTTTTTCTCAGCTTTGGCTTTTATGTCTCCTTACTTAAAAAAAAAAAAAAAAAAAAAAAAAAAAGGAGCAATTGGTTTAGGTGGGACCTTCTGTCAGCTGGGCATGGCAGTGAAGGGTAGTTTGGTGGCTGGAGTTTGTGACCGCAGGAGTGCGAGTGATGATGGGCAGGAGGATGCGGGGAGGCTGCGATGGTGGGGGGCTGTGGGGAGGATGCGATCCTGCGGGGCTGCAGGGAGTGGGGCACAGATGCCCTTTGGGCTCCGCACTGACAAAGACACTTCCCAGAGACCAGGAGGGGTTTGGCACTGAGTATCCTGACGCCAAGGCAAGGCCTCATCTGCAATAAGTGGGTGAAAGATTTGCTATATATGTGTATTTTTTATTATTATTATACCTACAGTGTTCTTTTGAGAAGCCCTTTACTGGGCTTTTTTTTCTTTCATTTGTACAGCTTTGTCTACCGAGGTATAAATCTGGCAAGAACGGCATTTCTGCCACCATATGGTGTGGTTTTGTAACAGTGTTTCGGTGGAGCGGCACTGAAACTCCGGCAGCCGCTGATACACCCTCCCCAGTGAGAAATACGGGAGCTGAGATTATGGCCAGCAGATAAAAATGTTGTACGTGTCCCTCTAATTCTCACTTTGTAATATCCTAATGCTCAGCAACATGGCCATGATAGCAGGCAACTGCAGAAACTGCATTTATTTTGAGGTGCGAGCCAGGATGTTACCACGGGGTGTGTAATGGCAGGGGCCATGGAAGGGTTTGTGTCTCTGCACCACGGGGGGAATATTGGCGGGTTCCGCCTCTTGCCCCCTTCGGTCCATTCTCGTATTTCCTGCCAGTTGGGTCTGTTTGCACATTTCTTCCCTTCCGGCCCTGATCTAGATGTGGTTCCCATTCCTTTACTTTTTCATCCCTTAGTTTCTGCTGTCAGCAAAAGGCACTTTCAGAGGCACGATCCTCTTTTTTCATGTTACTGCTTTTTACTTACCGCATCTTTGGCTTCTCTTCCCATTTTATCAACGAATTCCCCTCCTGCCAGAGGCACTTTGTAACAGTTGGGTTCCTCAGCAAGTTGCTTTCATTTTATTTGCACTTAAGTTTGTTCTCTTCTGTTATTTGTGACCTCGTGCCACGCGTTCAGCTGACTCCGCGTTAGGGCACGGCGATGTCTCCCCCTCTCACCAGAATGCTCCTGGTGCTGGCTGGTGCAGCCTTTCCCTCTCTGACGCGCTTTCCGTTCTTTCCTACCCTGGCTAATGCTCCTCAATTTCCATCCTTGCACCCGGCACCGTCCCTGTTTGCTGCTCATTCTAAACAGTATTCAGATCCTCGGGGGATTTCTTAAGCCTGTTTAGTGCCATGGAAGTGTCTGATGTGTCTGTGGATCATGGTGCTGCCCTTCAAAGAGCTCAGAGCTGCTACTAAAAACACATTTGCCAGATATTACGAGAGAAGCTATATGGGATTGTAAAAACTTACTTTACCTAAGATACAGCAAAAAAAACCCCAACCCTCCAAATTCTTCTCACATGACATAAAAATACGTGATGCTCTTTCATAGGGCGAGCTCAGGCTTCATTAAGACAGAAGCAGCTATTGGAGATGACAGTCCCTAAAACACATTAAAGAGCAGCCTCAGGACTGGTTATTGCTGGCAGCCTGAGCCGAGGCAAGCTTACGCAGCACAAGGCTTTGCAATTAACGCTCAGTGGCACCAGGCTAGTAGAAGTCTCAGTTGGCAGTTCCTTTATGGTGAGGATTTTCAGCAGAACTTGGGAATTTCGGGTCATGCGTCCCACCAGAATTGAAGACCAAAGCGATTTGTGCGAGGGAGATTCCGCCCCTTTGGCACTTGCCGAAATCCCAGTCCCATCGAGCCGGGGTGAGCGGTGACAGGGACCTAAACGAAGTTCAGGTTTCACTCGTGGGTCCTTTGCTCCCGCTCACCTCGGTGGGCTGTGAACTGAACAATGGCAATGAGAAACCAATTACGGGCTGTAATAAAGGTGTTGTGTGTGAGAGGGACAGAGGCAGGTCCTGCTCTTTCATTTTATGCGTTCCTACGTCTCTGAGGTGTATTTTTCATTTATAAAATCACAGACAGACCGATTCACAGAAACACGAACAGGCTCAGATAAGAGTCACTTTAAAGTGGCAGCCAAATCTACCGAACACATATCATGTTCAATGAATTAGCTAATAATATAACTTAGTAGGTGGTAAATGAGCTAATAAAGTATGTAATATAGTTCTATGTTGGAGTCCAAAACAAGTGTTAAAATAACGTTTACCGTTATGTTTGTAGTAATTTGTACAAGCTGCCTGGCAGGAGGGCTGTGTGCTGCACTATTACAAAAATTAGAACAGGAACAATCTCTTTATTCGTACCTGGGACGAGAGGAAGTCTGTGCGTTTATCCCACAAAGTGTGCTTTATGGAGAACTGACTGAGCACGGAGGTCAGCATTGGGTGTTTAAAGCCCAAGAGCTAAAGACAACATTATTACCCAGTGGGTCAACCGGGACTGGAGTAATTTATCAAATTAGCCAAAAGAAAAAAAAAAAAGCACACCATTGTGTGCTCTGGAACAGTCATAAAATGACTTCTGTGATGTTGATTTGAGTAACTTTGCTGATTCCACAGAAATATAAAACAAATGAGAATTGAAAGTAAATCCTAACTGAGAAACCTAACGCGGAGAGCTGTATGCCCTGGCTGCAAGTTTTGCAGGATTTGCTTTGAAATGTATATAAAAAATGGTGTAGTGGAATGGTCGTGCTGGGCTTCATCCTGCACCACTGGCTGTGGTGGGATGTCCCCGAGCAGCGCGTGCAGCGTTGGGGTGCAGTCGGTGGCGGTGCCGCTCGCCTCCAGCCACACAGCTCCTCGGGCAGGCCGGCGAGCAGAAACCAGTACTGAGCTGTGCCGCCCACCGCGGGGGGGAAATGGTCACGACACTTATTTCCAGGGTAATAACTGGGAATATGCTCAGTTCTGTTGAACAAAGGGTCAGTTAAGTTGTTTTTTAATTGAACCTGCCTTTATGAGGGTGGTGAGCCCCTGGCCCAGGGTGCCCAGAGAAGCTGTGGCTGCCCCATCCCTGGAGGGGTTCAAGGCCAGGTTGGACGGGGCTTGGAGCAACCTGGGCTGGTGGGAGGTGTCCCTGCCCAGGGCAGGGGGTGGCACTGGGGGGGCTTTAAGGTCCCTTCCCACCCAAACCAGTCTGTGATTCTGTGTCTATTAATGCTTGGGGAATACCTGTCCCATCAAACCAACTTCTAGGCACGCACTAACCCTTGTGCTTAGTGACCCCCCGTGTCAGTGCTCTCCTGCTGCCTTTGTCCTGCAGACTGCTTCACCCGGGGTTTGGTGGGGCTGATCTCCTGCAGACTGCTTCACCTGGGGTTTGAAGGTGTAAGATGTAGAATAACATCTCTGAGATGCGTCGGTGGTGCTCCCCTGGGGTGGAAGAACGCTAGCCACGGCTGTGCTGGGTTAGCCAGACAGTAGCCAGCAGGTCAAGCACCACGAGCCATTCTCCTGCTCGGCTGGAGGCTGCAGCCATCAGACGTATCGCCTTCAGCCTGGGCTGTCTGGTTCTGGACAGGGATTTGTTTGGCCTGGAAAGACAGAGCCTCGAAGGCCAGCGGAGCGCTGGCTTCCACGGCTTGGGAGCTAAGGCAGAGCCAGGACTGGGCTTCTCCGAGGAGTGCAGTGAACTAGATTGACATCACAGTCACAAAGTGCAGCAAGAAAAATTTGTACTTTTACATTTGTACTTTTCCTGGAGGTATTTAAAAGGTAGACATGGTGCTTGGCAATATGGTTTAGTGGTGATTTTTGTCAGCGGTAGGTCGATGGTTGGACTCGATGATCTGAAAGGTCCCTCCCAACCTAAGCAATTCTGTGATTCCGTGATTCTGCATAAGAAAAATATTTTTAAGATGGAAGTGGTGAAGTACTGAAAAAGGTGAGCCAGGAAGGTACTGGAGTCTCCTTTTCTTTCTGAAGATACTTAGAATTTCACAGTACTGAGCTATTTTGAAGTATGAAAATAGATTTTTAATAAAATGGCTAGTATTCGTGGTGAAATTAGGTCAACACAATCTTCTCTGTTTAAAAGAGACACAGACTTGTGTACTGTTACCCTCTGGAAGTAACAGTCAGCTAGGCCGTTACAGATGTCTGCGTTTCAGGTGTTTACGCTATCGCAATACTTTGCTAGTTTAGAGAATGCCAGTGGGTTTCTGGAGTCCCACTATACCGCTAAAGCAACAGCAGAGAAGGTATAATTCAAGATCATAATCCACCAGACTTTGTGCAGACCCCGAAATGCAGACTTTCATAATTTACATGCCACTTTAATTCTCAATTTATTTTACGTTCTTTTGAAGAATAAATATTGATTTTCTGTAATTGCAAGTCATAAATATACAAAAACTCAGAAGTCATCTAATAAAGAGTGTCTCCTCGGAAACTGACCATTTGGGAGTATTTGAATCGGAATATTGGAATTATTTTTAGCTGAAAAACTGAGGTTGAGATTGATTTTGAAATATCCTTCGTGCAGAACACTGTAAGGGTATTCTGCCGAGGAACAAGCAAACATAGTGGTATTGAGATCCTAATTAGGGTTGTAAATGCTGTTACAAAAAGAACTTGCTTCTCTTCCTTTCACAAGTAAAGACCTCTGATTCATAGAAAAGTATTTTCAATAAAAGAACGTAGTAAACTCATTGGTTAGCTTTTATTTGACTCATATTTCCTCTCAGTATAATAAATCTCGGTTCTTCTTTATGGCCAAGATGACAAGAGCCTTTTAAGATGTGTTGTAAATGCTGTGTATCTTTATATAACCTTCATGTAATAATTTCTTAATACGCTTGTAGATGAATAATTACATGATTTATGAAAAATATATTGAGGTCATTTGATAATGCAACTGGTTATTAGTATAAGAATATTGATACCAGCTGGAGAAAGTAATTACCTGGCAAGGCTTAAGTGAATTCCTTCCAAGCACAGCAAACCCCGAGCACCCTTTCCAGAGGATGTAACGCTGTTCCACGAGTTGAGAAGATTTATATAATAATACAATCGTTTGTTTCTTCAAATAGAAGAAAAATAAGCACTTATGAAACCCTCTAAAAATGTAAAAGCTTACACAGAAAATTAAATGAGTAAAAGAAAAAAAATACAGCTCCTATTTAAAATGTAACTGGAATTTTGAGAAAAATGTTTAAATCACTCTGAAAGACTAGTTTTAAAATATGTATCTAAAGCTGACGTGGATTGCTGAAGCTGTAGTGTAATACAGACACCAGTTTCTGCAGCACACCGGGTTGTTTGGTGATCGCGTGTGCTCAGAGGGGAGGCACAAGGTCAGATCTGGTGAAAAGAGAGGAATTGGGCGATTTAATTTGGCTTCAGGACTCCTGCTGTTCAGTGAGTTGCTTGTTTCGAGGCAAGTTGTTATGTGCCTTTTCCAGGTAACTGGCTTAACTGTCGTCTTTGGTTTTTTAGGAGTTATTTATAGGTTACAGCCCCTGGTCCTGTCAGGATATTCCGGGTATCCAGGCTGCATCAGAGTTAACCGGCATAAAGAGTGTTTACCTGTGGTTTTCTCGCTTTAGCTACCATTAGTGGTGGTGAATAGAGGCAGGACAGTCAGCTCCCACCCCGCCGCGGGCGCTCCAGTGTTTTTACGTCTTTTAATCCAAGGTATCAGAGCGCCCTGTGATTTTTTTTTTCTGTTGTCTATTTTGTTTAAATTTTCTCTTTTTAATATCATAATAGCAATAGTGGTGACATTGATCATTATGACTGTTTTGCTTGTTTCAACCGTGATAGCCCTGGGGCCGGGCAAAGGTGACAAAAATAGTGGAGTTACCATTTGGTAATTGCTTCCACAGAGACAGTAAATAAGAGTTTAACCCCACGCGCTCTCAAAACTGTGAGTAGCTGCTTTTAAGATAAAATTACTTACGTTTAGCAAGAGACATAAAGTAAGCACAATTGCTATAATCAGTGACAGAGAAGCTCATGGAAGAAAAAAAAAACAAACCAGACCTTATTAGAGATTTACTAATTTAAAAGCCCCTTTGCCTGCGATGGATGGACAGAACAGCCATTAAGGGAGGAGGAAGTCTGTGCCAATAGAACTGGAATGATGGAAGGTAAGTTCTGACAACAAGGAAAAAGGAATTGTTCTTTGTTGTTTCAGCCTATTAAAATCACGCTGAAAAAAGCACCTTGGACTTTTGTGTAGGAAATACTCCTGCACTAGCAGAGCATGAGTGGCAGAAAATAGGCAAAAGAACATAAAAAGTCTTACGAGTTTCTAATTAAATGAAATTAAAGTTGAAAGGAGGGGTTTTTTTTTCAGCTACAGTAAAGATTTAGACTTGCGGTGAATGAACTAAAATGTAACCTTTAATGACAAGGAAAGATAGTGGTATAAAAAAAATTGCTTTCTACTTCCTGACACAGCTTGATCAATGTTTGATTAGTTCACAGACGGTAATTGAATTAAAGCTTGGAAGCACAATGTATAGAGTATCGATTTTTCCTGTTGACTAATCAAGAGGCAACAATTCAGATGCCGAGAGAGGAAAAAAAGTTTGCCAGAAAATATAATTACTATTAAAACACATGTCGTAAGGCAATGACAAAATCAATAAAAGACTGATACCACGCAAGTCTGGGTACTTCTAATTACTCAAAATTATACAGTCGGAATTCTGCATTGGCTTTATACCACGTACAGCCTCATTGATTTCAGCATGAAATTTGGTTCGGTACCTACAGAACGCTCTATTCCTTTTGGATTTCCTTTCTCACCGTGGGTCTTCCCCTGCTGAAATCAACGGCAGAGCTCACATCAAATCCCAACAATGTCTGATCGTGGAATATTGCTGTTCAAGAAGAGATTTGGATGAAAAATGGCAGAAGTCATTTCTCCATTGGTAATAATGGCAGCTATATTGATGACGCTGTTGCTTTGCTACATCAGTTGCCCAGTTTTAATCCAATTTAAAAACATGGCAGTAACATACAGAGGCTTATGATAAGGAAGAGGACTTGAATAAAGAATCCAGGAACGTGTATCCGTGTATTCTTGACTGCAGCTATATAAGTAAAGTCAATAGAAGTCAATCGATGGTTCATTCAAGGGTAAAGCTAAGGATGTGTATAAAGGATTTTGCCTGGTCAGTTAAAACATACACAATAAGTAACTGCACAAATATTTTCTGCAAATGTCCTTCTAAAGCTTTATCTTTTTCTCCAAGTGACTGTGGATTTGTAAACGTGTGGCCATTGTGGAGGCGCAGCCTGCCATCCATGCTTTTCTGAACTCTCAGCTGTTTGAACAAATACATCGTATTTTAAATTTTTCTTTTTGCCGTGCCACGGCGCAGTCTGGGTACTGTGTGGTGAGTCAGACCACGGCTGCATGTGGGTTTGGGGCCCCCGGCTGCCTTTCGCAGTCTGCAGTACGTGGGTTTTGCGGTGCTCCCGCCGCCGTTTGGGCAATTGTCGAGCTGTGTAGCTGAGTGACATTCAGAGATGAATACTTTTAATGTCTCCACGCAGTGTACTTCGCTTCCCTGCTGGAGCTATAAAGACTCTCCTTTATTATGCTTTAACATATAATCATTACCAAAAAGGGCTGCATTTAAACAAAAGTACTTTCAAAATCCAAAGCTTCAAATGTAATTTGCCGGGGCCTCAGTGGCTGAATGAAGCTCTGCCTGTCTGTTATGCCAGATGTCCCACTAGAGATGTGATAGTTGCTTTCAATCTCAGTGATTAATATACTGTGACATCTATAGATGGATGGGAATTGAGGCTGATTCTATGTTAGAGGATATTAGCTGGTAATTTGGGATATGCATATATATACACACACACACACGCAACTTTTACATTGACTATATGCAGATGTAAATGGAGTTCTATCAATTTGGCAAACTGTTATGATGACATAGAAATATTTAAAATCTATCTTGGTTTTTAACATAGTAATTTTCCTCTAGGCGATATCCTGCTCCCTCTCCCTAGCCTCCTGAACAGCATCCCTGTTACTGACACGCCTCCTGCTGTACCCCGACGTGGAACCATGGTGTGCTGGAAGCCTACGGTTCCTGAAAGAAGAATTACAACTTGGCAGACAAATAATTTTTTCCTGTGTAAGAAGAAATTAACATTTCTATCATGGCCATACAAAATGAGAGATGTGGGCTCCAACTTCTTTAAGAAAATGAGTTCTTTTGGGGGATTAAGCAAAATGTTAGTCAATTTTATTAGTCAGTCACCATCCCTGGAGGGATTTCAAAGCCAGGCAGACGTGGTGCTGAGGGACGTGGGGTAGTGGGGGTTTGGGCAGTGTTGGGTTGATGGTTGGACTTGATGATCTGAAAGGTCCCTTCTAACCTGAGCGAGTCTGTGATTCTATGGTGTTAATTGACATGGAAGTATCGTGTGGCTGAAAAAGCGGCACGTTTTCTCCAAGCAGATGATTTCACATAGCCAGCCCGGTGGCAAAAATAAGGCGGTTAACTGAAGACCGTGTCTCCTCAGATGAGAGATTCAAAGAAGGTAAGTGAGGTGCCTGATGGAAGTAGAGCACAGAGAGGTGGAGGCAGCTCAGTGAACGCCTCCTGTGGAGGGGAGAAGGTGAGACGCATGTTGGACTCGGGAACTTAGGAGTGAGTCGCTTTGCGAAAAAATTGTGTGGAGAGCAGGGATTGGTTCATCTGAAGAAATTCCTCTTTGGACTTGTCTTGGGTAAAGTTGTATTTGTGAGAGTAGCGGTTGCTCTTCCCCGCTAGGAGAGGTTCAGCCGTTCTCCGGCTGAGGGTCCTCGCTGTCTTTCCTGTAAGTGTTCGGACCTCCAGGCCAGGGAGAAAGGTTTGGTTTTGTGCAGTGCTGCAGGAGCAAGGTCCTCTTTGCAGTACTTTGATTTCTCTTTCTTACTACTAGTATTTATGGAAATTCTGACAGGTTTGTAATGTAAGAAAGAAACAACATCCACTGAAATAAGAAAGAAACAACATCCACTTTTCAGTTGTTCGTTACAAAATCTTGGTATTTTCCTTGCTTGTTATTCATTTTGTTAAGAAAGGTTAAGGTATTAAAACATTAGAGTAAAGAATACATCAAAGGTCAGTTACATGTCAAAAGCAGTCAGTTTATGCTCACGAATAGTTCTGTTACGAAAATGGTTTGCTGAGAATATTCGGTGAATATATACTGTGAAAAAAGGAACAGCTTTCAGCAAAACATTACTCTAAGCTCACCAATTTTTTATACAATCTAGTATATGCATATACTTTTTATGTAGTATGGCACGTACAGTATGTATGCATATGTATATATACAAATACGTACGGGAAGCACTGATGGGCAGTTATGTTGAGGACCAATTTGAGGTGACACGCGCCAACCATAAAGCAGCATTGATTGCGTAATAGCGGAAACATCGGAACAGTTTTCCTTGCCCACAGTCGCCTCCAGAAATCTGTTGTGATTTCATGCAAAGTGTAGCCTTGTCAATTACTCCAAACCTGCCCTGAACGAATTCGCCGTGAAATCTGGGTCTCGACCTGGGAAGACTGTGAACGCCGTAGGTCTGCTTGCGTTGCCTGTGCCGAGTACGGGATCAGCCATCTGAGGTTACTGCAGTGAAGCTGCCAAGTGCTCCTCACTCTCGCTATGAACTCTCTTGCCCTTCAATCTAGATACAGATTCAGAAACCTAATTGTTGTCCTGCATCTTTAAAGGCTGTCCTGCCTAGGGGTTGATTTGGGATCCTGTCTCTTACTGATGATATAATACATATTTAGTGTTGTGAATGAAGCTTCATTAACTAAAATGAGTTCATACTTTGATTTGAATTGTGCACTTTTAGCTTCATCCCAGTGTCTCATTTGTATTTCTCAGTTTAGCCACCTAATGGGCTACAGAGTTTAAGGATTCATCTATAATAGTTCCCAAAACTCTTTTTAGGTCAATGCCCTGATGTTCATTTTCCATTTAGCAGCTATATGCTGTCTCTTTTTTCAATCCAAACTCATTAGCCTACATTTATCTGCATTTGTCATCCACCAGCCAGGTGCATTCGTTATTTGCATGGTCATGTATTGCATTGCTTTTCTTCATGTGCTCTGCTTCCCAAGCACAGCTGATAGAGTAGTAGGAAATAATCTGCAAACTCACCAAATCACTATCTTTATTTTTACTGCTTCCAAGAGAAGACACACTGAGTTTGGTTCAGTACAATTTATACAGTTATTTATGACAATTCGGACAGATATTGGCAAATCACAAAGTATTCATTAATTACTATACGTTCATGAATTATCAACCATAAATCACTGCTCACCAGAAATCCGTAGAGAATACTTTGTCCTCTCTGACATTTGCTGTTCTTTAGTTGGTTTTGGTTTTTTTTTTCATTCCTAAAGCGATTGTCATCTCATCTGAGAGAAGAAATCAGCACGATGTGGCTGAGTCAAGTAGGGAGACATCTCAAGTATCAATAACGCTATTTCAGGTGACTCCTTGGTCCACCTGCTCGTCTGATGGTGGCTGGGTTTCTCTCATCAGCACAAGCCCTGGGCCTTCCCATAGACTCCACTTCCCAGGCGCACGGACAGAAATGTGGGAATTCTCTCTGAATGGCTACACACGAGGACGTTTATTTCTTGTACCAGATGCCTGCTAATAAATCACCTCATCATTCATTTTTTACTCTGTTTCCAACTGTATAATTCAATTGAATCATATTTTACTGCTTGACAAGGTATAGAACTCTGATTATAAATCAGATGCGCCCTTCAGATATCTGCTGGAAGCACAATCTGCCTGATATAAAGCTTTTCGTGTTGGGGTTTCTATTCTTGTTTATATTTATAGCTGCTTTCCACTCAGTCTGATCAAAAAACTGCCGTAAAAAACATCAGTAGTTTTAAAATGTATTTTTCTACTGCTTTCTTATTGTAGTATATGGTTTAATGTTTTTTTATTTATTTTTTTTTTAACTTCTGCTTTCTTCTCCTTTTCCCGCAAGGAGGAAAGTCCTGATGTCCTTTGCCAGGGCCTGACCCTCAGTTGACTACATCCCTAATTTGGTGGTTTTGGAAAAAAGTACAGTTTAGAATGGTGTTTCTGATGTTGTGGTTCTTCCATCCTTAGTGAAGTCTGGCCTGTAGGATTTATGCAACGTTATCGTGAAATTCACGAGCAGGTACGGTAAATAAGTAAGCCCTGGAGACAGCAAAATCCACCTCTCGCTAGGCAAGGATGGAGAGAGACACTCAACACCAGAAAGAGCGTATGGAAGTTGTCTGAAACTTGGAACTTTTTTATTTACTTGTTGAAATCAGATCTTTTCTAAACCAGCCTCAGGCAGCCCACCGGCGGGTTCTGAGCGTGCCCAGCCGCTGGTGAGACAGCCTGTGGGAAGGAGTGAGCCGGGCGGCGGAGGAGCGGCAGGGCTGAGCGGTTTCAGGGACATTTGTCCTGCTGAACGAGAAAGGGAGCAAACACGGTAGTTTTAAACTCCTGTCAAGCAACAGAGGGCTCTTGGCAGATAGGTCAGCTCTGCTCAGACTGAAGGTCCGAGAATAAATGAGATGTGAGCGTTACCAAAAGGTGCAACCTACGCCAGTAAAACCAACTCTGTAAGTTGTTCCGACCCTGCTCACTGTCGTCCTTGTGTAAGCCCTCTGTGACACTGTTGGTTCTCTCTCTTCCCATTTAGTGAAAACACATTGGTAGTCTCTCTTAAAAAGGGCCTTCATCAGCCTTGAATATTATGAGCCGTTGTCTGTTTCTTTGTTCACATCAAGTTCCTTCTGACTCCATAATACACATTTTTACTTGCATACTGTAATTGCATGAATAATTTCTTAGGGAAAAAGCTGAAGAGTTTATTTAAGCAAGTGTTTTAATATTTATAATACATTTAGTCTAGAAGGCAGTTAGATCCAAGCATCTTTGATAAAGTGATATTGATTTGTTCAACTGCCCTAAGCAAAATGGATAGTATAATTTCTCTTGTTGTTGATTAGTAAATGCTCTGGCTCTGCCGGCTTTATTTTCTAAATAGTTGACAGAATGTTTGGGGGAAACAGACAATGTTTTGAGAATTGCAGCATTAATTTACATTTGTTTTAATTTATTTTGATGTTATGTTTAGAATTACAATCGTTGCAAAGATTTATACTTTCACAGAATGTAGCGATGAAATTTGCAAAAAATGCACGTGATATTTCCATTTACAGAATATTAAGATTATTTTAGAAATAAGTAACAACTGTGAATTACGCACAGTGACATCTGTAATATTCATGTGAAAAGTGCAAAAGCAAATGTGAAATTTATGAGAAACCCAATCATTCATTGTTCCTCAAAAGTGAACAAGATCATAAAATTGCTGCTGGAACATTCTCAGCAGGCTTCAAATGTACTTTTCAATTATATGAGCGACATTCACCATCTGCCAGCCCCCGTATCTGGTCATTTATCTGTGTGATGCCTCACTGCAGGGTGCTATCAGTATCACCATCACTTTATTTAATGAGTGCCCCGTCTATTGGCACCCCCCGGCAGCTCGTGGCCGTGTCGCTCACCCATTGGTGATGGTGGTGGACCATCAGCAGAGCAGGGGAGGCACCTCCATCTCTGGCTGCTGCCTGCTGGCAGCCTCCTGCCCTTGGTAGCCTTGTCCTGCGTCCATCCCATCACCGCCCAGTCCCTTCTCGTCGCAGCTCCTGTAGCCACCGAGCTACTTCAGCCCTCGTGGTGACAGAACTTCTCCCAGAGGAGGAATGGAAACTCCCCCGGGGAATCTGACATCACTTTTGGCCTTGAGGGAAGACGATTATCTGATATTAAAGGGAGAATGAAAAGGAGACAGTGATTCACATAGATCCTCTCCATGGAGAACATTGGGAAGCTTCTGGTGCAAGATAAAAATTGCATGGAGCTTCCTTATTCCTCTTGTAGCTCAAGTTGCTCCATGTGGGAGAGAATTCCTCTTCTCACTCCTCCCACGTAGGAGATCTGGGGTCCAGATACACTCTGTGGAGCAGGATTAATACCCAATAAATAAAGGTTGTATGTAATGCTGAAATGCAAAGAGTAAATTACTATGACCAACATGGGCAGGGTCTGGGCAGAGGTTAGAAAGAAAATGCCATGGGTGGAAGTGCAAGGGTTGTGGGTGCGTTTTGAAAAGCGGCTCCTGCTATTATTCCGTGTGACTTCAAGTTTTATCAACTCATGCAATTAGAATTCTCACAGTGAATCAGCTTATATCAGTACAAAGTCACTATGCAGGCATCTAGTGTACCTTTCCTCGTCATCTGGCAGTGGTCTGCTGTCCGTTTTCCCTGGTCATTCAAACCTGGAAAAGCTGAGAAGGGGTTTCCCCTGAAGTCAGTTCTGCTCTCCATACCATATATACGTGTCTGTAGATATATATATATATCTATCTTTCTATACCATATATATGTAACCAGTCTGGATGCTCTTAAACAAGGGCTCTCTATTCTGTGTGATAGGAAGCTGTGGGGGAACAAAAAATTTCCGTGTGGAATTACTGGTCATGGAACAAGGTCTGTGAGCTCCAGTAGCCTCTATTGGAGGATATACTTCCAAATTAATCGTCAGTAGGGAAGGTAGAAGGAAAGCAGTGCAATGTTTCTTTAAGCAAAGTAAAGAAAGGAGCACTCATTTGAAACAAACTTCTGTTTGGTTGATTAAATTTCATAGTGGCATAAAATAATGTTTCTAGGTTTGCTGTTCATTGATTGTGTAGTTTTAAAATGTATCAAAAGTGTGAGTCAGGTATATAAATGTTCATTTCACTGGTAGAATGAAACAGAATTTTAAATTTAATGAGAAGTGCCTATCTGAAGAGGGAATAAGAAAAAGTCATTACAGCTTGCAGTGGTGCAGGTGCATTGGTGGTAAGATTTAACCCTGCTGATGGGAGAGGTTAATACCGTTCTCATTAATAATGAAGAAGAATAAGGATAATAGCATGACATTCATAGATCACCTTCTGTTTGAACTCAGATTATCATAAATTATGACTCTCTGGCATTGGGTTAATCAGTGTCCGTAGACCCCAGGAGAAGATTTTCCAGGTCTTTTCCTGTCCTGGCTTGTTTTCTGCCTCCGTGGAAGGATGAGTCACCTTGGAACGCGAATGATCTTACTCTTTTGCCTCAGCTCAACACAGAGCATCCTCCGGTAAGTGATGAAGCCGCAAGCAAACAAAACCCCCTTTTTTCTCAGTTATTTTAAGTTAGATACTCAAAAGCCTAAGTGCCTAAAATATCGGAAGCAATTACTATTCTAGGAGGGGACACCCCGAACACAATACTTCACCTTACATAAATAAAGGAGGTAATAAATATAAATGAGGAGATACAGCTACAGCTAGGCTATGCAGAAGAGATGTGTGAGATTAATGTATGCTAATAAATTTCCTGTGAAGTAAGGAACCAGAGCCAAGGAAGGAAGAATTGTCACAGTGATATTAGAAAGAAAAATATGGATCACAATTGCTGGCAAAGACTCTGAATGTGGAAACTCCCGTCTCTTTTTAAGTGATTCTATCGCCAGCATTTGGCCGGTGTTAATATCTGACACGTCTAAGTGGTGAAAATGGAAACTGCCCCCCCAAACCTTGAATATGAACCTCAATACAAGAGCACACGCAGTGAGAAAGTCCTCGGAGAAGTTTGGGAAAAATCCAAACCCTTCTCGCGGCACGTCCCAGCCCAAGACTGGTTATCAGGAATCCTCTCCCTGCTGGGGAGCTACAAAAGTAGCAATTAAAAGAAAAGCAAAAAAATCATCCTGGCAGCCCAGATGTAACCTAGGCAACTCGGAAATGTCTGAGGGAACGCTCACAGAACGCGCCTCCTGTGTCGTTGGTGCATTCCTGTAAATACCTGAGGTAAAAATATACTTATTTCCCTCAAATAAACAGAACAGTCAGTTCTGAAGCATCTGTTACATGTTATTTTACAAAACAGGCAAGTAAAGCAGCATTTTTAATGCTCCCATAATTTAAACAAATATAACCGTAATTGCCTTGAATGAGCTGAGATTTCCTTGGAGTACTCTAAGCCAATACATCCCCTTTTCTAACTAAGATGCAAATGAAAATGGTTTCTTGCTCAATAATAAATAAAGCAGACTAGTTAATCAATCTCTTTCTCATTTCTTAGGCTTTGTATTTCTTTTAGATTCCTAACAGAATAAAACCAAATCAGAGCCTGGGATGTACTAAAACATTATCTAACATTTACTTGATTTTCTTTGTCATTACTGTTGGGAGGAGCAATAATTTAAAAAAAGAATTGCACAGTTGTTTCCTGATTTTGCAAAAATGAACTCTTGTCAGCTCTTAAAAATGTTTATAACTATATGCCATAACCGCATGAATTGATGAACTTTAAATATTAATGTTTGTTGTGGTTGCACAGGTCGCTGCAAGCCAAATTACCTATTTTGCAGGGTTTTGCTGGTATGATCCCTTGACCCCATCACAAAGAGGTTCTTCAAAACTGTAAATACCAGTAACGTCTCAGTGAGTAACCTGGCCGGTCTCTGGTACTTCGGCATTCCACTAGGCAAGACCAAAGCTTCCAGTTAATGAAAATGAGATGAAATGAAATGAAAATTCTAATCACTTAAATTGGCAATTTGCATAAAATCGTCTGTATTGGCACTCGGTTGTTCTTTCATTGTTTTTTTTTAATTTTTTTTTTTTTTTTAACAAGAGCGTACCTGAGATCTCCTACTGCATTTTTGTTCAAATAGTAAGACTACCAATGGATAAAGTTTAGTTCTTTAGGCCCTATACTTCAACATAGTCAGCGTTTGGTGCGGAAATTTTATTTATGTTTAAGTCACTTATTACTGAGAAGTTAGCCCTAAAATTTTATAAGAACTCCATCTTAAAGTAGTTTGTCATTTAAGTAGCCAGCTGATTTTGTTAAGAATTTAAGCTTTCTCAGTCGGTAGACTGTTTTTCAGTAAAGCAGGAACCTATTGCTTAATACCAGAATGCTCTAGACATGTCACTCATTTCCGATGTTTTACAGCTGTTCACTTAATTTATGGAGAAGAGGCGACGTGTTGGTTACCACAGAGCAAGGGTCATGTGCTAAAGAGGCAGCGCAAAGGCAGCCACGCTTGACATCTGGTGAGATTTCTTGGCATTTATTAAATATCAAATCGTGACATTTAGGAAGGCAAAAAGCACTTAACCCGCTACTAATGAGCTCTCAAGATACCGTTGCCTATATGAGCAAAACTAAAATAGCAGCAAATGTGTGTATGTATACACACACACAAACGCACATACACCAGAAGCTACAAAATCACTACGCCATACACTGGCCCGTGCATTATTTAGCATATTATTGCTCATTTATCATATTCTGTCTTTACGTACAGGCACTCATCCCTTTCGCCCACCCACGCCAGTTGGCTCCAGGCTGCCCGCTGGTACTGATGCTTGTGCTGGGCTTTGATTTTGTGCGTGACTTTAATCATACACCCTTTTAAAGTTGCTAATGGGCAATCTGAGAAGAATCTGAAGCAATTCAGAACCTGAAAAACAACCACTTTTTCATGTCATTATATGCCCAGGCTTGCTTTTTCTGGATTTATGTTGTCAGCCTTTTCTAAAACTCATTTATTGGTCTTATTGCTCTATAGATGTGTAATGCCCGCATCAGAACATCAGCAATAGGTGCACAGGATTTTGACCCCATGTGTATTGAAAGTTCACTGAGGAGAGATTTGGAGAGAGCGTTTTGTTTCTGACCATCAAGACGGGAAGGATTTGGTGGTAATGGACCTTGAGCGAGACGCATTTGATTTATTTATTTATTTATTTATTTTTATTTTAAGTTTAATACTGTTTGGGTTGTAAAATTGTTTCTAGTGTGTGAGTGTTGTATATCAACCAGCAGGTGTTTTTATACATGAGCAAAGCGTGGTGCATTGCAAAGGAAACGGATCAGGATCACAAATAACGTGTTCCAGATCTGTAATGTATTATTCTTACCTTGAACTATTTTTCAACTGTAATGTTGCTTGGAAATATTTGCTTGTAATTCCCGATGATATATATTCTTTGCTGATATGTACGTACTGCTTGGGATTGTTAAGAAGAAGCAATACAAAAATGGATGAATAGGAAAAAGAGATGCAAAATAAGGCAGTGGGCAGAGGCTGTGCTTTGGTTTTTATTCCCAGGTGAAGCAAGCTTTCTTGAGAGCTCTGCCGGGAGGTGACCTGCCAGGGCCAGCTTTTGCAGACCTGGAGAGCTTTTGCATGTGTGTTAGAACAACAGGCAAAACAAAAGCAGGCTTGCCTTCATTGTAGGATTGTTCCAACAGCTTCAGCTTCCAAGCAAATAAGAAACTGGGATTTTAACTGAAGAAGGGGAAGGATGAAGGCTTGAAAAAGACAATGCCTAATTCTTATACTTGTCAAACTATTAGCAGGAGCTGCTAAACAGCTAGATCATGGCTGATTGATAAACTATTAATGGCTTTCTGTAGTCCATCAAAAAACAGTCAAAGTGTAAACAGATAAGTGTAAACAGATAATTTAATTTTAATGAAGTTCTGGGGCAGCCTCTGAAGCATCAGTGACGCCTGTGAAGGTGGACACATAGATCAGATTGTGGTGTGCATGCACTGGAGAGGGGAGCCAGCAGAGTCTGAAAACTGTAAGAAAATGCATAGTTCAGTATACAAGTGGCCGATGAGAAGATTTGTGTTGACGTCTTTGGGCATTGACTCTGCCTTTAATCAGCTGTAGACTGAAGCTACAGTTGCTGCTGGCTGCAAAGCCTCAGTGACGTGGTGCTGAGGGACATGGGGCAGTGGTGCATTAACGGTTGGACTCGACAATCTTAAAGGTCTTTTCCAACCAGGAACGATTCTATGTTGATCTGAACTCTAGCAGGGGACATGACTGCACAAGTGCAGTCCCTGGAAGAGACTAGAAACCTGTTTGGGAGTAACGCCGCCGTGGCCAGTGTGGGTGATCAGCTCTCCCTGAAGTACCAGCTGCCAGTCAGTGTTCCTCAAATGCCGGTGATTCCCGGAGATCAGCTGTGAACGTGTCCTCAAGTTCCAGGAGTCTCTGCTGCGCCTGCAGGTAGCATTTGGGAGGAATCAGCCAGCAAGAGAGCCTGACTCCATAAGGAGCAGGCAAGAGAGACCAAACGTAGTGAATTCACACACTGCAAACGACATTAAAAGCAATACGTAATTATACGGGATTTCTAGCTGTGTGGTGACATTACCTATTTGCTGCCATCACCCCAAATTTAAAAGCTGATCATCAAAAACAAGTGAGATAGAACAGACGTAAAATGAAGCCACAAGATTAATTTAGCCCAGTCTTAATTGCAATGATTTATCATTGTCCACTGGGCATTGCAAAAATATTAACAAATCTCGCAGAAAGATTAACAGATCCCCAGTAATAAACTTAGTCTCCACATCATATATAAAATTAAACATGAAGTTTCCTCACGAGACTCAGATTATTATTTAAATACTTGAATTATTATCACTTTACTGTTTCCATTTTGCGGAATTTTCATTTCTGATTTAGCTTTAAATGAGATCGTATTTATCCAGAGTTGTTTTAACAACCTCAAGAGTCCTGAAGGACACAGCGCTGAGCGCTGCTTTGCCGTCCCACAGTGGGTACGTGAGCTTGGCCTCCACCGTCCTCGTGTCTCACTGCTCACAGTGGGAGAAGCCAGGAGCCCCACAAGGTCCTTGATGGGTCCTCCTGCTTCGTTCCACCAAGCTCTTCTCTGAGGGGCTCACCATCCCGCCGCTTCTGAGTGTGGTCCTGGTGCGATAGGCAACCACTAAACACTCTTAGAGTCCAATGGGGAAACTGGTGCTGGTAGAGACAGTGTTAGGATGGGAATCACTCAGGGCTCGGTCTCCTGGAGCTCAACCCAGAGCCCCACCAGGCACCCTACGCTGTGTGCAACAGAGGGACGCACCTCAGCATGAACACAAAGCCCTGACAGAGGACAAGAACCGGCCAGTATAACAGTACAATTATTTATATATTGTCCAAAACCTACTCTTGAGCGTAAGCAAGTGACTCAGGACTTTAAGTGAGGGGCGCTCTGTGTTTAGGATATACAGAACTGAAGTCTTTTTTGGAAGCAACCCTTGAAGTTGTTTTCTTTCGAAATGCGGTAGTAGCAAACCCACCTTTTTACATGTTGCCCTGTTTGAAGCACTCATGGCATGACAAGTCATAGAATCATAGACTCATAGAATCATTTAGGTTGGAAAAGACCCTTGGGATCATCGAGTCCAACCATCAGCTCCACTCTACAAAGTTCTTCCTTACACCATATCCCTTAACACCACATCTAAACGAGTCTTAAACACATTCAGGGATGGTGACTCCGCCACCTCCCTGGGCAGCCTATTCCAGTGTCCGACCACTCTTTCTGGGAAGAATTCTTTCCTAATGTCCAGCCTAAACCTCCCCTGCTGCAGCTTGAACCCATTCCCTCTTGTTCTATCACTAATTGCCTGTGAGAAGAGACCAGCACCAACCTCTCTACAACGTCCTTTCAAGTAGTTGTAGAGAGCGATGAGGTCTCCCCTCAGCCTCCTCTTCCTCAAACTAAACAGTCCCAGCTCCTTCAGTCACTCATCAATGATTCTATGATTCTATAATTCTATAAAATGAGTTCATACTTTGATTTAAATTGTGCACTTTTAGCTTCATCCCAGTGTCTCATTTGTATTTCTCAGTTTAGCCACCTAATGGGCTACAGAGTTTAAGGATTCGTCTATAATAGTTCCCAAATCTCTTTTTAGGTCAATGCTCTGATGTTCATTTTCCATTTAGCAGCTATATGCTGTCTCTTTTTTCAATCCAAACTCATTAGCCTACATTTATCTGCATTTGTCATCCACCAGCCAGGTGCATTCGTTATTTACATGGTCATATATTGCATTGCAAGTCATGGATACCAAGTGCTTTAGTGCCTTCCTTGGTCAGAGGACCAAGCCATCTTCCAGGCTCCTGGCAGAGCATGGCAGGCATGTGCAGTGGGTGACGACAGGACCTTGCCATCAGGCAGGGCTCTTCATCCCGTTTGCCTTGCTGGGGTAACGAGGAGGTCTGAGAGATTTCCCAGGTAGGCTGGGGGTGAGGAAAGAGGAGGCCAACCTACAGGCTTTAGGGGCACGTGAAACTGGCATCTCCTAATGTAGAGGGGCTCCTGGTCACGTGTCACCACAGGAGTAACAGCTTCGTAGCTGCAAGAAATGGGGAAATAATGAATGTTTGTATGACATGATGGATTCAATGGATATGTTTAATCCCTTTGGTAAAACACATTTCACAACTTCTGACAAGAAACATCCATTAACTGCTCTTCCTACCCTCAGGTCATTTCTTTCTGATGTCTTTAATTAGACTTTTAAAAATGGACTGATCTTATTGCATGACATTTTGCTGCAAAATTTATGTGTGAACAGAATTTTATCAAACGGTGAACAGAATTTTATCAAATGCTTAAAGACAGTTCCCGTTTGAACTTCATCAATAGAACAAACAGAGATATTAGAGAAATGCAAATAAAGTTAAACAAAATTATATAAACATTTCATAATTCATTTATTTCCTACAAGTAAAGTGGTAGGTAGAATGGTGTTTCCCAGAAGATTGTAAGTTTAGGTATAGCAAGGGCTTCGCAGAAGTTACCAGATGGCCACACCAGTCATTAGGTTCTGCATGAGGGCTGAGACCTGATGGGTGGCCGAGATGTTCCTTATTTATTTGCTTAGGTGCTCCTTTTTAGGCATGCTCTTCTCAAGTATTGTCTGTAGGAGAAAATCCCCCCCAGTTCCAGTGTACAGCTTTAGGTAGTGAAGTAGCTGAGAACCTGTATGCAGATAAAGACGAGGGAGTCAACGGCTATCTGCCTGTCGGCGTCCTGATTGCATTTCGTATTATTACTTCCCTTCCCTTTTTCTATGGATGTGGGTTTTTGGAAATGATAGAATATTTGGTTGAAGAGTTAAAATAAAAATAAAATGGTACATAAAATAAGCAGAAAAAAGTTCAAGAATAAGCAAGAAATTACTAAACTACGAAATGACACACCACAATGATAAACTGCAGGACTGGCTTTTCGTTCGATGTTTTATGGATGTGCTGAGACTTTATAGTGCCTACTGCTGTTAACAGCTCTTGGGCTAATTAGCAGATGCTTAAAATCTCTATGAAGATTTGGCCCAGAATTACTAATTAGCTACCGTGTGTCCCAGACGGAAGAGACGCTGTAAATACATGGTGTGTGCCCTGCGCCTGTTGGCCCTTCACTCCGTACTCGCGGGAGAACGGTCATCAGCTTTTCTGAAATACCAGTTCTTGGTTATCTTTAGGGTGTGGGGTTTTTTAAGAGTTGTGTGATCTGGTCACGTTCTCCTCTTTGATCCCTCACATTTCAACATCTGATGAACCTGATAACATTTTGCTACCAGCTTTTAACTGAATAAAATCTTCAGGGGAAGTACTGGAGAGGACGGAAGCAGCCCCCACGCTCACAAACAGCACAGCTGCTCATGGTGTCCGTGTATGGCTTATGCGCTGCTTGACACGGACACACTGAAATCTTACAAAGAGAAAAAACAAAGAAAACCCTCATTTATGATGGAAGCTTCACAAAGGGACTTTCCTATACGGTAGGCTGATACTCTGTTTGGAATGACTGGGTGTTTGTATGGCTTCCTTTCTGCCTTTTAAAAAATACATCACAAATCACTAACAATTGGCTCATCTTTGAGAAAAAAAATCTTTCTCAATTACCTACATTTTAGAGATGTGTCAGCGTGTCTGCAAACAGGTACTTCTGTGAACACATGTACGGTACAGGAGGAACGCTGTCATGCTCCTAAGTTCCTGTTTTATTATTTTTTCACCTATTTAAACCAACTTATTTGTGTAATGAACAGAAACACCTATCTGTAGTTAAGCTGAATTTCTAATACTGTTACTAAATAATCACGGCTTGTGTAATGCTCTGATATATTTTATTTCTAGTGCTTTTTACAGAGTAGCTGTTCTTGTTAGCCTGGCTTGGCATAACAACTGTCAAAATTGGGCCCTTGTTGCTTAGAGCTCCATTAGTCGTGTTGATTAAAACACTTCTATCTATCTATTCTTAGTCCATCCCTACACTATCTGACATCTAAAGGCCTAAAGAGCCTCTTGAGAGCATAGAGTGGCTCTACGTAACAGAGCTTACTCTTCCAGTGGTCCTTTGAAGGAGGCGGTCATATCAGATCAGTTAGAAGCAAATTCATTAGAACCTGGTGAAAGCATTTTCAAGTTAAATTGATCAGCTTTTCTTGAAAAGGATGTTGGACCACTCACATGGACAACTCTGTTAGCGTTGTGCATAGCGGGAATACCCCGATAGTGGCTGGTGGCCTCTGTTACCAACACAGAGACAGAATCCATTCCTGGCTGGGCTGGTTTTGGCTGGGGTAGAGTTAATTTTGTCACAGTGGCTGGTGCGGGGCTGTGTTTCGGATCTGTGCTGGCGATGGTGTTGACAGCACAGGGATGTTTTCGTTACTGCTGAGCAGGGCTTGCACAGAGTCAAGGCCGTTCCTGCTCCTCACCCCACCCCACCAGCGATGGGCTGGGTGGCACAAGGGGCCGGGAGGGGACACGGCCGGGATGGCTGACCTCGACTGACCACAGGGACACTCCATGCCATGGGACGCCACGCTCAGGGTATAAAGCTGGGGGGGAAGGAGGACGGGGGGACGCTGGGAGTGATGGCGTTTGTCTCCCCAAGTCACCGTTACAGCGATGGAGCCCGCTTCCCTGGGGATGGCTGAGCACCCCCCTGCCATGGGGAGCAGGGAACGGATCCCTTGGTTTGCTTTGCTTGCGAATGTGGGTTTTGCTTTACTGACTAAACTGTCTTTATCTCAGCCCATGAGTTTTTCCTCACTCTACTCTCCCGATTCTCTCCCCCATCCCGTCAGGGGCAGTGAGTGAGCGGCTGCCTGGGGCTTAGTTGCCGGCCAGGGTTAAACCACGACACTGGCCCAAGAGTTTTATTTTGTTTGGAGTACTCTTAAGGTGTAATTTTAGTATTTGGAGTACCGTTAAAAACAAGGAGTGTCAGCCTTTGCCGGCTATGTATGTGTTAGCAAGCATGGGAGTAAATGGTGGGGAAACACATTTTATTAGTAGCTGACTATTAAAATTTTCCTCAGAGTGTAGAGATATGGACTAAGGCTACACTTTTCACTTTAATGGTTGTCTTTGTATTTTTAACATCTAATCATCCTAATGAATCTTGAAGATGTTACACATAGATATACCGATTTATTTCTTAATGAATTTTTATGGATGTCTTATCAGTAAGCTGGAACCGTTCCTGATTGAGTTAGTCTGATGTACTTAAAAACATACTGGGAATAACGAGTAAGCAGTACATAAAATCACAAACCTTAACATAACAAAAATTAGGTGGCATTCTGTAATGTATTTTATGTCTGATTTTTATGGTGGCTCAACTTTTCTGCGAGGCTGATGAAAAAGGGCACTGCTCATACCCAGTGTCGCTGCTGCCTGTTTAGCTTCGCTGCTGCTTCGAAATAAGTGATTTGTGCCTGAGACTCAGAGGGTCTGTGTTTCCGGACAAAGAAGCTGACCCTTCGAATGCACAGGGACGGATCCAAAAACTACAATAGTTAAAGGGATCTTCCACTTAGAGGACAAAACCCAGGGTTTTGCCAGAAAAGAGAAATGAAAGTTCTTATGGCTTTAGATGTCATATTTAATTCACAATTGTGTCCTTATGAAAAAAAAAAAAAGGTTTGATAAGGGAAA
Source organism: Chroicocephalus ridibundus (assembly GCF_963924245.1). Lineage (NCBI taxonomy): Eukaryota > Metazoa > Chordata > Aves > Charadriiformes > Laridae > Chroicocephalus > Chroicocephalus ridibundus. The sequence continues at coordinate 83,370,837 of NC_086288.1, read as the reverse complement.
GAAAAGTTGAAAGAACATAACTTTCTTAATTTTTTTATATATCTATCCATTATTTTGTAGCTTCTTTATTGACACTCCCATATAAAGTCTGCACATGTAACCATTTTTGAGAACTCAAACCTGAGTACATGCTAGGTTGGTTCACTATTGGTTTCAGGAGTATTAGCAGCAGTAATAAATGTGACCACAGGTTTTATACAAGGAAAGTTGTTGGCTTAAATTCTGAGAGATGTTGAAACCCTTATCATAGGGAAAGAAAAAGCAAAGAATGATCTGGCTCGGGAGAAGCTGTTGCTTATCTCTGGAGCCGCTTCCTTGTTAGGTGGGTTTATGTGTTTGGTATTTGTATTTGGTTTGTATTTTTAATTTTCAATATTTATCATGTTTGACTTTTTGGAGTAGATGTATGGTAAATGACATGTCCATAAAGATGAAAACTATCATCAAAATAGGCGTTTGAAATGAACAATGTGAATTTGCGATCAGTGTTTAGGCTTTGGCCTGCTCAGAATTTGCCTGTATGGAAAACTTCAATATTGAACAAGCTTAATTGTGGCAAAATAGAAAAACTGTCTGTCATGCTGCTTTCTTGGTTTGCGGTGGTGTTACTTACTGATGGTGTCAGTCATCAGCGTGAAGTCTGTGAACATGCACGTGGATCACAAATGTTTTATGAATGCTGGCTATTCAGCTGCCAGGCAGATTTCTTTCTGCTTTGTAATTTAAATGCAAAATTAGTTTGTGTGTGAACTGTTGCACAATTCAGTGCAGTGATCGACGCGCAGTGAGGAGTACGGGAAATGTGGACGGGGTAGCAAGCTGTAGCACAGGCTGAAATTAGCACAGGCAGCAAATATTTGAATGTTTATTCCTAGCTTAGTGCGGTCTGAGGCAGGAATAACATTTCTTTACTACTCACATATATATATATATAAAAAAATATATATATAAACAAAGTGCTTGAGAAATGACAAACTTGAAACAGACGCAAATGCTAGAAATGAAGGCAATGATGGAAATAGTGGCTTCCTCTTATAGAATCACAGAATCTTCATGGTTGGAAAGGACCCTTAAGATCATCGAGTCCAACCAAACAACCTGCAATCTCTGCCACTAGAGCATGCCCTGAAGTGCCACATCTGGACGTTCCTTAAACACCTCTAGGGATGGTGACTCAACCCCCTCCCTGGGCAGGCTGTTCCAGTGCCTGACCACTCTTGCAGTAAAGGAATTCCTCCTAATGTCTAACCTAAACCTCCCCTGCCGCAGCTTCAGACCATTTCCTCTGGTCCTGTCATTATTCCCCTGGGAGAAGAGGCCAACCCCCACCTCTCTGCACCCTCCTTTCAGGGAGCTGTAGAGGGCAATGAGGTCTCCCCTCAGCCTCCTCTTCTCCAAGCTAAACATGCCCAGCTCCCTCAGCCTCTCCTCACATGCCCTGGTCTCCAGACCCCTCACCAGCCTGGTCGCTCTCCTCTGGACACGCATATAAAAAGGCCACTTATAAAAAGGCCACTGCCATTTTCAGACCCCCGTGCTTTCCTGGAAACTCTACGTTAACCTTTTTTACATTTTTTTCAGTCTTTTATGTACTCATGCTTTATTATTTAATGCATTTCTTATTCCAACAAGTAGATGGCATCAAAACTCACATCAGTATTTCTTCAGAAATCCGTACAAGACATTTCAAAAGTCTTTAAATGGATTTAAAATCTCAGGGAAGAGATATTGAGGTGCAAAAGTAGTAAGAGTAATGTAAAAGCAAAGTAAGGCAATGTAAAGAGAGTGAAGAGACACCTTTGTTCATGAACGTTTTATGTTAGGATTTGAATCCTCTTTTGAAAGCTTGGCATTCAAAGAAGGGACACTTCTCTAATTCTGATCCAGCTAAACTGGGATAATGAATTGAAATAGAGCCACAGAAAACATAAAGTTTTATTCCGTTGGCTTTCTTGTCAAGCTCGTATACAGCTTCTCTCTATTTTTTTTTTTTGTTGGTTTTAGAAGAAGTGACTATAAGCCTGACTTACATATGAGTCCCTATCTGATATAATAAGAATAAAAAATGAGTAGACAGCTGTTACGGTCATAAGCGCCTGTCAGTATCGTGCCCAACAGGCGGTGTCGGGGTCTGGGGGTGTTTCTGAAGCTGGAGCACTTCAGGGTATCAGTAGCAGACTATGAAGTGGTGGCAAGATCAGACCGAGAAGGCACGATCCTCAGCGCGTCTGTGCTGAATGTGGTGTAAGTCACGTCTGCGTCCAGCTCTCGTGACCGGCATCTCGATTCTTTGCACGTCATGGTTTTAACTTGGATGGTTTAGAAAAGTGTCTGGCACCAAAAGAAATGCAAAGCTCATTGTTTTGTTAGTGCATCAGGTCAACTTGGCGGTTGAGAAATGTTATATTTTCTGTTATCTGGAGACTGTTTGTTGTGCCACATGATGCACAGACCACAGATGTTACAACAGTGGCACCTGCAACTTGACAACGCTGGAGAGCAAAAAAGACCCCACTCCTGAAACTGGAATTTCTGGTCAGTTAATTCATCATTAAATATTGTTTAATGCTATATAAAGTAGACCCCAGCAGGGAAAAGGGAACTGATTCTGTTATATCTGGCTTTTAAAGCGGCAATGGCTACCGTAGTGGGGTGTGTGTGGACGGATGGGCTCCAGCGTGGGTGGCTGTTCAAAGGCAGGCTTGTGCCTTAGGGTAGGCTCAGCTCCTTCTGTTATCGTAAGGAAACCAGAAACGTATCAGAGCGCTTGTCACAGCAGCTCGCAGGGGCAGGGGGCAGCTAAAACAAGCTTCCTACTGCTTGGAAGTCACATCACATATTGCAAATATTTAAGTTTATATTCAACTTATGTGCAGACAGGTAAGGCAACGGCACGTTGCCATTACTGCTGTCTTATTTCAGACTAGGCTGATAAAAACCTCTCAAAATAAAATGCCCCAACCAAATAAAGACTATAGTATCTATTTGTCAATGTTGTGGTTGCACAAAGGATAGGGAGGCAGGTTCACATGAGAAGAGATTCCATGGCGGGCTCTGTAGCCGGTGGCACACGTTGGAACAGTGAAAGGTAGTTTGGGGGCAGGATTAAAGCAAAGCAGAAAAAGAAGGAGAACGGAAAGGGAAAACTCACCAGTGGCCAGCCTCTGGGGCACTCTCCAGGTGAAGCAGTGACGGTGACGAGCGAGGACGGTGATGAGCGATGAAGGTGATGATGGAGAATTTTCTGGCCAGGCTTCCTCCCTGGTGCTGTGTGCTTTACACTGGGATGGCTCAAACTCCCTATGGCTTGTTCTGGCTTACGGGGCCGTTAGCGCTGATTGGAGTGTGGTAACCAGGTGCAAACACAGCATCCTGATATCCGTTAAGTTCCAATTAACTTAAATAAGCTTGATTATCTTTTTTTTTTGAGAAATACAAGTGTCTGTACATAAGCTGTCCTATTCAGACTCTCATTGGTGAGCTTTGTATTCGCAGCCGTGCCCCCAAATTCTTGGACTGTGCGCTCCTTCCTGCATAGATCCTTTCCTACATTGTGTCTTTTCAATAAGAGAGTCTCTTCAGGTTCTTCTTCTCCAGAATAAAATCTAATAAATCCCTCAAGATCAGGTCTGGAAGGTGGGGTAATCTTTAATATCTTCAAATTTATGTTGTATCTGTGGCAACAAGGGACATTTCCCAAGAGCTGCGTTCTGAGTCCTTTGGAAATGAGGAGTAGCACATCGCTAGTCAAACAGTACCATACAGGTCCTGTGGGGCGGCGCTTCTGTCACCTGACATTGGGTCTTACTGAAACTTGACCTTAGATTGCTTCCCTTGAGTCTGGAATGTTAGCTCTGTTTGTGCGATGCCTTGTGCTCTGGTCCATCTTTCTCACGTAATGTTGCTGCTTCTTCCAGGAACACGTGGGTTTAGGGTAGAGCTCGGCTTGGCTTTGACTCTGTCCCAAAACTCCATTAGGGCTACCAAGATGCTGAGGGGACTGGAACACCTCTCTGATGAAGAAAGGCTGAGGGACTTGGGTCTCTTCAGTCTGGAAAAAAGACGACTGAGGGGGGACCTTATCAACACTTATAAATACTGACGGGGGGGGTGTCAGGAGGATGGGGCCAGGCTCTTGTCAGCGGTGCCAGGGGACAGGACAAGGGGTAACGGGCACAAACTTGACCACAGGAAGTTCCATCTCAACACGAGGAGGAACTTCTTTGCTGTGAGGGTGGCAGAGCCCTGGCACAGGCTGCCCAGAGAGGTGGGGGAGTCTCCGTCTCTGGAGACATTCCAACCCCGCCTGGACGCGTTCCTGTGCCACCTGCTCTGGGTGACCCTGCTCTGGCAGGGGTGGGACTGGGTGATCTCCAGAGGGCCCTGCCAACCCCGGCCATTCTGTGATTCTGTGATTCTGTTACAACTGCATGTGGATGCTCTTCCGTGGATGCTCTTCCATGGTTGCCCCAGCACATTTGGTGCCTTACGTTACTCTTTCTGACATATTCAAATACTATTTTAGCATTTTTTATTCTTCTCCTTTCCTTAGAGTCTCACCATGAAAAAAAATAAAATAAAAAAGAACAATAACTGCAAGAGAGTCGTACTCCATTGCGGGATGAGAAACTTGACTGTTAAAAAGACTGCCAAGAAGCAATATAAAAACATCTTCTGGGATCCTGTTCTTGCAGAACAGTCTAAAATACTGGGGTAAAGTTTAAAAAAAAATAAAATGAAATAGCCTTCCAGCAAAATGAAAACAGCTCTACATGGCAGTGCCCTACATTCCCTTATACTTGAAAAGTTTTAATAACTTCTACAATGCCAAAGATGTTAAGGATGAAATTTTAAGAAGAACGGAGAGATTATTTATTATGAAATCAGAACATAATTTAATAGCAACATGAATTTGCTAGGCTTTGATTTCGTATGTCTCTTTTGCCCTCTGGCCT